>NC_084553.2:10975950-11030950 GCF_033978685.3 Nerophis lumbriciformis
ATACCGATAATTTTGAAACCAATACCGATCATTTCTGATATTACATTTTAAAGCATTTATCGGCCGATAATATTGGCAGTCCGATATAATCGGACATCTCTAATTGTAACGGTACTATTTCCTGTACGTAGGAATCAATATTGGTACTTAACGGTACCAAATTTCAGTACTTTTGTGTGTGTTAATAAATATTATTTGTTCTTCAAAATAAAATAAACAATTTTTATTGCAACATCTCACATTTCTGAGTCTCATTCGCAAGTGTGACATTAAATCGCAATTACAGTTGCAAGTCCAAGACGATGGATTCGTTAGTGTACAGTTTATGTTGTTTTTTTAGGTTTTGTTGCGCCCTAAAAAATGTTAATACTGTAAGTATTGCAGTAAAAATACACCAGCTGTTTGATTGTAACGGTACTATTTCCCGTACGTAGGAATCAATATTGGTACTTAACGGTACCAAATTTCAGTACTTTTGTGTGTCTTGATAAATATTGTTTGTTTTTGAAAATAAAATAAAAAATGTTATTGCAACATTTCACATTTCTGAGTCTCATTCGCAAGTATGACATTAAGTCGCAATTACAGTTGCAAGTCCAAGACGATGGATTCGTTAGTGTACAGTTTATGTTTGTTATTTTAGTTTTCGTTGCGCCCTAAAAAATGTTAATACTGTAAGTATTGTAGTTAAAATACACCAGCTGTTTGATTGTAACGGTACTATTTCCCGTATGTAGGAATTAATATTGGTACTAACGGTACCAAATGTCAGTACTTTTGTGTGTGTTAATAAATATTATTTGATTTTGAAAATAAAATCAAATTTTTTATTGCAACATCTCACATTTCTGAGTCTCATTCGCAAGTGTGACATTAAATCGCAATTACAGTTGCAAGTCCAAAACGATGGATTCGTTAGTGTACAGTTAATGTTGTTATTTTAGTTTTTGTGGCGCTCTAAAAAATGTTAATGCTGTAAGTATTGCAGTTAAAATACACCAGCTGTTTGATTGTAACGGTACTATTTCCCGTACGTAGGAATCAATATTGGTACTTAACGGTACCAAATTTCAGTATTTTTGTGTGTCTTGATAAATATTGTTTGTTTTTGAAAATAAAATAAAAAAATTTTATTGCAACATTTCACATTTCTGAGTCTCATTCGCAAGTATGACATTAAGTCGCAATTACAGTTGCATGTCCAAGACGATGGATTTGTTAGTGTACAGTTAATGTTGTTATTTTAGTTTTTGTTGCGCCCTATAAAATGTTAATACTGTAAGTATTGCAGTTAAAATACACCAGCTGTTTGATTGTAACGGTACTATTTCCCGTACGTAGGAATCAATATTGGTACTTTACGGTACCAAATGTCAGTACTTTTGTGTGTGTTAATAAATATTATTTGATTTTGAAAATACAATCACATTTTTTATTGCAACATTTCACATTTCTGAGTCTCATTCGCAAGAATGACAATACGTTGCAATTACAGTTGCAAGTCCAGGACGATGGATTCGTTAGTGTACAGTTTATGTTGTTATTTTAATTTTCGTTGCGCCCTAAAAAATGTTAATACTGTAAGTATTGTAGTTAAAATACACCAACTGTTTAATTGTAACGGTACTATTTCCTGTAGGTAGGAACCAATATTGGTACTTAACGGTACCAAATTTCAGTACTTTTGTGTGTGTTAATAAATATTATTTGTTTTTGAAAATAAAATAAAAAAATTTTATTGCAACATCTAACATTTCTGAGTCTCATTCGCAAGTATGACAATACGTTGCAATTACAGTTGCAAGTCCAGGACGATGAATTTGTTAGTGTACAGTTTATGTTGTTATTTTAGTTTTCGTTGCGCCCTAAAAAATGTTAATACTGTAAGTATTGCAGTTAAAACACACCAGCTGTTTGATTGTAACGGTACTATTTCCCATACGTAGGAATCAATATTGGTACTTAACGGTACCAAATTTCAGTACTTTTGTGTGTCTTGATAAATATTGTTTGTTTTTGAAAACAAAATAAAAAATGTTATTGCAACATCTCACATTTCTGAGTCTCATTCGCAAGTGTGACATTAAATCGCAATTACAGTTGCAAGTCCAAGACGATGGATTCGTTAGTGTACAGTTTATGTTGTTTTTTTTAATTTTTGTTGCGCCCTAAAAAATGTTAATACTGTAAGTATTGCAGTTAAAATACACCAGCTGTTTGATTGGAACGGTACTATTTCCCGTACGTAGGAATCAATAATGGTACTTAACGGTACCAAATTTCAGTACTTTTGTGTGTCTTGATAAATATTGTTTGTTTTTGAAAACAAAATAAAAAAATTTATTGCAACATCTCACATTTCTGAGTCTCATTCGCAAGTATGACATTAAGTTGCAATTACAGTTGCAAGTCCAAGACGATGGATTCGTTAGTGTACAGTTTATGTTGTTTTTTTTAGTTTTTGTGCGCCCTAAAAAGTGTTAATACTCTAAGTATTGCACACATTTGAACCGATACGGTACTATTTCCCGTACGTAGGAATGGATATTAGTACTTAACGGTGCCAATTTTTTGGTACTTTTGTGTGCGTTAATAATTATTAATAATTTTTGATGATAACAAATGTATATTGCAACATTTAAAAATAGCTGATTACAATCATTGCTGTCCAGTTGTTATATCTTGTTTCATGATCACATTTCTGAGTGTGACATTAAGTTGCAATTATAGTTGCAAGTCCAAGACGATAGATGGCAGTAGTGTACAGTCGATGTTGTTTTTTAGTTTTTGTTGCGCCCTAAAAAATGTTAATACTGTAAGTATTGTAGTTAAAATACATCAGCTGTTTGATTGTAACGGTACTATTTCCCGCACGTAGGAATCAATATTGGTACTTAACGGTACCAAATGTCAGTACTTTTGTGTGTGTTAATAAATATTATTTGATTTTGAAAATACAATCACATTTTTTATTGTAACATCTCACATTTCTGAGTCTCATTTGCAAGTATGACAATAAGTTGCAATTACAGTTGCAAGTCCAGGACGATGAATTCGTTAGTGTACAGTTTATGTTGTTATTTTAATTTTCGTTGCGCCCTAAAAAATGTTAATACTGTAAGCATTGTAGTTAAAATACACCAGCTGTTTAATTGTAACGGTACTATTTCCTGTAGGTAGGAACCAATATTGGTACTTAACGGTACCAAATTTCAGTACTTTTGTGTGTGTTAATAAATATTATTTGTTTTTGAAAATAAAATAAACATTTTTTATTGCAACATCTAACATTTCTGAGTCTCATTCGCAAGTATGACAATACGTTGCAATTACAGTTGCAAGTCCAGGACGATGAATTTGTTAGTGTACAGTTTATGTTGTTTTTTTAGTTTTCGTTGCGCCCTAAAAAATGTTAATACTGTAAGTATTGCAGTTAAAACACACCAGCTGTTTGATTGTAACGGTACTATTTCCCGTACGTAGGAATCAATATTGGTACTTAACGGTACCAAATTTCAGTACTTTTGTGTGTCTTGATAAATATTGTTTGTTTTTGAAAACAAAATAAAAAATGTTATTGCAACATCTCACATTTCTGAGTCTCATTCGCAAGTGTGACATTAAATCGCAATTACAGTTGCATGTCCAAGACGATGGATTCGTTAGTGCACAGTTTATGTTGTTATTTTAGTTTTCGTTGCGCCCTAAAAAATGTTAATACTGTAAGTATTGCAGTTAAAATACACCAGCTGTTTGATTATAACGGTACTATTTCCTGTACGTAGGAATCAATATTGGTACTTAACGGTACCAAATTTCAGTACTTTTGTGTGTCTTGATAAATATTGTTTGTTTTTGAAAACAAAATAAAACATTTTATTGCAACATCTCACATTTCTGAGTCTCATTCGCAAGTATGACAACAAGTTGCAATTACAGTTGCATGTCCAAGACGATGGATTCGTTAGTGTACAGTTTATGTTGTTTTTTTAGTTTTTGTTGCGCCCTAAAAAATGTTAATACTGTAAGTATTGCAGTTAAAATACACCAGCTGTTTGATTGTAACGGTACTATTTCCCGTACGTAGGAATCAATATTGGTACTTAACGGTACCAAATTTCAGTACTTTTGTGTGTCTTGATAAATATTGTTTGTTTTTGAAAACAAAATAAAAAAAATTATTGAAACATCTCACATTTCTGAGTCTCATTCGCAAGTATAACATTAAGTCGCAACTACAGTTGCATGTCCAAGACGATGGACTCGTTAGTGTACAGTTTATGTTGTTATTTTAGTTTTTGTTGCGCCCTAAAAAGTGTTAATACTGTAAGTATTGTAGTTAAAATACACCAGCTGTTTGATTGTAACGGTACTATTTCCTGTACGTAGGAATCAATATTGGTACTTAACGGCACCAAATTTCAGTACTTTTGTGTGTTTTAATTAATTGTATTTGTTTTTTAAAATAAAATAAAAAATGTTATTGCAACATTTCACATTTCTGAGTCTCATTCGCAAGTGTGACATTAAGTCGCAATTACAGTTGCAAGTCCAAGACGATGGATTCGTTAGTGCACAGTTTATGTTGTTATTTTAGTTTTTGTTGCGCCCTAAAAAATGTTAATACTGTAAGTATTGCAGTTAAAATACACCAGCTGTTTGATTGTAAAGGTACTATTTCCCGTACGTAGGAATCAATATTGGTACTTAACGGTACCAAATTTGAGTATTTTTGTGTGTGCTAATATTATTGTTTTTAGTTTTTGTTGCGCCCTAGAAAGTGTTAATACTCTAAGTATTGTACACATTTCCCGTACGTAGGAATGGATATCGGTACACAACGGTATCAATTTTCGGTGCATTCTGTGTGTATTGATGAATATTATTTTTTTATTGCAACATTTAAAACGGATCTACTATGGTATGTCCGGGGGGGGGAAACGGCACACCCAGAGGTACCGAACCACGGTGCGGTTCGGTCCCAAAGTGTGCACGCTGGGAAGAGGCGGACAAAACACATCGGATGAGGACGTGAGGACACAATTGTGTGAGCGCAGCTGCACACTTTATATCTGTCTTCATATCCTGGCATGTGCACACACACAAACACACACACACACGCACACACACACACACACACACATACACACACACACACACACACACACAGATGCATTCCAACATTAGTGCAATTAGACCCCCACCCTCTCAACCTTTTTTTTTTCTTCCCCCCCGCCTCCAGCTGACCAGGGCCGCCCGCGCACGTCTACGTGGCGCTGCAGAAGGTTCTGGAAAGGCGTGCATGGGATTTACCTATCTGTCTCGCCGCAGACCTGGCTGTTGAGCCGCAGCCAGCGTCACATGATTGTGTTAATTAATCTGCCATTGTGCGCGCGGGGAACAGCTGCACGGGCTCTTGTGGCGGCGCTGTCAAAGCAAAACAATGCCATGTTAAGCTTCCCCCACTGAATCTTCCATTACAAAGGAGCCGGCACAACGGGGCTAAATTCATAAATCCACAGATCAATTTTTACCAGCACTAATGTCTGACCTTTAAAGCAAAAAAGGGGGGGGTTGCTCTTTTTTTTTTCTTTTTTTTTTTCCTACATGCTTCATTGAGGACTGAAATATGGTCAGATATGTGATACCTCGGATTTAGTCCAAATCCCCACCCCTCCCTCCTCCAGCCTGGAAGACAAACACAGTGATGTGATGAGGAGCGATGAAGGTAACATGAGCACACACACACACACACACACACACACACACACACACACACACACACACACACACACACACACACCGGCTCAGACTTTAAAACAAAGCACAATTAGCAGGAACTCATCAATCAATCATTATGGATCAGGACTAGAGAGAGGGAGAGAACAACATGACATTTCATTCGCATATGAATTGATGTGTTTTCTGCTTCTATGCATGGAATCGTGTAAATAAACAAGCTGGTGGAAATGGCAACAATAAGTTCAAAGCGTTCGTCACATGGACAAAGATAAGACCTATTGGAGGAAAGTTATGTTGTCAGATGAAACAAAAGTTGAGCCGTTTGGCCACAATACAGCCCTAATGTATATATATATATATATATATATATATATATATATATATATATTAGGGCTGCAACAACAATAATCGATTAAATCGATTAAAATCGATTATAAAAATAGTTGCCGATTAATTTAGTCATCGATTCGTTGGATCTATGCTATGCATGCGCAGAGGCAATTATTATTATTTTTTATTTTATTTTAATTTTATTATATATATATATATATATATATATATATATATATATATATATATATATATATATATATATTAGGGCTGCAACAACTGACAACTAATCGATTAAATATATATATATATATATATATATATATATATATATATCGATATATATATCGATTAAATATATATATATATATATATATATATATGTATATATATATATATATATATTTAATCGATTAGTTGTCAGTTGTTGCAGCCTTAATATATATATATATATATATATATATATATATATATATATATATATATATATATATATATATATAATAAAATTAAAATAAAATTAAAAATAATAATAATTGCCTCTACGCATGCATAGCATAGATCCAACGAATCGATGACTAAATTAATCGGCAACTATTTTTATAATCGATTTTAATCGATTTTAATCGATTTAATCGATTATTGTTGTTGCAGCCCTAATATATATATATATATATATATATATATATATATATATATATATATATATATATATTTATATCGATTAGTTGTTAGTTGTTGCAGCCCTAATATATATATATATATATATATATAAATAAAAAAATAAAAAAATAATTGCCTCTGCGCATGCACATGCATAGCATCGATCCAACGAATCGATGACTAAATTAATCGGCAACTATTTTTATAATCGATTTTAATCGATTAGTTGTTGCAGCCCTAATATATATATATATATATATATATATATATATATATATATATATATATATATATATATATATATATATATGTATATATACGACTAAATTAATCTGCAACTATTTATATATATATATATATATATATATATTAGGGCTGCAACAACAATAATCGATTAAATCGATTAAAATCGATTATAAAAATAGTTGCCGATTAATTTAGTCGTATATATATATATATATATATATATATATATATATATATATATATATATATATATATATATATATTAGGGCTGCAACAACAATAATCGATTAAATCGATTAAAATCGATTAAACAAATAGTTGCCAATTAATTTAGTCATCGATTCGTTGGATCGATGCTATGCATGCGCATGCGCAGAGGCAATTATTTTTTTTATTTTATTTTTATAAACCTTTATTTATAATCTGCAACATTTACAAACAGCTGAGAAACAATAATCAAAATAAGTATGGTGCCAGTATGCTGTTTTTTTCCCCAATAAAATACTGGAAAGGATAGAAATGTAGTTTGTCTCTTTTATCCAATTATTAATCGATTAATTGAAGTAATAATCGACAGATTAATCGATTATCAAATTAATCATTAGTTGCAGCCCTAATATATATATATACATCCATCCCATCCATCCATTTTCTACCGCTTATTCCCTTCGGGGTCGCGGGGGGCGCTGGAGCCTATCTCAGCTACAATCGGGCGGAAGGCGGGGTTATGTATATACATACACAACATTCATAAAATAAACAATACAATAATACTAATGTAAAAAATAAATTTAGACATAAACTAATGAAACATATTAGTAACATAAAACAATTAATTCAATTGAGATTAGAGAATGAAAAAAAATAAAAAGAAAGAATAATAACATACACAAATCAAATGTTTGAGACGACCATTTATTTTATATATATATATATATATATATATATATATATATATATATATATATATATATATATATATACGTTAGGTCGGGGGAAAACACAAGAGGCTATATCATCCCTACAAGCCTGTTTCGCAGGTTTCCCTGCCCGTCAGGGGATTTTTTTAAATACAAAGGGAAACCTTCTTGTGTTTTTTCTCGACCTAATGTATATTCCGCTCTACCCCAATATTGAGCACTGTATAATGGATAAACCACAGAAACCTTGACTATATCTACATATACATACATATATATATATATATATATATATATATATATATATATATATATATATATATATATATATATATATATATATATATATATGTCTTAATAAGGTTATCCAAAAAATAGTGCTCGATACCGTAGTAGAGCGCAATATATGTATGTGTGGGGAAAAAAAATCACAAGACTATTTCATCTCTACAGGCCTGTTTCATGAGGGGGGTACCCTCAATCGTCAGGAGATAAATCTCCTGACGATTGAGGGTACCCCCCTCATGAAACAGGCCTGTAGAGATGAAATAGTCTTGTGATTTTTTTTCCCCACACATACATATATATATATATATATATATATATATATATATATATATATATGTATATATATATATATATATATATATATATATATATATATATATATATATATATATATATATATATATATATATATACATATATATATATATACATACGTACATATATACATATATATATATATATATATATATATATATATATATATATATATATATATATATATATATATATATATATATATATATATATGTACATATATATATATATATATATATATATATATATATATATATATATATATATATATACACAGGAAAAGATTGCAACAGCGCTACTAGTAATTATTATAAGGGTGCTAGTTCATCAAGAGGAGAACATGCGAGCAATATGCTGAAACATTCGAACACACGACATGCAACAAATATACATAAAAGTCGTGTTTTAGAACCTCTCCAATCTCACCCCAGCAGCACGTCATCCGAATACAACATGTACTAACTCACCTCCTATCAACTTAGTGCTGTTACTTGTTCGTTGAAAAGAATGCCTTCTCTTTTAGATGAGCATGGCAAGAAAACAGATTATGATTGGCTCTGAGGCGGGCAGTACTCTCCCCAGTTCATGTCTGCCACTAGACGGGTGTCACCGAGCAGGGACGAAGTTTGTGGTCAAAAGCTTGCACCCGTTTGCTACAATGACACTCCTGATTTTCGGTAGGGGAATGTTCAATTGTAGTCAGAGAAAAGTTGCACCAGGTTTTCTCTGAGTCGTTATATTATACAGGTGAATATGGCGTACAAGTCCATTCATGTCAGCAATGAACTTCAAATGTGAAACTAAAGTGAGATATTAAGTCAGTACATGCAAGGTGAGATATGTCGAGCCTTTATTGGCGTACACTTTTTTGAAACGCCACATTTTAATTCAAGGTTTTCGTAAACTTGAAGCCACAATCATCAGAACTATAACCAACTTCATTTCTACATGATTTATTTTGTTAAATTCTACAGAATTTTACATTTATTTATGACGTCTATGTTAATGCTACATACGTGACCTCGCAGTAGGCTTTATAAAGGTCATGTCACCTCCAAACCCAACAAAATTGAGGCTAATCCACATTTTTTTCTCTCTTTTCCCCCCCAAATAAGAATGGATAAGAGAACCATTAAGGAACCGAATCGTTAACCAGAATCGGAACCCGGGAAAATCTAATCAATTCCCATCCCTACTGGGACGTGTTGGCGAGGTGGCGTTCACCCCCCCTCTCGCCTCGCACCTCTCTGCTGGAAGGCACGGCCTTGGTGCTCGCTTGGCGCGGGGCGAGACACGGCCATGCACCCCGAGAGGAAGGAAAAAAAAAGGAAAAGAAAATCATCAAGACGCCTGGCGCTCATCTCGCTCCACAGCCGAGGCCTTCTGTCTCAGCCAACTCACTCCAAGTGCCTGCTGAGTGCTCGGGACCACAGGCAAAGGAGGGGCCACACTGAGACACACTTCACATGAGGGGGGGGACACATAAGTGGATGTATAGGGGACACGTAAGTGGACATATAGGGGATACGTCTGTGTGGACGTATAGGGGATACGTCTGTGAGGACGTATAGGGGACACATATGTGTGGACGTATAAGTGGACGTATAAAGGACACGTCTGTTTGGACGTGTAAGTGGACGTATGGGACACATAAGTGGACGTATAGGGGACACGTCTGTGTGGACGTGTAAGTGGACGTATAAAGGACACGTCTGTTTGGACGTGTAAGTGGACGTATGGGACACATAAGTGTACATATAGGGGACACGTCTGTGTGGACGTGTAAGTGGACGTATAAAGGACACGTCTGTGTGGACGGGCAAGTAGACATATGGGGACACGTAAGTGGACGTATAGGGGACACGTCTGTGTGGATGTGTAAGTGGACATATAGGGGACACGTCTGTGTGGACATATAGGGGACACGTCTGTGTGGACATATAGGGGACACGTCTGTGTGGACATATAGGGGACACTTCTGTGTGGACGTTTAGGGGACACGCCTTTGTGAACATATAGGGGACACATCTGTGTGTACGTCTAAGTGCACATATAAGGGACACTTCTGTGTGGACGTATAGGGGACATGTCTGTGTGGACGTATAGGGGACACATCTGTGTGTACGTGTAAGTGGACATATAGGGGACACGTCTGTGTGGACGTGTAAGTGCAAGTATAGGGGACACGTCTGTGTGGACATGTAAGTGGACGTATAGGGGACACGTCTGTGTGGGCGTATAGGGGACACGTCTGTGTGGGCGTATAGGGGACACGTCTGTGTAGACATATAGGAGACACATCTGTGTAAACGTGTAAGTGGACATATAGGGGACACGTCTGTGTGGACATATAGGGGCCACGTCTGTGTGGGCGTATAGGGGACACGTCTGTGTGGGCGTATAGGGGACACGTCTGTGTAGACATATAGGGGACACATCTGTGTGGATGTGTAAGTGGACATATGGGGGACATGTCTGTGTGGACGTATAGGGTACACGTCTGTGTAGACATATAGGGGACACATCTGTGTGGACGTGTAAGTGGACATATAGGGGACACTTCTGTGTGGACGTATAGGGGACATGTCTGTGTGGACGTATAGGGGACACTTCTGTGTGGACGTATAGGGGACATGTCTGTGTGGACGTATAGGGGACACTTCTGTGTGGACATATAGGGGACACGTCTGTGTGGACGTGTAAGTGGACGTATAGGGGACACGTCTGTGTGGACATACAGGGTACACGTCCGTGTGGACGTGTAAGTGGACGTATAGGGGGCACGTCTGTGTGAACATATAGGGGACACGTCTGTGTAGACATATAGGGGACACATCTGTGTGGACGTGTAAGTGGACATATAGGGGACGTCTGTGTGGACATATAGGGGACACGTCTGTGTGGGCGTATAGGGGACACGTCTGTGTAAACATATAGGGGACACATCTGTGTGGACGTGTAAGTGGACATATAGGGTACACGTCTGTGTAGACATATAGGGGACACATCTGTGTGGATGTGTAAGTGGACATATGGGGGACACTTCTGTGTGGACGTATAGGGGACATGTCTGTGTGGACGTATAGGGGACACTTCTGTGTGGACGTATAGGGGACATGTCTGTGTGGACATATAGGGGACACTTCTGTGTGGACATATAGGGGACACGTCTGTGTGGACGTGTAAGTGGACATATAGGGGACACGTCTGTGTAGACATATAGGGGACACATCTGTGTGGACGTGTAAGTGGACATATAGGGGACGTCTGTGTGGACATATAGGGGACACGTCTGTGTGGGCGTATAGGGGACACGTCTGTGTAAACATATAGGGGACACATCTGTGTGGACGTGTAAGTGGACATATAGGGTACACGTCTGTGTAGACATATAGGGGACACATCTGTGTGGACGTGTAAGTGGACATATGGGGGACACTTCTGTGTGGACGTATAGGGGACATGTCTGTGTGGACGTATAGGGGACACTTCTGTGTGGACGTATAGGGGACATGTCTGTGTGGACATATAGGGGACACTTCTGTGTGGACATATAGGGGACACGTCTGTGTGGACGTGTAAGTGGACATATAGGGGACACATCTGTGTGGACATACAGGGTACACGTCCGTGTGGACGTGTAAGTGGACGTATAGGGGGCACGTCTGTGTGGACATATAGGGGACACGCCTGTGTGGACGTGTAAGTGGACGTATAGGGGACACGTCTGTGTGGACGTGTAAGTGGACGTATAGGAGACACGTCTGTGTGGACGTATAAGTGGACATATAGGGGACACGTCTATGTGGACGTATTGGGGACACGTCTGTGTAGACGTGTAAGTGGACGTATAGGGTACACGTCTGTGTGGACGTATAAGGGACATGTCTGTGTCCCTTATATAGTAGTCTGTGTGTATGTATAGGGGACACATAAGTGAACATATAGGGGACACGTCTGAGTGGATGTATAGGGGACATGTAAGTGAACATATAGGGGACATGTCTGTGTGGATGTATATGGGACACATAAGTGGACGTATAGGGGACACGTCTGTGTGGACATATAGGGGACACATCTGTGTGGATGTATAGGGGACGTGTAAGTGGACATATAGGGGACATGTCTGTGTGGATGTATAGGGGAACATCTGTGTGGATGTATAGGGGACATGTAAGTGGACGTATATGGGACACGTCTGTGTGGACGTATAGAGGACACGTCTGTGTGGACGTATAGGGGACACATAAGTGGACGCATAGGGGACACGTCTGTGTGGAAGTGTAAGCGGATGTATAGGGGACACGTCTGTGTGGACATATAGGGGACACGTCTGTGTGGACGTATAGGGGACACATAAGTGGACGCATAGGGGACACGTCTGTGTGGAAGTGTAAGTGGACGTACAGGGGACACATCTGTGTGGACGTATAGGGGACACATAAGTGAACGTATAGGGGACACGTCTGAGTGGATGTATAGGGGACATGTAAGTGAACATATAGGGGACATGTCTGTGTGGATGTATATGGGACACATAAGTGGACGTATAGGGGACACGTCTGTGTGGACGTATAGGGGACACATCTGTGTGGATGTATAGGGGACGTGTAAGTGGACATATAGGGGACATGTCTGTGTGGATGTATAGGGGAACATCTGTGTGGATGTATAGGGGACATGTAAGTGGACGTAGATGGGACACGTCTGTGTGGACGTATAGAGGACACGTCTGTGTGGACGTATAGGGGACACATAAGTGGACGCATAGGGGACACGTCTGTGTGGAAGTGTAAGTGGACGTACAGGGGACACATCTGTGTGGACGTATAGGGGACACATAAGTGAACGTATAGGGGACACGTCTGTGTGGACATATAGGGGACACGTCTGCGTTGAAGTGCTGTGACTTCAAAGACAACAGATGCAACTTGAAGGCAAAAAGCAAAGCTCGGAGGTGGCGAGCAGCGACGCTGAATGATGGCGGTGAATTCCAAATGGCGTCTCCCTCAAATGTTCTTCTCTGACTTCTCGGACTGCGACAACTCCAGAGCGACTTGAGCGTGAAGGTTTCCGCAGATGGCGTCGGCGTCCCCAAAGCGACGCGTCTCACCTGTCCAACACGCCCAGACATCAGCTGGCGCGCTTGCCGCAACGCCGAGCAGCGCGTGAGGTTCGATGCCGGCATTTCTCCGGTACAGATTCTCGGAGACCGACATCCTGTCATCTCCTCGTCCCTCACGGCTGCGTTTTGTCTTCTCCACTCCTAAAGAAGGCGCATCAAATTGCGAGGAGGACTGGTTTTTGTTTTTTTTGTTGTTGTTTGTTTTTTTTCTCCGCGCTGCCCGATTGTGGGCGCGCAGAAATAATCGTCATGGAAATAGATCCCATTGACAACGTGCCATCTTCATACTGTGAGCAGCTTGCGCCTGGTGAACATAATCCAGAAACATCCTCCAAAAACTTCCCGGCACAAACTTTCCCTCATCCTCTCTTTGCCCTTCTCTCCAGCAAGATGGAGTGAAAAAAGGGGGGTGCGGGGGGGGTTAGGGGGGCACCGGCGGGACCAAAGACAAAATCTTGTGTTGTCAGGGAGCAGCAGAACAGGTGGGATTCGGGATCAGCAGGATTCCTCGGTTCCTCATCTCTGTGTCTAATAGGGAGTACCTGCTCGCGCTGCAGCGGCACGATTGCACCTTACCTGCCAGCTCTGCCAGGAGAGCTGGCATTTAAACCGTCGCCCACCCCGTACTCGCCGAGAGGGGGCTTAGCCCCCGGGTCTTAAGACTAAGACGGAACCAGGAGGACCAACTGGGGACCAGCGTGAGACTCTCCCGGATAAACCGGTGTCCTCTGGAGGGAAGGAGATCACCCCGAGCAGCTGGACGGGAGCCCGGAGACTTGAACCGAGGAGCCGAGGAACTTTTTCTGCGCTCGCTCAGGCAAAAAAAAACAATAAAAAAAAAACCAAGAAGTGGCCTGTTTGAGAAGTGAAAGGACGAGGGGAGGGTCTTCATTTTTGTCAGGGAATGTTTTGGAGATACAACTTCATCACTGCGTAAAAAAATAAATAAATAAATAGAAATCTGTAGATTTTACTGTTGAAAAATAATAATAATAATAATAATAATAATGATAATAGTTTAAGCAGCAAAATGTTACTGTATTTTTAATGTTTTTTTTTGTTATTTTTACAACAAATTAAAAAAACATCATTGCTGTTTTTACAGTAAATGGGGCAAAAATACAGTAAGTAAGAAAAAACCCATTGATAGTGTAGAAGTTGTATTGGCACTGAAACAAGTTAAAAACAAATCAAACAAAAACAAACAAAACATTTTTTTTATACAAAAAATATTTAAAAAAATAAATAAAATTTAATTAAAAAAAAATATATATATGTATATGTATATTTATTTCTTATTTGTTATTTAATTGTATTTATTGATTTATATATATATATATATATATATATACACACACTGTATATATACATATATATATATATATATATCTATCTATACATATGTATAGATATATAGATATATATATATATAATATTTTATATATATATGTATATATATATATATATACACACACACACACACACACACACACACACACATATATATATATATATATATATATATATATATATATATATATATATATATATATATATATATATATATATATGTTATGTTGTGTTTTTAATGCAAATATTCATATTTTTGTACACCTGGCTCCTCCTGTCTTTGTCTACGGTGTTTTTTTTAACCCGCATGCCCAAGTCAAGTAAAACTGCTTGTTGTAAGCCCCGCCCACAAGCTACCTCCCCCTCACATTAAATTCATTTGAACTTGTAAAAAAAAGAAGAAGAAAAAAAACTGAAACCAAAAAAAAAAGAAATGAAACTGTAAAAAACAGAAGCGACAGTGAAAAAAAGAAGAAGTTGAAAATAAAACAACAACAAAAGTGTACGAAGATATGAATATTGGCACCGAAGAAGACAAATATCCACCAAAAATATTGTATTTTTTTCAGGGTTTGTATTTATTTGTTGCCAAAACTTATTTTAGTGACAATACAACTTTCTCTACAATGGAACTTTTTTTTCCGATCCCAAATCTTACTTACAAATCTCTTTTTTTAACCAAAGGATCTATGGTCGTTTTTTAACAGAGCATTACTGTAAATGAAAAAAACAGCACCACTTTTATATTTACAGTAAAATTCTGTTGAGTAAATTCCCATTTTTTGTACTATTTTTTTTACTGCGTAAATAAAAAAAACAGTACCACTTTTATATTTACAGTGGTAATTCTGTTGAGTAAATTCCCTTTTTTTTTTTTTTTTACTTTTTTTTTTACAGTGTATTATTGTAAATGAAAAAACTGTACCACTTTTAACTTTTTTTTTGTAACTTTTTTTTTACAGTGTAAATGACAAAATCGTACCACATTTATACTTACAGAAAAATTCTATTGAATAAATTCTCTTTTTTAACAGTGCATTACTGTAAATAAAAAAAACAGAACCTCTTTTATACTTAAAATTCTGTTGAATAAATTCCCTTTTTTTTTTTACCTTTAAAAAAAAACATTATTTTACAGTACATTAATGTAGATGAAAAACTGGTACCACTTTTATACTAACAGTAAAAAATATGTTGGGTAAATTCCCATTATATAGTGCATTATTGTAAATGGAAAAAAAACTGTACCACTTTAATATATACAAAAAAAAATTATGTTGAGTAAATTCCCATTTTTTAAACTTTTTTTTTACAGTGTAAATGAAAAAAAGGTACCACTTTTATACTTACAGTAAAAATTATGTTGAGTAAATTCCCATTTTTTTAAACTTTTTTTTACAGTGAATTATTGTATATTGAAAAAAAAACAGTACCACTTTAATATACACAAGACAATTCTGTTGAGTAAATTCCCTTTTTTTTTTAACTTTTTTTTTTACAGTGTAAATGAAAAAATGGTACCACTTTTATACTTACAGTAAAAATTGAGTTGAGTAAATTCCTATTTTTTTGTACTTTTTTTTTACAGTGCATTATTGTAAATGGAAAAAAAACAGTACCACTTTAATATATACAAGAAAAATCTGTTGAGTAAATTCCTTTTTTTTTCTTTTTTTTTTTTACAGTGTAAATGAAAAAATGGTACCACTTTTAAACTTACAGTACAAATTATGTTGAGTAAATTCCCATTTTTTTAAACTTTTTTTTTTTACAGTGCATTATTGTAAATGGGGAAAAAAACAGTACCACGAGAAAATTCTGTTGAGTAAATTCCCATTTTTACAGTCCATTATTGTCAAGGAAAAAAACAGAACCACCTTTATACTTACAGTAAAATTCTGTTTTCTACCTTTTAAAAAAACATTTTTTTACAGTACATTAATGTAAATGAAAAACTGGTACCACTTTTATACTTACAGTAAAAAATATGTTGGGTAAATTCCCATTATATAGTGCATTATTGTAAATGGAAAAAAACTGTACCACTAATATATACCAAAAAAATTCTGTTGAGTAAATTCCCATTTTTTAAACTTTTTTTTTTACAGTGTAAATGAAAAAAAGGTACTACTTTTATACATACAGTAAAAATTATGTTGAGTAAATTCCCATTTTTTTAAAGTTTTTTTTACAGTGAATTATTGTAAATTGAAAAAAAACAGTACCACTTTAATATACACAAGAAAATTCTGTTGAGTAAATTCCCATTTTTTAAAACTTTTTTTTTACAGTGTAAATGAAAAAATTGTACCACTTTTATACTTACAGTAAAAATTATGTTGAGTAAATTCCTATTTTTTGTACTTTTTTTTTTTTTACAGTGCATTATTGTAAATGGAAAAAAAAAAACAGTACCACTTTAATATATACAAGAAAAATCTGTTGAGTAAATTCCCTTTTTTTTTTTTTTTTTTTTTTTTTTACAGTGTAAATGAAAAAATGGTACCACTTTTATACTTACAGTAAAAATTATGTTGAGTAAATTCCCATTTTTTTAACTTTTTTTTTTTTTACAGTGCATTATTGTAAATGGAAAAAAAACAGTGTGTTTATGTTTATGTTTAGTGAATTCACATTTGTTTACTGTAAAATCTGACTTTTTGTGTAATAGTGCATGGGCATAAACATATGCGACTTCCGCAGCTAAAAAGTAGTAGAAGGAGGGGGGCGGGTCCACACGGGAACGCGACCTGAGGCTGTCGCCTTCAGGTGGTGCTACTCTAATAGGACGACGACGCCATGACATGTACTTTAACACATCTTCTTTTGTTGCCTCCGCTCAAACAAACACCTTCCTTCATTTGGAGACAAAACATCCGCCGCCATCAGCGGCGTGCAAAGGAGGAAAGACAACAAAACAAAAAGGTGTCAAGCGTCAAAAATCGCAATTGCGTCGCATCGCGCAAAACCAACACTTAGCTTTGTTACCAGGACAACTGAGACAATGTGATTTGGCGCCGCGTGGTCTGGACCGGGTCCACGGCGCGTGAGCGGCTTAAGAGCAGATCCGGAGGCGGGAAGGCGCAGACTCAGCCCTCAGCCATCGCGGATTGAAGACGCTCTTCGCCAAGGAGCTAAGCCGGCGTCGTCTGCACGCGTGCAAACTGCGCTCTGGACTCAGCACTTGTGTTTAAGTCGCGATAAGCTCGCCGTGATGCCGCTCAGCGACACGCAGAACAAGGACTCAACCTCCCCGTTTGGTGCTTCTATCGAGGAATCACACATGCGCCTGCACGCCAAATGAATTCAGCGCGGGAGCTAATTAATCCGCAAAGGTTTCATGTCTTGGTCCCCGGAGTCGAGGGGGGTCATTGTCCTCACAAATGAGGTCGGCGCCGCTCCCGGCGGACTTCAAGAGGCGCGGCGACAGCGACAGCAGGGAGCACGCTCAGGCGTGAGGCGGTCCGGGTGCGGGAGGCTCCCGTGTTTGGATAGGCTCGTACTCCGCGAGGTTCTGGGACGGAGCCACGCGAGCGCGACCAGAATGTTCCGTGTCTCGCTTGGCAGGGTTTGAGAAATGGAAGGGAGAAGGTTGCCAGGATTCGGCACCGAGACCTTTTGAACCAGCTGGACGAGAAAGGTCCAACTGTCAACAGGGGCGAGTTAGACCAGAAGCCTCACGCAGGACCGCCGCCACGGCGCGAGGCCTCCGTCTGGCGGGGACCGGCGCCTGAACGTCAGCGGCCAAGTGAATAGTCCATAAACCACCCGAGTACACACCTACACCCCCCCCCGGATGTTCGCCTTTCCAGGCGTCCTTTAAGTCATCCAATCGCAGCCCGGCTATTAGGGCGGGTCAGCCAATCGGGGGAGGGGCAGCCAGGGCGAACAAAGTCCAAGATCAATGGACAGCTTGCCGCAATCTGCCGCAGTCGGCGGATGGCGGAACGTTTAGGGATCGTCTGTCAGGGAGGCGTCTTCGCCGCTGACCCCCGTGTGCGCCACAGGCCGCCTTGAGAGGAGCCAGAAGGGACCGCTCGCTGCGCGGAACCAATTGTAGTCGCCGGTCATTTGCAACCAGCAGGAAGGCCAGCCAGAAGTTACTTTAAAACTGGGGTGTGCAAACTTTTTCCAACACCGTCAAAGTATGCACGGGCCTTTTTGATATTTTGTAAACATAATGCGCAAAAGCGACATGACATGTATTTCAAGTCAAAAGTCAGCTTTGTGTTACAGGTGACAAAGTGTTATTAGTACCAAATATGTCATCTTTTACTCGTTTTTGCTCTTTTTGTTACATTTTTGCTGTCGGGTTTTTCCTGACAATATATATGCTTTTGAGGCGCGGGCCTCATATGGCCCTCGGGCCGCACTTTGGACACGTCTGCTTTAGAGCGATATGCCTCAAATAACAGTGATCATCCAGATGATTACTGTTATTTAATATAGAGTAAGTATTCAGTGAAAAAAAATTGCCAATTTTATTGTTTCTTATTTTATGAAAAAAATGTTTTTATTTTATTCTATTTTTTTAAGTTTATTCTATTTTTATTCTATGTTTTTATTTGTAAAATTTTTGGTGTTATACACTTTTTAAATATTATTTTCATTTAAGGCATTTTATTTAAGTTTTTCCCAATTTAATACATTTTTAAAATGCTATTTTGTAAATTTGTATTTTTTGTACATTTTTTTTTCTCTTTAGAGTCCCAATTAATATTATTTTTTATGCCAGTATTATTTTTTATTCTAAAGTCTTAATTCGTCTAAATTCCTTTTTTTGTATTAGTATTTTTTTATTTTATTTTTTGTGGCCTCAATTTTTTATTTTGTTTATTGTTTTTATTCATACATATTTTCAAAATAGTTTTTAGTCATAATCATTTAATTATTTTATGTTATCATTTTTATTTTTTATTTTAAAGTTTTAATTTGGGTAAATTATATTTTTTTTATATTAGTATTATTTATTATTAATTTTTTATTTTGCAGCCTCAATTTTCTTTATATTATTTTTATAACTTTTATTTAATATAGAGTAAGTATTCAGTGAAAAAAAATAGTAAATTTTATTGTTTCTTATTTTATGAAAAAATAAGTTTTTATTTGATTCTATTTTTTTAAGTTTATTCTATTTTTATTCTATGTTTTTATTTGTAAAATTTTTGGTGTTATACACTTTTTAAATATTATTTTCATTTAAGGCATTTTATTTGAGTTTTTCCCAATTGAATACATTTTTAAAATGTTATTTTGTAAATTTGTATTTTTTGTACATTTTTTTTTCTCTTTAGAGTACCAATTAATATTATTTTTTATGCCAGTATTATTTTTATTTTAAAGTCTTAATTTGTCTAAATTCCTGTTTTTAGATTAGTATTTTTTTATTTTTTTTGTGGCCTCAATTTTTTACTTTTTTATTGTTTTTACTCATACATATTTTCAAAACAGTTTTTAGTCATAATCATTTAATTATTTTATGTTATCATTTTTATTTGTTATTTTAAAGTTTTAATTTGTGTAAATTAAAAATTTTTTATATTAGTATTATTTTTTTTATTTTTTTTTATTTTGCAGTCTCAATTTTCTTTATATTGTTTTTATAATTGTTATTTTTACATACATATATATATATATATATATATATATATATATATCCATCCATCCATCCATCCATCTTCTTCCGCTTATCCGAGGTCGGGTCGCGGGGGCAGCAGCCTAAGCAGGGAAGCCCAGACTTCCCTCCCCCCAGCCACTTCGTCCAGCTCCTCCCGGGGGATCCCGAGGCGTTCCCAGGCCAGCCGGGAGACATAATCTTCCCAACGTGTCCTGGGTCTTCCCCGTGGCCTCCTACCGGTCGGACGTGCCTTAAACACCTCCCGAGGGAGGCGATCGGGTAGCATCCTGACCAGATGCCCGAACCATATTTATATATATATATATATATATATATATATATATATATATATATATATATATATATACACAGGTAAAAGCCAGTAAATTAGAATATTTTGAAAAACTTGATTTATTTCAGTAATTGCATTCAAAAGGTGTAACTTGTACATTATATTTATTCATTGCACACAGACTGATGCATTCAAATGTTTATTTCATTTAATTTTGATGATTTGAAGTGGCAACAAATGAAAATCCAAAATTCCGTGTGTCACAAAATTAGAATATTACTTAAGGCTAATACAAAAAAGGGATTTTTAGAAATGTTGGCCAACTGAAAAGTATGAAAATGAAAAATATGAGCATGTACAATACTCAATACTTGGTTGGAGCTCCTTTTGCCTCAATTACTGCGTTAATGCGGCGTGGCATGGAGTCGATGAGTTTCTGGCACTGCTCAGGTGTTATGAGAGCCCAGGTTGCTCTGATAGTGGCCTTCAACTTTTCTGCGTTTTTGGGTCTGGCATTCTGCATCTTCCTTTTCACAATACCCCACAGATTTTCTATGGGGCTAAGGTCAGGGGAGTTGGCGGGCCAATTTAGAACAGAAATACCATGGTCCGTAAACCAGGCACGGGTAGATTTTGCGCTGTGTGCAGGCGCCAAGTCCTGTTGGAACTTGAAATCTCCATCTCCATAGAGCAGGTCAGCAGCAGGAAGCATGAAGTGCTCTAAAACTTGCTGGTAGACGGCTGCGTTGACCCTGGATCTCAGGAAACAGAGTGGACCGACACCAGCAGATGACATGGCACCCCAAACCATCACCCAACCATGCAAATTTTGCATTTCCTTTGGAAATCGAGGTCCCAGAGTCTGGAGGAAGACAGGAGAGGCACAGGATCCACGTTGCCTGAAGTCTAGTGTAAAGTTTACACCATCAGTGATGGTTTGGGGTGCCATGTCATCTGCTGGTGTCGGTCCACTCTGTTTCCTGAGATCCAGGGTCAACGCAGCCGTCTACCAGCAAGTTTTAGAGCACTTCATGCTTCTTGCTGCTGACCTGCTCTATGGAGATGGAGATTTCAAGTTCCAACAGGACTTGGCGCCTGCACACAGCGCAAAATCTACCCGTGCCTGGTTTACGGACCATGGTATTTCTGTTCTAAATTGGCCCGCCAACTCCCCTGACCTTAGCCCCATAGAAAATCTGTGGGGTATTGTGAAAAGGAAGATGCAGAATGCCAGACCCAAAAACGCAGAAGAGTTGAAGGCCACTATCAGAGCAACCTGGGCTCTCATAACACCTGAGCAGTGCCAGAAACTCATCGACTCCATGCCACGCCGCATTAACGCAGTAATTGAGGCAAAAGGAGCTCCAACCAAGTATTGAGTATTGTACATGCTCATATTTTTCATTTTCATACTTTTCAGTTGGCCAACATTTCTAAAAATCCCTTTTTTGTATTAGCCTTACACAATATTCTAATTTTGTGACACACGGAATTTTGGATTTTCATTTGTTGCCACTTCAAATCATCAAAATTAAATGAAATAAACATTTGAATGCATCAGTCTGTGTGCAATGAATAAATATAATGTACAAGTTACACCTTTTGAATGCAATTACTGAAATAAATCAAGTTTTTCAAAATATTCTAATTTACTGGCTTTTACCTGTATATATAAATATACATAACAATTTTTAGTCACAATCATTTAATTATTTTATCATTTTTATTTTTATTTTAAAGTCTGAATTTGTCTGAATTCCTTGTTATTTTGTTTGTATTGTTTTTATTTTTATTTATATATATTTAAAAAAAATTGTAGTCACAATCATTTAATTATTTTATCATTTTTATTTTTATTTTAAAGTCTGAATTTGTCTGAATTCCTTGTTATTTTGTTTGTATTGTTTTTATTTTTATTTATATATATTTTAAAAAAATTGTAGTCACAATCATTTAATTATTTTAACATTTTTATTTTTATTTTAAAGTCTGAATTTGTCTGAATTCCTTGTTATTTTGTTTGTATTGTTTTTATTTTTATTTATATATATTTAAAAAAAATTGTAGTCACAATCATTTAATTATTTCATGTTATCATGTTTTTCACATAAATTGTGTCGCTCTCGTGTAGATCAGTGATGTATTCAAGTCAATGTCCCAGTCCTGACAATTTTTCCAACATAAAGTTATCGTCTGTCCACTTCCTGTCCACTAACGAGCCAAAGGAATGTGTTTTTGTAAGCAGTAATAAACGGGAATATAAATAAGTAAAAGGGACTATAAACAAATTAGGGCTTAATCACATAGAAATGATTGCATAAGACGAGTAAGGAGAGTCCGACAGGTGTGCCCACTGACCCATTTCACTCCAAAATACTCCCTGACTCGACTTTATATAAAACTGTTACCATGTTTTGAGCAAATAAGTGTGGTGCATTCAAGTAACACTTTAAAAAAGTTCCTGTATGACATTCTGACAATAACATCTTTATATTGGGGTCTTTTTTTTAAGTCAATTCAAATAACCTGTGATTAATCATAAATAGGCTTGAGTACCGAATCCGGTACTTTATTTGGCACTGATTGTATCTACGATATTTGTAATACATGTTACGTGACGCCCAGTTGGCACTTGACGATCATTCCAGCAGCACTGAGAGCAGACTAAGCCAAACTACCTCTTATAATGTTGCAATTTTCAATGCCAACAACATTTTTTACAAAAACACACCAACGTGAGTAAAGTAAGGCTCCACTTTTCCAAAAATGCGCTTGCTTGATTTAAATATACGCTCGCTTTGCTATTGACATGCTAGCATTAGCAATTTTACATGGCGATATCAACACCTCACACATTTGTCAATGAAAACTACAACTAAGATGCAGGTTACAATCAAACAGCTGGTGCGTAAATAGCACAATACTTACAGTATTACACTTTGTAGGGCGCAACAAAAAACAAAAACACACCATTAAGTATACACTACTGCCATCTAACTTCTTGGGCTTGCAACGGTAATTGCTTTTTGATGTCACACTTGCAAATAAAAACATTGAACAAGTAGACAGCAGTTACAATAATCAGCTCATTTTTGAATGTTGCGACAAAAAATGAGATTTTATTTTTAAAAAACAATATTTGTTAACACACACGAAAGTATGACAAATTAGTACCATCGTCGATTCAGGATACCAGGAATTGGTACCACATCGGTTTAAATGTGATCGATACCTGTGGAAACAAGCCTTTTGGCTTTTTGTGCCATCCATTTGCCTTTTTAAAGCATTACATGGATTCAATTCTTTAAGATGTCAATAAACTTCTCAATCAATGAATCAAATCATAATTTATCCAAATTCAAAAGTGTGATTAATCCGATTAAAGACACTAATTGAAACAGGGAATCATACCCAGTAGTTTGCATTCATTTTAATAGTCTGACAAATTAATGTTTGCCATAATGTCACCATCTATTTGACAATGTGAGTCGTTCAGGTCAAAAACCTTTTAATTATGCTGTGAATAGAGGTATGCGCAGCATTTACCTATATGACCCAATGCAAACAACCTCCCCTAGTCATGTTGCAGCATAAAACACACATCCAACACAAAATATCCACACAAATGGTCACACATAACACAACATGCTCCTTGAACTGTGTAGACACTATAAAACACATCCATGCACAATAAAAATGTCAAAATGACACCTATTTAAATTCATTGCAAAGCATGATGGGAAAAATGCAAAACACTCTCCAAGAAAGTAAACAAGGTAGAAGTTGAAATTTCACATAGTCTTAATATCTAATTATATTAGTTATATGTCCATTATATTAATATAATATGTACACACACACACACACACACACACACACACACACACACACACACATACATGTCTTGCCTACTTTGTGTGGACCCACGCTTGGTTAGTACAGAGGTCGGCAACCCGCGTTTAGCGCCGCCCTAGTGGCTCTCTGGAGCTTTTTCAGAAATGTATGAAAAATGGAAAAAGATGAGGGGAAAACAGTCTATTTTTTGTTTTAATATGGTTTCTGTAGGAGGACAAACATGACACAAACCTCCCTAATTGTTATAAAGCACACTGTTTATATTAAACATGCTTCACTGATTCGAGTATTTGGCGAGCACCGTTTTGTCCTACTAATTTTGGCAGTCCTTGAACTCACCGTAGTTTGTTTACATTTATAACTTTCTAGGACGTGTTTTATGCCACTTATTTTTCTGTCTCATTTTCTCCACCAAACTTTTAAGGTTGTGCATGAAAGGTGAGTTTTGTTGATGTTATTGACTTGTTGGAGTGCTAATCAGACATATTTGGTCACTGCATGACTGCAAGCTAATCGATGCTAACATGCTATTTAGGCTACCTATATGTACATATTGCATCATAATGGGCCCTGTGATGAGATGGCGACTTGTCCAGGGTGTACCCCGCCTTCCGCCCGATTGTAGCTAAGATAGGCTCCAGTACCCCCGCAACCCCGAAGGGAATAAGCGGTAGAAAATGGATGGATGGATGGGCATCATAATGCCTCATTTGTAGCTATATTTGAGCTCATTTAGTTTCCTTTAAGTCCTCTTAATTCAATTTATATCTCATGACACACTATCTGTATGTAATATGACTTTTAATTTTTTGCGGCTCCAGACAGATTTTTTTTAAAAATTTTGGTCCACTATGGCTCATTCAACATTTTGGGTTGCCGACCCCTGGGTTAGTAGGTTGTGAGGGCCCCCCTTTCCACTATAGCTAGAATGATGAAAAAAAAAAAAAAAAAAATCTAGCACTAGATGGGAGTAGAGAGTTGCAACCTCACTTCAGAATGCAAAACACACAAAGTAAAACAAATATTTTACTTCTGTAGTTGTGAGGACCAGGCAAAGGTCCTTACAAGTCAAAAGGTTCTCACAGAAAGGGTGGTTTGTCAAGTGTATGTCCACACAAGGATGGTGAGACAAGTACACACACACACACACACACACACACACAAACACACACACACACACACACACACACACACACAAGTCCAAATGTTTGCTATAGATCAGGGGTGTCAAACTCATTTTAGATCGGGGGGGCCACACGGAGAAAAATCCACTCCCAAGTGGGCCGTACTGGTAAAATCACGGCACGATAACTTAAAAATAAAGACAACTTCAGGTTGTTTTCTTTGTTTAAAAATAGAACAAGCACATTCTGAAATTGTACCAATCATAATTTTGTTGTTTTATTTTTTTACACTTACATGTTGCGGTTAATAGTATTCTATCTTTATTTGTAGTTATTTATATTTTCTGAATAAATTAAGTTAAAGTTAAAGTACCAATGATTGTCACACACACACCAGGTGTGGTGAAATTTGTCCTCTGCATTTGACCCATCCCCTTGATCACCCCCTGGGAGGTGAGGGGAGCAGTGGGCAGCAGCGGTGGCCGCGCCCGGGAATCATTTTTGGTGATTTAACCCCCAATTCCAACCCTTGATGCTGAGTGCCAAGCAGGTAAGTACATTTGTAAGTGTTTAAGTATGTGACTGTGTAAATAAGTACATTTGGAAGTTAGTAAGTGTGTAATAAGTATATAAGTGTGTAAGTATGTAAGTAAGCAAGTGTGGAAGTAAGTGTGTAATAAGTATGTAAGTGTGTAAGTAAGTAAGTAAATAAATAAATAAATAAGTAGGCAAGTAAATGAGTAAGTAAATACATAAGTAAGGAAGTAGGTAGGTAAATAAGTACGTATGTGGGTATGTAAGTAAGTATGTGGGTAGGTAAGTAAGGATGTAGAAGGTGAGTACATTTGTAAGTGTTTAAGTATGTGACTGTGTAAATAAGTACATTTGGAAGTAAGTAAGTGTGTAATAAGTATATACTGTAAGTGTGTGAGTAGGTAGGTAGGTAAATGTGTAGGTGAAGTGAAGTGAAGTGAATTATATTTATATAGCGCCTTTCTCTAGTGACTCAAAGCGCTTTACATTGTGAAACCAATGATTGACATTGTCACACACATGCATTTGACCCATCACCCTCACCCCCTGGGAGGTGAGGGGAGCAGTGGGCAGCAGCGGTGGCCGCACCCGGGAATCATTTTTGGTGATTTAACCCCCAATTCCAACCCTTGATGCTGAGTGCCAAGCAGGGAGGTAATGGGTCCCATTTTTATAGTCTTTGGTATGACTCGGCCGGGGTTTGAACTCACAACCTACCGATCTCAGGGCGGACACTCTAACCACTAGGCCACTGAGTAGGTAAATTATGTGATATTGTTCATCAGTCAACTCATTGTTGTTAGTTTTCAATCTATGAAGATAAAAAAATTACATCAAAATCAAATTACTGTTTGTTATTTATGTAGTTTGATCATTTTCCTCGACTGATGTACTAACATGTGGTTTATTTTTTACATACAGGTAAAAGCCAGTAAATTAGAATATTTTGAAAAACTTGATTTATTTCAGTAATTGCATTCAAAAGGTGTAACTTGTACATTATATTTATTCATTGCACACAGACTGATGCATTCAAATGTTTATTTCATTTAATTTTGATGATTTGAAGTGGCAACAAATGAAAATCCAAAATTCCGTGTGTCACAAAATTAGAATATTACTTAAGGCTAATACAAAAAAGGGATTTTTAGAAATGTTGGCCAACTGAAAAGTATGAAAATGAAAAATATGAGCATGTACAATACTCAATACTTGGTTGGAGCTCCTTTTGCCTCAATTACTGCGTTAATGCGGCGTGGCATGGAGTCGATGAGTTTCTGGCACTGCTCAGGTGTTATGAGAGCCCAGGTTGCTCTGATAGTGGCCTTCAACTCTTCTGCGTTTTTGGGTCTGGCATTCTGCATCTTCCTTTTCACAATACCCCACAGATTTTCTATGGGGCTAAGGTCAGGGGAGTTGGCGGGCCAATTTAGAACAGAAATACCATGGTCCGTAAACCAGGCACGGATAGATTTTGCGCTGTGTGCAGGCGCCAAGTCCTGTTGGAACTTGAAATCTCCATCTCCATAGAGCAGGTCAGCAGCAGGAAGCATGAAGTGCTCTAAAACTTGCTGGTAGACGGCTGCGTTGACCCTGGATCTCAGGAAACAGAGTGGACCGACACCAGCAGATGACATGGCACCCCAAACCATCACTGATGGTGGAAACTTTACACTAGACTTCAGGCAACGTGGATCCTGTGCCTCTCCTGTCTTCCTCCAGACTCTGGGACCTCGATTTCCAAAGGAAATGCAAACCAAACCATCAGTGATGGTTTGGGGTGCCATGTCATCTGCTGGTGTCGGTCCACTCTGTTTCCTGAGATCCAGGGTCAACGCAGCCGTCTACCAGCAAGTTTTAGAGCACTTCATGCTTCCTGCTGCTGACCTGCTCTATAGAGATGGAGATTTCAAGTTCCAACAGGACTTGGCGCCTGCACACAGCGCAAAATCTACCCGTGCCTGGTTTACGGACCATGGTATTTCTGTTCTAAATTGGCCCGCCAACTCCCCTGACCTTAGCCCCATAGAAAATCTGTGGGGTATTGTGAAAAGGAAGATGCAGAATGCCAGACCCAAAAACGCAGAAGAGTTGAAGGCCACTATCAGAGCAACCTGGGCTCTCATAACACCTGAGCAGTGCCAGAAACTCATCGACTCCATGCCACGCCGCATTAACGCAGTAATTGAGGCAAAAGGAGCTCCAACCAAGTATTGAGTATTGTACATGCTCATATTTTTCATTTTCATACTTTTCAGTTGGCCAACATTTCTAAAAATCCCTTTTTTGTATTAGCCTTAAGTAATATTCTAATTTTGTGACACACGGAATTTTGGATTTTCATTTGTTGCCACTTCAAATCATCAAAATTAAATGAAATAAACATTTGAATGCATCAGTCTGTGTGCAATGAATAAATATAATGTACAAGTTACACCTTTTGAATGCAATTACTGAAATAAATCAAGTTTTTCAAAATATTCTAATTTACTGGCTTTTACCTGTATGTAGCATCATCTACAAAAATACAAAGAATTGCTATTGCGACATCCAGTGGACACATTTAGAACAGCTGTTTCTTTCATTAAAAAATTTCAGGTACATTTTTTAACTTAACTAATTCCGTGGGCCGGATAAAACCTGTTCGTGGGCCTGATCTGGCCCTCGGGCCGTACGTTCGACACCCCTGCTATAGATAAATATAGCGATCCGAATGAAACTCAATGTAACAATGAAAAAGTAGCGTTCCGTATTGACAAAAATAGTCAAGTAAAAAGTATGTTGGATTAAAAGGACAATTTATCCAAAAACTCACTTCAGTAAAGGTAACATCGTTGCTGGTGTCCATGACAGTACCCCCCCTCCCAAAAAAAACAACCTCAGATAACCTTGACTCAAAGAAGCTTTCTTTATGTCGTCATTTCCCCAAGAGGGTCTGACGGCTCTCCAGGAAAACTCCACAAAGCGAGGAGTGGCAGAACGAGGGGGGGATGTGGGGGCTCGGCTTTGCAGCATACATTTCATTTCCAACGAATAAAAAGGAGGTTTACGTTGTCATCCCCCTGCTGTTGAAAAGCGACTTTGACCTGACAGAGGGAATTAAAAGTCTGCTAATGTCACATTGTTTGACGCCTCGTCGGCAAAATCCGCCGTCAGAGTCGCTGTTTGCCGATTTTTATCGAGTCGAGGGTTATTACATTTCAAGAATGTGACAATTAAAAATCCCTCAATCAACTCCGGGAGGTGACGAGACGGAGGATGAGACCGCGTCGGATGTTTGGAACCCCGTGGAAGTGTGTGGAATTTGGCGCAGGGGGGGGGGGCAAATATCAACTGTTTGTCGAACGAAGTGTTGGAAAAAAAATGTGCGATCTTGATTGACAGTAATACCTCATTTGTTAATGACGACGAGTTTAAAACTTCGCACAAGTAAAGTTACTTTTGATAGAAAAAAAGTCATGTAATTAATTGGTTTTATGTACGATACAATGCCGTTACCGATACGTTTGACGCGACGTGGCGCGCTACTTTTGATGTGGTTGTATGTCAAGAAGATTGGCGTCAGAAGCACGGAAAGTTCAACGCAGGAAGTAAGGCAACATCACACAGCAAACAACATGTAATGCACGCACACGTACACTACTACTACTACTACTACTACTACGAGGGAATAGTGAACAACAAATCAATGATTAAAGTGAAGCTTGCCTTCCTAAAAATACGCCGTTTGTGGACAAGGAGACTACAGCTCTGACGGTAAATGCTAAGCTAGCAAACACAGCTGAGCTACAACAGACGTACACACACACTAAAAAACGTATTTCAACTACATACACCGGATATTAGAATTTTTTTTTAATGCAATAATTACTTTCCCTAACTGATTACATTTAATAAAGAGTAATTATGTTATTAATGCACTTACTTTTTGGGGAAAGTAATGAGTAACTATAGTTAATTACTTTTTAAAGTAATTTTCAGAAGACTGGATATAAGGCATGCCAACCACCTACAGTACAGTGGTTGGTTACAGTATGAAAGGAACATAAGTTGGAGCCTGATTTTTTTTTTTTTTTTTTTTAATGTAATAGGGATTTGTGAGGAAAATTAACATCCCTTATTTTTACAATTTTTTCTGGTGGAATTTATAATTTGAAATGCAAATGTTGGTAGGCTGATAAACCACAACATGATGTGTGTGAAAAAATAGTTCCAGATTATTGCATTACATTTTTTTATTTTATTTTAGAGCATATTTTTGTTTTTATTATGTTCTATTTATTTTCTTAATTTTATTCTATTTTATTTTTTGTGTTATACATTTTTTACATATTTTTATCATTTAAACATCTCTTTTCTATAAATTTTGTTATGTTACTAATATTTTTCATTAGTTTTTTATTTTAAAGTCTAAATACATTTTTCACATGAGTATTATTTTGTTGTTTATTTTTTGCATTATTTGGTTTTTTTTTAAATTTAATAGTGATTTGTGATGAAAATGAACATCCCCTATTTTTACAAATGTTTCCGGTAAAATTATAATTTGAAATGCAAATGTTGGTAGGCTGATAAACCACAACATGGTGTGTGTGAACAAGTTGCTCCAGATCATTGCAATTAAATTATTTTTTATTTTAGTCTATATTTTTTGTTTTATACTTTTGTATTTATTTTCTTAATTTAATTTAATTTAATTTTTTGTGTTATACATTTGTTTCTTTTGAAAAAGAAAAAAAACATTTTAGAGTCAATGCTATTATATTTTTAATGTAATTTTTCATTAGTTGTTTATTATTTATTTTTATTTTTTGCATTTTGTGCTCTTAATTTAGTTGTTATTATTTTGAATTTATATATATATATATATATATATATATATATATATATATATATATAAAATAAATGGTCGTCTCAAACATTTGATTTGTTTATGTTATTATTCTTTCTTTTTATTTTTTTCATTCTCTAATCTCAATTCAATTAATTGTTTTATGTTACTAATATTTTTCATTAGTTTATGTCTAAATTTATTTTTTACATTAGTATTATTTTATTGTTTATTTTATGATTGTTGTGCTCTTAATTTCTTTTTAAGTTAGTTTTTATTATTTTTATTTTATATATATAGATTTTAAATAGTAGTTTCAAGCATTTAATTTTGTAATATTACTATTTTTTCCTACAATTTATTATTTTCATTTTCTAATTTCAATTCAAAGCAAGAACATGGTAATTAGGATAGGATAGACTTATTTATCCCACAATGGGGACATTATGTTGTTGCAGTACAGGTTTTTACATACAGTAAAAGAAGTAAAACGTAATAAAAGACAAAAACTTAGTAATAACATATTAAATAACTAATAAATACAATGAATAAAACAATTCTGACATATTTAGCAGAAAGGTGGCGCTCTAGTGTCGATCACAAACGTATTAAATGTCCAATAATCAGCATTTTTTCAAATTAAGGTTTTGGCCCATCCACTTCCTATGTGGGGTCACGAGCGTGAGAATGTCAAATATGTAAATCTAATTGTGTCCAAGTGCTTCAATCGCTCTTAAACACATCAGAAATCGACCTTAGCGCACAATCCGAATCTTGCTTCCTTTCTAGGAACGATGGCGTTGATTAGCGAGATAACTCGATCAGGATTAATTGACCAGTGGGCGGAGCTTCCAGAGTGTTGGCCAGCTTTAACCCGACAGGTTGCCATGGAGACGCTGGTGCCGAAGTCCAGCACTAGTGTGTGAATGTGAGTGTGAATGTGATCTGTCCAGGATGTACCCTGCCTTCTGCCCGTGTGTAGCTGGGATAGGCTCCAGCAACCCCCGCGACCCCGTAAAGGACAAGTGATAGAAAAATGGATGGATGGATGGATGCTGCGGGCCACAAGTGGCCCTCAGTCCGCACTGTGGACACACCTGCTTTAGAGCGCTACGCCTCAAATAAAAGTAATCATCCGGATGATTACTTGATTTAGAGTAAGTTTCAGTGGGGAAAAAAAATATTGTTTTTGTTACATATTTTATGAAAAAAAAAAAAAAAAATCATTTAATTCTGTTTTAAGTTTATTCTATTTTTATTCTATGTTTTTATTTTTTGAATGTTTTGCGTTATACACTTTAAAAAAAAAAATCATTTTAAGCCTTTTTTTTCCCATTTTAATCTATTTATTTTATTTTGTTAACTGTTTTATTTGTATTTTGTTGTTTTTGAATTTACTGTTACACATTTAAAAAAAATGTTTTCTATTTAGAGTCTCAATTTTATCATTCTTATGCCAGTATTATTTGTATTTTAAATTTTTACTTTCAAGTTTTAATTTGTCTAAATTCCTTTGTTTATATTAGCATTATTTATTTTTTTATTATGTGGCCTCAATTCTTTTTGAAATTGTTTTTATTATTTTTCTTGATATATATTTTCAAAACATTTTCTGTCACAATCATTAAATTATTTTATGTTATTATAATTTTTATTTTAAAGTCTTAAATGGTCTAAATTCCCTTTTTTAATATTAGCCATCCATCCATCCATCCATCTTCTTCCGCTTATCCGAGGTCGGGTTGCGGGGGCAGCAGCCTAAGCAGGGAAGCCCAGACTTCCCTCTCCCCAGCCACTTCGTCCAGCTCTTCCTATTATATTAGTATTAATTATTTAATGTTTTAATTTTGTGGCCTCAATTTTCTTTGTATTGTTTTTATTATTTTTATATATATATATATATATATATATATATATATATATATATATATATATATATACATACATATATATATATATATATATATATATATATATATATATATATTTTTTTTTTTTTTTTTTTTTTTTTTCAAAGAAAATTGTAGTCACAATCATTTGATTATTTTATGTTATTATATGTTGTTATCATTTTTATTTATTTTAAAGTCTTAAATTGCCTAAATTCCTCTTTTATATTAGTATTATTTGTTTAATTTTTTATTTTGTGGCCTCAATTTTCTTTGTATTGTTTTTATTATTTTAATTTATGTATATATTTTTTCCAAAAAAATTGTAGTCACAATCATTTCATTATTTATGTTAGTATATGTATTATCATTTTTTAAATTTATTTTAAAGTCTTAATTTGCCTAAATTCCTCTTTTATATTAGTATTATTTGTTTAATTTTTTTTTATTTTGTGGCCTCAATTTTCTTTGTATTGTTTTTATTTATATGTATATTTAAAAAAAATTGTAGTCACAATCATTTAATTATTTTATGTTATCATTTTTATTTTTATTTTAAAGTCTTAATTTGCCTAAATTCCTCTTTTATATTAGTATAAATTGTTTAATTTTTTTATTTTGTGGCCTCAATTTTTATTATTTTTATTTATATATATATTTTAAAAAAAATTGTAGTCACAATTTTATGTTTTTATCATTTTTATTTTAAAGTCTTAATTTGCCTAAATTCCTTTTTTATATTAGTATTATTTATTTAATTTTTTTTATTTTGTGGCCAATGTTCTTTGTATGGAAAATTGAGCCATTTTTAAAAATGTCTTTCTTTGTTTTTTGTGACTTATTCTTCTTCTTCTTCAGACCCCAAACTCCTCCCCCTTTGTTGATGCTGCCGCCGTCGCCGCCGTCTCAGAGGATACGTAGAGGAGAAACAGATTCAGAAGGACTCAAGAAGAAAAAAAAAAAAAGCTCAATTGTTTATTGATTTTATAATAGGCTTAGCGCAGGAAATAAAGTGGGGGGTCGGCGTGACAAACACGGGGGCTTTCGCTCAGGTAACGCCGAAAGTGGGAGGGAGGGGGGTGTGGGGTTTAATGGCGGGATATTGGCCCGAGCCCTCCTCGTGTTTGTCGGCGGCGTTGTTATCCCCGCCTCTTAAACCAGTGTCGACATAATCGCCGCGTTCACACGCAGGGCACGGCCTCGCCGCCGCACAGGCGAGGCCAGATATCTTGGCGAGGGAGCGAGGAAGCACGCTCGCGTTGAGGAAGTTATTGATGGGATTCAAGCGGGCTATAGGAGATATATGGATGCTAACACTAATTAGCTCGTTTTGTTTGGGGCACAACACTCGTTAAAAACCCAGCGGGGCCATTAAAGTTAGCGTCGCCCCAAACCGCCGCCGTTTTTAACGGCCGCCGCTGCAGGTTGTTGGCGCGAGCCAAGATTTGTCGCTCTTTTTCTCTAGCTGTTTGCCGATGAGGAGGAGTGGGGGGGGGGGGGGGGGGGGCGGGGGGCTCCCCGCCGCGCGTGTTCCCGAGCTTTGCACAGCCACGTCGCCGTAATACCGACAAACCCGCGACTGAGTGCGGCTCGCCCCGGCCATACGGCGGGCGAGCCGCGGCGCCGCGGCGTCCCGGCCTACCAGGATTAGACGAGCAGGTGTAGCGCGGCGCTAACAGATAGCGCACAAAGCCCGCCATCTCTGGGGCAAGCCGCCGAGAAAGCTGCTGCTCCGCTAACGGGAAGCGCTTAAGTGCGCAAACACGGCGACTGTCGTCTCGTTTCTCTCCGGGTCTGCTCGCTCCTTACGTGGCACGGCGCCACGGCCATTGATTGCTTCTCCGGTATGCAAAGGCAGTCTGCAACAGGCACGGAGCAATCACTGCACCAGCAGGGGGCGCCAGCCAGGGGCGGGGCACCGGATTCTGGGCCCCCATTCACAAGATACAAAGAGCCCCCTGATTAGCATTAGCGATTTTACATGGCGATTTCAACCCCTAAAAATGTGTGAAAGTAAACTACAACAATCAGGCAGCCGGTGCGTAATAAGTAAAATACTTACAGTATTAACACTTTTTTTGGGCGCAACAAAAGACTAGATTCAGAAAAGACTGAACAGACATACACTACTGCTATCTAACGCCTTGGACTTGTAATTGCAATTTATAGTCAATTAATTTTTATCAACACGCACACAAAATACAGAAAATTGGTAATATTGAGTTCCGGTATCGATTTCCAGGTACCGGGAATTGGCACCGTATCGGTTCAAATGTGACCAGTACCCCATCCCTAATAATAATACATCATTATAATGATATTATACTTAGTCCATCTGCTGGGGGTTAAGCCCCCCTGTTTAAAAACTAGTGACACCTCTGTTGCTAACTTTAATCAGGGGCTCTTGAATGAACCACAGTTACATGCAATGAGATGCAAATGTGAAACTTAAACCTAACTTTAGATTTATTATATTTGCAGCTTTCTTTCTAACCTCATCCAGGTTCCATAATGCTGGGGTCTAAATTGATTAAAAATTTTAGAAATATATATATACACACTCACACATTATGTACATATATTTACACAAATGTGTATATATACACACACACGTATATATATATATATATATATATATATATATATATATATATATATATATATATATATATATATATATATATATATATGTCTTAATAAGGTTATCCAAAAAATAGTGCTCGATACCGTAGTAGAGCGCAATATATGTATGTGTGGGAAAAAAATCACAAGACTACTTCATCTCTACAGGCCTGTTTCATGAGGGGTTCCCTCAATCATCAGGAGATTTTAATGGGAGCATTCACATACCATGGTTTATATAGGGCACAGAGTGGGTGGGTACAGGCTGGCGTAGGGGCGTGGTGATTGGCTCATATGTTGCCTAGGAGGTGTTTCCGTCTGTGGCGGCATGCTGATACAATTTCGCTGCGCTTGTTGAGGGATGACAGGTCTGGACGGTAAATAATAAACAGTTTCTCTTTCAAGCATAGGTTGCATCTTTTATTACCACTATTGTAAGGTGTGCTGGATGCAAGAATTTGCCATGTTATTGAATATTCAACATTATTGTCTTTGAGGTCCCAAATGTGTTTGCTGAGTTCTGTAGTATTCCGCAGGTTTTGGTTCCTGAAAGAAGCCTTGTGATTGTTCCATCTGGTTTTAAACTCTCCCTCGGTTAATCCTACATATGTGTCGGATGTGTTAATGTCCTTGCGTATTAACACATCCGACACATATGTAGGATTAACAGGCCTGTAGAGATGAAGTAGTCTTGTGATTTTTTTTCCCACAAATACATATATTGCGCTCTACCACGGTATCGAGCACTATTTTTTGGATAACCTTATTAAGACATATATATATATATATATATATATATATATATATATATATATATATATATATATATATATATATATATATGTATATATATATACATATATATATATATATATATATATATATATATATATATATATATATATATATATATATATATATATATATATATGTATATATATATACATATATATACATATACACATACACACATATACAGTATATATATACATATATATATATATATATATATACATACACACATATATATAGTTTTGGATTTTTTTATTTTTTCAAAGAATCAATTTTTTTAAATATGTTTTTAGGTCATCACCATGTAACCAGAAGAAGCTTTAAAACCTATAATATGTTCTTAAAAAGTTTCAATTCATTATTATACCAACTATTCCATTGCGAGAATCGGTTTAAATCAAGAAACGATTGTGAATCTTTTACTCTTTTTAATAGCTTTTGTCGAAAAGTATCGCATTTAATCACATTTTTATCCATCCATCCATCCATCCATCCATCCATCCATCCATTTTCTACGGCTTGGCTATTATCTTTCCTAAACATGTCTCATGTTTCCGTCACGTCCACATGGGCTCACAGACAGCGGGGAGATACCATCTCATGCCTGACATCTTCTCCAGTGATGTGTCTGTGACCTCATGTTCTCACATGATTGACATCCTTACCTTGAAAGCTTTCTCGTGTTATTGGCAGTTTTATGACGGTCACAGTTTGACCCTGGTACAGGTAATTCCTTATACTTGGATGTTGACATACACTCAATGTCGTTCTCATGTCACCTCATTTGGTGAGATGATTCCATTACATCGTATTTCTAAACGTCAACTTTTCATGGCACTGATTCTTACGTTTTGTCTCATGTCATCTCATATTTATCAAGACTCAACTTTAATCTCATGTTTATTTTCCTAACAGGCGATCTCATTCGTTACTTTTTGTCTTAAGGTCTCTCATCCAACCTCATTTTTTATCTTATCTCTCCTAAACTACTTTTTTTTTTTTTTACATTATCTCATTTTATCTCATGGCAAATTTACATTGTAATACTTTGCACCTGTATCACATCTTTCCTCATTTTGTAATCTCATGTTCTCTGAATCGATATCACCCCAGGAATCAAAACTGTATCGGATCGTTAAGTGCTAAAAAAGATCCATACCGACGCTAAAAGCCACCGTAATTGCTTTGTGGGTAATTTTGGGGTTATTTTGAACTATGTGATTAATCAAAAGTGACAAGTGTGATAACCGTAAATTCCAAACTATAAAACAGCTACTTTTTTCCTACGCTTTGAACTGTGACGCTACTTTAAGGGTGTTTCTTCCATACATTTTTTTTTTTTTTAAAGACACTGAAAAGGTGTGTTTTTTGGACGACTTCGCTCACTGCAGGTGCTGCAGTGTTCTTCCATTTAGTGCTTTCAACCGGAAGTAGAAGTGCCGTTCCGTCTTCTAGTCGTCCATAGCGTTTCTACTCGTATGGATTCTTCATCCCTCACGCCAAGCAACGTTTGTAAGTTTTACAATATAACTAAAACTATTCTTATTTACTAAACCGTCCCATGCCAAACAAGATCCATACCAATACCAAGTTCCATACCAAGATCCATACCAAGATCCATACCAATGCTAAAAGCCATCGTAATTGCTTTGTGGGTAATTTTTGGGTTATTTTGAACTTTGTGATTAATCGTGATTAATCAAATGTCACAAGTGTGACATATGATAACCGTAAATTCCAAACTATAAAACCGCTACTTTTTTCCTACCCCTTGAACTCTGACGCTACGTTAAGGGTGTTTCTTCCATAAAAATACAAAAAAAGACACTGAAAGGGTGTGTTTTTTGGACAAGTTCGCTCACTGCAGGTGCTGCAGTGTCCTTCCATTTAGTGCTATCAACCGGACGTAGAAGTGCCGTTCCGTCTTCTAGTCGTCCATAGCGTTTCTACTTGTATGTATTCTTCATCCCTCACGCCAAGCAACGTTTGTAAGTTTTACAATATAACTAAAACTATTCTTACTTACTAAACCGTCCCATGCCAAAAAATATTCGTACCAAGATCAATACCAATGCTAAAAGCCATCGTAATTGCTTTGTGGGCAATTTTTGGGTTATTTTGAACTATGTGATTAATCGTGAAAAGAGTGACATATGATAACCGTAAATTCCAAACTATAAAACCGCTACTTTTTCCTACGCTTTGAACTCTGACGCTACTTTAAGGGTGTTTCTTCCATAAAAATACAAAAAAAGACACTGAAAAGGTGTGTTTTCTGGACGAGTTCGCTCACTGCAGGTGCTGCAGTGTCCTTCCATTTAGTGCTTTCGACCGGAAGTAGAAGTGCCGTTCCGTCTTCTAGTCGTCCATAGCGTTTCTACTCGTATGGATTCTTCATCCCTCACGCCAAGCAACATTTGTAAGTTTTACAATATAACTAAAACTATTCTTACTTACTAAACTGTCCCATGCCAAAAAATATTCGTACCAAGATCCATACCAATGCGAAAAGCCATCGTAATTGCTGTGTGGGCAATTTTTGGGTTATTTTGAACTATGTGATTAATCGTGAAAAGTGTGACATATGATAACCGTAAATTCCAAACTATAAAACCGCTACTTTTTTCCTACGCTTTGAACTCTGCCGCTACTTTAAGGGTGTTTCTTCCATAAAAATTAAAAAAAAGACACTGAAATGGTGTGTTTTTTGGACGAGTTCGCTCACTACAGGTGCTGCAGTGTCCTTCCATTTAGTGCTTTCAACCGGAAGTAGAAGTGCCGTTCCGTCTTCTAGTCGTCCTTAGCGTTTCTACTCGTATGGATTCTTCATCCCTCACGCCAAGCAACGTTTGTAAGTTTTACAATATAACTAAAACTATTCTTACTTACTAACCCGTTCCATGCCAAACAAGATCCGTACCAAGACCCATACCAATGCTAAAAGCCACCGTAATTGCTTTGTGGTAATTTGTGGGTTATTTTGAACTTTGTGATTAATCGTGATTAATCAAAAATCACAAGTGTTACATATGATAACCGTAAATTCCAAACTATAAAACCGCAACTTTTTTCCTACGCTTTGATCTCTGACGCTACTTTAAGGGTGTTTCTTCCATAAAAATACAAAAAAAGACACTGAAAAGGTGTGTTTTTTGGACGAGTTCGCTCACTGCAGGTGCTGCAGTCTCCTTCCATTTAGTGCTTTCAACCGGAAGTAGAAGTGCCGCTCCGTCTTCTAGTCGTCCATAGCGTTTCTACTCGTATGGATTCTTCATCCGTCACTCCAAGCAACGTTTGTAAGTTTTACAATATAACTAAAACTATTCTTACTTACTAAACCGTCCCATGCCAAAAAATATTCGTACCAAGATCCATACCAATGCGAAAAGCCATCGTAATTGCTTTGTGGGTAATTTTTGGGTTATTTTAAACTATGCGATTAATCGTGATTAATCAAAAATCACAAGTGTAACATATGATAACGGTAAATTCCGGACTATAAAACCGCTACTTTTTTCCTACGCTAATTTATGGATGTTTCTTCCCTGAAGGCCATTATGCAAAAAAAAATAAAACTAAAAATACAAAACACTAATATCTGGAAAATATGTTTTTCTTCTACAATTTCAGTGGGTGCGGCTTATGGTTTGGTGCGGCTAATATATGGAAAATATGTTATTCTTCCCAAAAAATTAATAGGTGCGGCTAATAGTACGGCTCGGATAATATATGGAAATATGTATTTCTTAAAAAAATTTAGTGGGTGCGGCTTTTAGTCGTGGAATATATGTAAAGGAAAAAATTCCTTCAAAAAAAATGTGTGTGTTTTTTTTCTAGATATTTAGTGGGTGCGGCTTATAGCCTGGTGAGGCAAATATATGGAAAATATGTTTTTCTTAAAAAAAAAAAATTGTGGTTGCAGCTTATAGTCCGGTGCGGCTAATATTTAGAAAATATGGTTTCCGACTAAACATTTAGTGAGTGCAGCTTATAGTCCGGTGCGGCTAACATATGGAAAATATGTTTTTCTTCTGAAAATTCAGTGATTCAACTCATGATTTATCAAAAATGACAAGCGTGCACCTTATGTATAATGTTGCGTTTTGGACCAGTTGTTCCTCCCAGGGAATTCAAGTCACAATTCGCTCCCAAGCTCTTTACGACACTTAAAGCTGAGTTGAAAAAACACCAGAGACAGAATAGGTATTTTGTTGTATATTTTCAAAGCTTTGCCAATATACATTTTGAGACCAGTCTAACCCTAGAACATTCTATTGCGCCTCCCAAAATGGTCTGTCTTCCCAACGCCAAAAACCCCCTCTTTCCTTCCCCCTCCCTAGCCATAATACAAGCACAAGGTCTCCCTAGTCATAATACATTCCAAAGAACTCAAGGTTAACACACACAGTTTACTTGCTGACAGAGCATCAAGAGAATAAATGGAAAACACGAGCTGTTTTCAAATATGACTAAGAAATGAAAGAAGTACAACTTAAATTCGGATATATGTAAATATCTGCCTCCGACAATAATTACAAAATGTGATTGATACTCTAACCGTTTGACATCGCTATGAAAAGAACACAAAAAGAGGCGACAAAAGAACGTCCATTTGTATTTTTGTACACACAACCCAGCACCACAGATAGATTGCAGTCCTGTGGGAAACACTGATGACGTTCAATGAATATCGAGCATTAAACAAAGGTGTTATGGATACAGGTGGTGCAGGTGTACCTGATGCTGCAGCTAGTAGGCGCCTGCGTCCCCTATCACGTACAAACGCTGTCAGGCTCGTAAAAAAAGAAATAAAAAAAGACGGCAGCGCAGCGGCGCAAACAGCCAGGGTCTCAGGTCTGGATATTAGGAGTGTTGATGAGATATATGAGTTTGCCATTTGCCCGCGTCTCACACAGAAGCAGTCGCCATATGGCTGCTGAGAGATACCCCCCCCCCCCCCCCCCCACACACACACACACACCCCACACACGCTTCCTCCGCGCGCTGCCTGACAGCTGGATGGCTGCTAACTGGGGACGAGGAGGCTTGGCAGCTGCAGCTGAGAGCAACGCTTTGATGCCGCTCGGCCCTCTTGCACCGCGCACACACACACACACACACACACACACGCACACACACGCACACACACACACACACACACACTTAGCGAAACTTTCTGCAGGTCGGACGGCAGACAAGAAGGGCAGCGGGCGAACATGTGAAAAGTCGACTTTTTAGGCTCTGAAGCTAATTAGAAAGTGAAGGGGGGCAGGGAGGAGGGGGGGGTCCTAATTGGCCGTGCTCGAAGGATAGAAGAAAAAAAAAAAGGCGTTTTGTGGCGCGGGAGAGGATGACGGCACCCATGGGTGGGAGGAGGTGGTGAAGATGTCCTTGTTTCTACCAGCCACGCTAACAAGACTACATTTCCCATGAGCACTTGCGGCGTCAGACTCCATGGTTGATGTTCCGGAGAGGTCACATGACTTGACCGCACTTTTCAGCTTATTTGACGCTTTTCAATACCTTTTGTATTATTATTTTTTTAAATCATCTTTCCTAAACTATTATTTTACTATTATTATTATTTTAAAAAACATGATCAGCACAAATAGTTCTTTTTATTTTTGTTTCCTAGGTTAAAGTGTTCTACATATGGTTTGAAATTTAAAAAAAAAAAAGTATTGCTTGTATTTATTTAAAATTTTCAGTAAATATATAGTTTACATAAGGTTTTACTTTTTTTTAAATTTTTTAATTTAAATTTTAGGCAGATTTATGCACTTCAAATCTTTTCTGTTACAGACGAAAAACAATTTTCATAAATTCTTTGTTTCTTTGTGATTGTCTTCAATGTTAATAAGCTACAATGTAATGCAGAGGTGTACTCATTACAATCGTATAGGCAAATGATACTATTCTACCAGCCACGCTAACAAGACTACATTTCCCATGAGCACTTGCGGCGTCAGACTCCATGGTTGATGTTCCGGAGAGGTCACATGACTTGACCGCACTTTTCAGCTTATTTGACGCTTTTCAATACCTTTTGTATTATTTTTTTTTAAATCATCTTTCCTAAACTATTATTTTACTATTATTTTATTTAAAAAAACATGATCAGCACAAATAGTTGTATTTATTTTAGTTTCGTAGGTTAAAGTGTTTTACGTATTGTGCTCCAATTTGAATTAAAAAATATATATATTTATTGTGTTTATTTATTTTTAATTTTCAGTAAATATATAGTTTACATAAGGTTTTACTTTATTTTTATTTTAGGCAAATTTATGCACTTAAAAGCTTTTCCGTTACAGACTAAAAACAATGTTTATAAATTATCTACTTCTTTCCTTGTGATTGTCTTCAATGTTAATAAGATACAATGTACTGCAGAGGCGTACTTATTACAATTTTATATAGACAAATGATATTATTGTACCAGCCACGCTAACAAGACTACATTTCCCATGAGCACTTGCGGCGTCAGACTCCATGGTTGACTTCCAGGAGAGGTCACATGACTTGACAGCACTTTTCAGCTTCTTTGACACTTTTCAATACCTTTTGTCTGAAAACATTGCATTTAATCCCTTTTTTTTTAATCATCTTTTATAAACTCTTATTTTACAGCATGCTTTATTAGTATTAGTATCTCCTCTCTGAGCTGCCACCTTAACGTGGTAGAGGAGTTTGCGTGTCCCAATGATCCTAGGAGCTATGTTGTCCGGGGGCTTCCATGCCCCCTGGTAGGGTCTCCCAAGACAAACAGGTCCTAGGTGAGGGATCAGACAAAGAGCAGCTCGAAGACTTCTATGGAAATGCAAGAACCGAGACTCAGATTTCCCTCGCCCGGACGCGGGTCACCGGGGCCCCCCTCCGGAGCCAGGCCCGGAGTTGGGGCACGATGGCGAGCGCCTGGTGGCCGGGCCTGTCCCCATGGGGCCCGGCCGGGCACAGCCCGAAGAGGCAACGTGGGTCCCCCCTCCAATGGGCTCACCACCCATAGCAGGGGCCATAGAGGTCGGGTGCAATGTGAGCTGGGCGGTAGCCGAAGGCAGGGCACTTGGCGGTCCGATCCTCGGCTACAGAAGCTAGCTCTTGGGACGTGGAACGTCACCTCGCTGGGGGGGAAGGAGCCTGAGCTAGTGCGCGAGGTAGAGAAGTTCCGGTTGGATATAGTCGGACTCACCTCGACGCACAGCAAGGGCTCTGGAACCAGTTCTCTCGAGAGGGGCTGGACTCTCTTCCACTCTGGCGTTGCCAGCAGTGAGAGGCGACGGGCTGGGGTGGCAATTCTTGTTGCCCCCCGGCTCAGAGCCTGCATGTTGGAGTTCAACCCGGTGGACGAGAGGGTAGCTTCCCTCCGCCTTCGGGTGGGAGGACGGGTCCTGACTGTTGTTTGCGCTTACGCGCCAAACAGCAGCTCAGAGTACCCACCCTTTTTGGATTCATTCGAGGGAGTACTTGAGAGTGCTCCCCCGGGTGATTCCCTCGTTCTACTGGGGGACTTCAACGCTCATATTGGCAACGACAGTGAAACCTGGAGAGGCGTGATTGGGAAGAATGGCTGCCCGGATCTGAACCCAAGTGGTGTTTTGTTATTGGACTTTTGTACCCGTCACGGATTGTCCATAACGAACACCATGTTCAAGCATAAGGGTGTCCATATGTGCACTTGGCACCAGGACACCCTAGGCCGCAGTTCTATGATCGACTTTGTAGTTGTGTCATCGGATTTGCGGCCTCATGTTTTGGACACTCGGGTGAAGAGAGGGGCGGAGCTTTCTACCGATCACCACCTGGTGGTGAGTTGGCTGCGATGGTGGGGGAGGATGCCGGACAGACCTGGCAGGCCCAAACGCATTGTGAGGGTTTGCTGGGAACGTCTGGCAGAGTCTCCTGTCAGAGAGAGTTTCAATTCCCACCTCCGGAAGAACTTTGAACATGTCACGAGGGAGGTGCTGGACATTGAGTCCGAGTGGACCATGTTCCGCACCTCTATTGTCGAGGCGGCTGATTGGAGCTGTGGCCGCAAGGTAGTTGGTGCCTGTCGTGGCGGTAATCCTAGAACCCGTTGGTGGACACCGGCGGTGAGGGATGCCGTCAAGCTGAAGAAGGAGTCCTATCGGGTTCTTTTGGCTCATGGGACTCCTGAGGCAGCGGACAGGTACCGACAGGCCAAGCGGTGTGCGGCTTCAGCGGTCGCGGAGGTAAAAACTCGGACATGGGAGGAGTTCGGGGAAGCCATGGAAAACGACTTCCGGACGGCTTCGAAGCGATTCTGGACCACCATCCACCGCCTCAGGAAGGGGAAGCAGTGCAGTGCCAACACCGTGTATGGTGCGGATGGTGTTCTGCTGACCTCGACTGCGGAAGTTGTGGATCGGTGGGGGGAATACTTCGAAGACCTCCTCAATCCCACCAACACGTCTTCCTATGAGGAAGCAGTGCCTGATGAATCTGTGGTGGGCTCTCCTATTTCTGGGGCTGAGGTTGCTGAGGTAGTTAAAAAGCTCCTCGGTGGCAAGGCCCCGGGGGTGGATGAGATCCGCCCGGAGTTCCTTAAGGCTCTGGATGCTGTAGGGCTGTCTTGGTTGACAAGACTCTGCAGCATCGCGTGGACATCGGGGGCAGTACCTCTGGATTGGCAGACCGGGGTGGTGGTTCCTCTCTTTAAAAAGGGGAACCGGAGGGTGTGTTCTAACTATCGTGGGATCACACTCCTCAGCCTTCCCGGTAAGGTCTATTCAGGTGTACTGGAGAGGAGGCTACGCCGGATAGTCGAACCTCGGATTCAGGAGGAACAGTGTGGTTTTCGTCCTGGTCGTGGAACTGTGGACCAGCTCTATACTCTCGGCAGGGTCCTTGAGGGTGCATGGGAGTTTGCCCAACCAGTCTACATGTGCTTTGTGGACTTGGAGAAGGCATTCGACCGTGTCCCTCGGGAAGTCCTGTGGGGAGTGCTCAGAGAGTATGGGGTTTCGGACTGTCTGATTGTGGCGGTCCGCTCCCTGTATGATCAGTGTCAGAGCTTGGTTCGCATTGCCGGCAGTAAGTCGGACACGTTTCCGGTGAGGGTTGGACTCCGCCAAGGCTGCCCTTTGTCACCGATTCTGTTCATAACTTTTATGGACAGAATTTCTAGGCGCAGTCAAGGCGTTGAGGGGATCCGGTTTGGTGACTGCAGGATTAGGTCTCTGCTTTTTGCAGATGATTTGGTCCTGATGGCTTCATCTGGCCAGGATCTTCAGCTCTCACTGGATCGGTTCGCAGCTGAGTGTGAAGCGACTGGGATGAGAATCAGCACCTCCAAGTCCGAGTCCATGGTTCTCGCCCGGAAAAGGGTGGAGTGCCATCTCCGGGTTGGGGGGGAGATCTTGCCCCAAGTGGAGGAGTTCAAGTACCTCGGAGTCTTGTTCACGTGTGAGGGAAGAGTGGATCGTGAGATCGACAGGCGGATCGGTGCGGCGTCTTCAGTAATGCGGACGGTGTATCGATCCGTTGTGGTGAAGAAGGAGCTGAGCCGGAAGGCAAAGCTCTCAATTTACCGGTCGATCTACGTTCCCATCCTCACCTATGGTCAAGAGCTTTGGGTTATGACCGAAAGGACAAGATCACGGGTACAAGCGGCCGAAATGAGTTTCCTCCGCCGGGTGGCGGGGCTCTCCCTTAGAGATAGGGTGAGAAGCTCTGTCATCCGGGGGGAGCTCAAAGTAAAGCCGCTGCTCCTCCGCATCGAGAGGAGCCAGATGAGGTGGTTCGGGCATCTGGTCAGGATGCCACCCGAGCGCCTCCCTAAGGAGGTGTTTAGGGCATGTCCGACCGGTAGGAGGCCACGAGGAAGACCCAGGACACGTTGGGAAGACTATGTCTCCCGGCTGGCCTGGGAACGCCTCGGGATCCCCCGGGAGGAGCTGGACGAAGTGGCTGGGGAGAGGGAAGTCTGGGCTTCCCTGCTTAGGCTGCTGCCCCCGCGACCCGACCTCGGATAAGCGGAAGAAGATGGATGGATGGATGGATTTATTAGTATCACGCATGGATTTAGATAAACAAAAACATGATCAGCACAAATAGTTATATTTATTTTTGTTTCGTAGGTTAAAGTACAATACAGTTTGACATTTTTAAAAATTATTTATTGAGTTTATTTATTTTAAATTTTCAGTAAATATAAATATATAAGGTTTTACTTTTTATTTTTTTATTTTAGGCAAATTTATGCACTTCAAATCTTTTCCGTCACAGACTAAAAACACTGTTCATAAATTATTTGTTTCTTTCTTTGTGATCGTCTTCAATATTAATAAGCTACCTTAGTATCTCATCTCATTTCTATCATTCTCTTATTACATTGCATCTCATACCTTTTTACTGATGTCTCATATTTTATCTCATATCATCTCACCTGTTTTATTTGATCTCATCCCATATTACCCTAATTAGTCTCATATTTAATCCCATTTCAGTTCCTTCTGTGAGATTATTTCTCATCCCTCAACCTCATAGCCTCGTCTCCTGTCTAAAAGTCTCATCAATCTCATGTTTTCCTCATTTTTGTCTTTTTTTTTTTTACATCACCTCACTTTATCTCATCTTATTTTTTTCATCAATTTATGTTTTCATGTAGCATTTTTCACCTCACTTTATAACCCCATCTCATTTCTATCATATCATTTTATCTCATCACATTGTATCTGAGGACGACATGATGGAAATAAGTCTGATCGAAAGTCTGAACGCACGTTCTCATGTTGTTGGATGAGAAGTGGCTGGTAGGCCACAGTTCGATTTCAAGTCCAAGAACGGAGAGTTTCCTAACTCAGAGGGCCAAATAATCACTGAGTCAAATATTCCCACACAGTGTTACTGTTCAAACTGGGTAATGGCCAAACATATAGGTGTTAAATAAAAACTCTGGCTTGTTTTTGATCAATTGTTAGGCCTACTGCGCTACTGAAACGCTACTGAATCGTAATGTTGGTCATTTTTAGAGAAAAAATGTGTGAGAAGCATGAATCAAATATTCCAACACAGTTTCACTGTTCAAACTGGGTAATGGCCAAAAATATAGGTGTTAAATAAAACCCCTGGCTTGTTTTTGATGAACACTTAGGCCTACTGAATCGCTACTGAATCGTAATGTCGGTCATTATTAGAGAAATAATGTGTGAGAAGCATGAATCAAATATTCCAACACAGTGTTACTGTTCAAACTGGGTAATGGCCAAAAATATAGGTGTTAAATAAAACCCCTGGCTTGTTTTTGATGAACACTTAGGCCTACTGAATCGCTACTGAATCGTAATGTTGGTCATTTTTAGAGAAATAATGTGTGAGAAGCATGAATCAAATATTCCAACACAGTTTCACTGTTCAAACTGGGTAATGGCCAAAAATATAGGTGTTAAATAAAACCCCTGGCTTGTTTTTGATCAACTGTTAGACCTACTGTGCTACTGAATCGTAATGTTGGTCATTTTTAGAGAAAGAATGTGTGAGAAGCATGAATCAAATATTCCAACACAGTGTTACTGTTCAAACTGGGTAATGGCCAAAAATATAGGTGTTAAATAAAACCCCTGGCTTGTTTTTGATGAACACTTAGGCCTACTGAATCGCTACTGAATCGTAATGTCGGTCATTATTAGAGAAATAATGTGTGAGAAGCATGAATCAAATATTCCAACACAGTGTTACTGTTCAAACTGGGTAATGGCCAAAAATATAGGTGTTAAATAAAACCCCTGGCTTGTTTTTGATGAACACTTAGGCCTACTGAATCGCTACTGAATCGTAATGTTGGTCATTTTTAGAGAAAGAATGTGTGAGAAGCATGAATCAAATATCCCAACACAGTGTTACTGTTCAAACTGGGTAATGGCCAAAAATATAGGTGTTAAATAAAAACCCTGGCTTGTTTTTGATGAACACTTAGGCCTACTGAATCGCTACTGAATCGTAATGTCGGTCATTATTAGAAAAATAATGTGTGAGAAGCACGGTTTTAGCGCACGAGTATGTTGAGGAAGTCGACGGTTGCGCTGACAGGCAGTTGACTCAAATGTGGACGGACTTCCTGTCAGCGCAACCGTCGACTTCCTCAACATACTCGTGTGCTAAAACCGTGCTTCTCACACATTCTTTCTCTAATAATGACCGACATTACGATTCAGTAGCGATTAGTAAATGAGCGGGGGGGCCGCGTTTGCTCGACTTTTAAACTTCCAAGTGTCAGCTGACCCCGATCCCCCCGCCCCCGAATGTTAGAACCCACCCGTGTCAAGGCGCCGCCTGGTCCGGGCCTGACCCCGCCTCTAGAACCTTCCATCTCTCCTCTCTCTCTCTCCAAGCTCCCCTGTTGCTGCCTGCTGTCGAGCTGGTGGGCGAGGAAGGGGGGGGCAGGAGGGGGGGGCACTTGGCCGTGGCGGTGGCGAGCAGCTGGGCAGGCTAACGGGGAATGATAATGACCTCGCCGCTCGCTCCACAACAATAGTGCGCTCAGTGGCCCGGAAAATTGCGTTGGTCGGCGAGCTCCGCTCACTTACTAATTGACATTGCCAAATATTTTAAGAACAATCGGAATGTGGCGTGGCGAGCGGGGGGGTGCACGGGGGGCGGGGTTAAGCGGCGAAGAAAGCGCAGAGATCTTAATCCCCTGGATTTTAATTCCTCCCTCGCTCGCCCACTCTTTTTTTTGTGTGATGGGTGAGATAGCGGGATGCCAGCACATTTCTCATGTCACATTTCTCATGTCAGCGCCCTCGTGTTGACACAAAAGACTTTTATGTGACCCGTCAGAAGCGGGGGGCGGGGGGGCTGAGAATTAGACAGCGTGAGAGAGAGAGAGAGAGAGAGAAGAAGTGATTCCTCAGTGGCGGATCTCATGTCTGCTCCTCCATTTTTAATGAGGCAAAGGTCGCGCTCCTTCACGTGCGTCATCCTCATCCTCATCCTCATCCTCACACCCAAGTTCACCTCTTCACCCCCCGAGTGCACACCTCCCTGCAGTTGTTGTTGCTGACCTCATGTCCGTTCTCATCTCATCTCATCTCATCTTCCCAGACCACGGCCAGGCTGATCCATGAGCCTCGTCATGTCTCATCTCACATGACCATGTCGGGCATTTATCATGCAGTATTTGTTCTCATCCAGTTGCTTCTTTTTTCCTTGTCTCGTTTGTATTTTCTTTTGCTCATTCCGTCACGTCTCATGTTACATCCTTTCTCATCCTGCATGTACGTCGCTACTTTCCTCAGCCATGACAATTCATCCTGTGGGATTCTTTATCTCATGTCAGATGATCATGTACGTTATCACGTTACATCTCATCTCATTTCACTGGACGTTGCCTCGTCTTTTGTCTCACCGTGTTCATCGTTTTTTTTGTTTTGTTACGTCTCATCTTTGATGTCATTATTGTTATTTCTCATCCCTCGAACCTCATGTCATCATCTTTTGCTTAAAGGCGTCTCATCTGTTCTCATCTTGTTACATATTTTACCAAATATCACCTTATCTCATCTAATCTTTGTCATTTTATGTCATAACATTGCAGATAATATCATTTTCACCGAATTCTGTCTCATCTTATTTGTCATGTCTAATTTTGTCTCATCTCACGTTAACTAGTTTCTCATGGTCTCATGTTTTCCTCAGGTTTGTCTTTTTTTTTTTTTTTTACACCACACCTTATCTCATCTTATTTCTATAACTTTTTTTTTTGTTTCGTCTCATCTTTGATCTCATTATTATTATTATTTCTCATCTCTCGAACCTCATGTCAATATCGTTTGCTTAAAGGCGTCTCATCTGTTTCATTTATTTTCTCATCTCGTTACATATTTTACTAAATATCACCTTATCTCATCTAATCGTTGTCATTTTATGTCATAACATTGCAATTAATATCAATTTCACCTGATCCTGTCTCATTTTGTCTCATCTCACGTTAACTAATTTAGTCTCATCTTTAATCTCAACGCAATTAATCATGTGATATTGGTTCTCATCCCTTGACCTCATAACTTAATCTTCTGTCTGAAGGCCTCTCGTCCACCTCATTTTTCCTCATATTTGCCAGGAGACATCCTTTACCTCAGTTCACCTAATTATCTCATCTCATTGCTATGGTTTGATGTTATCACATTGCATTTAATCTTGAAAACTGGTCTCATGTTTTCCTCATGTTTGTCTTTTTTTTTTTTTTTTTACATCACACCTTATCTCATCTTATTTCTATAACTTTTTTTTTAGTTTCGTCTCATCTTTGATCTCATTATTGTTATTTCTCATCCCTCGAACCTCATGTCATCATCTTTTGCTTAAAGGCGTCTCATCTGTTTCATTTATTTTCTCATCTTGTTACATATTTTACCAAATATCACCTTATCTCATCTAATCTTTGTCATTTTATGTCATAACATTGCAGATAATATCATTTTCACCGAATTCTGTCTCATCTTATTTGTCATGTCTCATTTTGTCTCATCTCACGTTAAGTAGATTAGTCTCCCAGGCTGATCCATGAGCCTCATCATGTCTCATCTCACATGACCATGTCGGGCATTTATCATGCAGTATTTGTTCTCATCCAGTTGCTTCTTTTTTCCCTCGTCTCGTTGGTATTTTCTTTTGCTCATTCCGTCACGTCTCATGTTACATCCTTTCTCATCCCGCATGTACGTCGCTACTTTCCTCAGCCATGACAATTCATCCTGTGGGATTCTTTATCTCATGTCAGATGATCATGTACGTTATCACGTTCCATCTCATCTCATTTCACTGGACGTTGCCTCGTCTTTTGTCTCACCGTGTTCATCGTTTTTGTTTTGTTTTGTTACGTCTCATCTTTGATCTCATTATTATATATAATTATCTCATCTCATTGCTATGGTTTGATGTTATCACATTGCATTTAATCATGCGTCACTGGTCTCATGTTTTCCTCATTGTTGTTTTACACCACACCTTATCTCATCGTATTTCTATAACTTTTTTTTGTTTCGTCTCATCTTTGATCTCATTATTGTTATTTCTCATCCCTCAAACCTCATGTCATCATCTTTTGCTTAAAGGCGTCTCATCTGTTTCATTTATTTTCTCATCTTGTTACATATTTTACCAAATATCACCTTATCTCATCTAATCGTTGTCATTTTATGTCATAACATTGCAATTAATATCAATTTCACCGGATCCTGTCTCATTTTGTCTCATCTCACGTTAACTAGTTTAGTCTCAACTCAATTAATCATGCGATATTGGTTCTCATCCCTTGACCTCATCACTTAATCTTCTGTCTGAAGGCCTCTCGTCCACCTCATTTTCCCTCATATTTGCCAGGAGACATCCTTTACCTCAGCGCACCTAATTATCTCATCTCATTTCTATGGTTTGATGTTATCACATTGCATTTAATCTTGCATCACTGGTCTCATGTTTTCCTCATTGTTGTTTTACACCACACCTTATCTCATCTTAATTCTATAAATCTTTGTTATCAAGTTGCATCTCATCTTATCCTGTCTCATATTCATCTCATATTGTCTCACCTTTTTTTTGTTTGATCTTATATTAACTTCATTAGACTCATCTTTAATCTCATGTCAATGTAACCTGTGGGATTGTTTCTCATCCCTCAACCTTAAAACCTCATCTCCTGTCTAAAAGTCTCAGGTTTTCCTCAATTTTGTCTTCTTTTTTTTTAACGTCACCTCACCTTCTATCAATGTATGTTATCACGTTGCATTTGATCTCATTTCATTCAATCCTGTCTCATATTTTTTCTCATATCAGCTCACCCTGTTCATCAAATCTCATCACATACTACATCTTAATCATATTTCAAAATATCCTGAGAGATAGTTTCTCATCCTTCAACCTCATAACCTCATCACCAGTCTAAAAGTCTCTCATCAGTCTCATGTGTTCCTCATATTTGTCTTGTCACATTTTTTTTACCAAATTTCTATCATTTTATCTAATCACATTGCATCTCATCTCATTTTACTCTACCCTGTCTCATATTTCATCTTGTTTCATGTACCTTTTCATCGAACATCATCACATATGAACTCAATTAGTCTCATCATTAATCTCATTTCACACTATCTTGTGAGATTGTTTCTCATCACTCAACCTTATAACCTCATGTCCGGTCTAAAAGTCTATCATCAGTCTCATTTGTTCTTCATTTTTGTCTTGTCACATTTTCTTTTTTACTGCACCTCACTTTATTATCTCATCTCATGTCTATCATGTTATTTTATCACACTGCATCAAATCTCATTCTTCATCTCATATCATCTCACCATTTTCATTGAATCTTATCACATACTAATTTAACAAATAATATTTCTATTAAATAGGCTTTACTTTGTATTTTAATTAAAGTGGGATTATTTTTTGTATTTAGAAATAATAGTACCAACTTTTTTTTTTTTTTTTCCTCCAACATTTGTGGCACTGGCGTGGCGCCCCCTGATGGACGGGGCCCTTAGCATTTGCCTATACGGCCTACGCCACGGGCCGGCCCTGCTCATGTCTATCATGTTATGTTATCACACTGCATCAAATTCACAAATCTCATCACATACTAATTTAACACTTTATAAAACATCTCATTTCAATTCATACTGTGGGATTATTTCTCACCCTTCAACCTTATAACCTCATCTCCTGTCTAAAAGTCTCTCATCAGTCTCATTTGTTCTTCATATTTGTCTTTTTTTTCCTTTTTTTTTTACACATTTAGCACATTTTTATCATTTTATGTTATCACATTGCATCATTTTACTGAATCCTGTCTCATATTTGATCTCATATCATCTTTTTGCGGTAAGACCTTTTTTGTCTTAACACATGTTAACCCAATTAGTCTCATCTTTAATCTCATTTCAAAATATCCTGTGAGATTGTTTCTCGTCCCTCAACTTTATAACCTCATCTCTGGTCTAAAAGTCTCTCATCAGTGTCTGGTTTTCCTCATTTTGGTCTTTTTTGTCTTATTATCTCATGTCATCACTATTTATTTTATGTACCGTATTTTTCGGAATATATATCGCACCGGAGTATAAGTCGCACCTGCCGAAAATGCATAATAAAGAAGGAAAAAAACATATATAGATCGCACTGGAGCCTGGCCTAACTATGAAAAAAACTGCGATTTATAGTCCGAAAAATACGGTAATCACATCTAGGGATGTCCCGATCCAGGTTTTTGCACTTCCGATCCGATACCGATATTGTTTTTGCATTTCCGATCCAATACCGATACTGACCGATACTGATACTGACCGATACTGGCCTATCCGAGCATGTATTAAAGTTTAAAGTTATTTAGCCTACTTAGTTGTCAGAATCATGTTGAAAAGGGTTTTAGTACTCTTGATAACAACTAGCCAGCTGAATTAGTGGAGTATGAATAATACACAATGGTTGGTAACAATAAACTGACCTGTTTATTCAAGGATAAACACAAAATAGACAAAATTATACATGACAAACAGAAATGGCATCATTGAACTAGGGCTGGGCGATATGGCCTTTTTTTAATATTGCGATATTTTAAGGCCATATTGCGATACACAATATATATCTCGATATTTTTTTGCCTGAACACTTGATGCATATAATCACATCAGTATGATGATTCTATGTGTTTTGATTGATTGATTGAGACTTTTATTAGTAGGTTGCACAGTGAAGTACATATTCCGTACAATTGACCACTAAATGGTAACACCCCAATAAGTTTTTCAACTTGTTTAAGACGGGGTCCACTTAAATTGATTCATGATACATATATATAATATCAGATATATACTATCATCATAATACAGTCATCACACAAGATAATCACATTGAATTATTTACATTATTTATAATCCAGGGTGTGGAGGGGGGCGCCGGATGTAAGTGTCAAAAAGACAGCCAAAAGAGTTTGATATGAGAATAAATCTAAAGTTAAAATATAGGGTAGACATGCACCCATTTGCAGGAAATGTAGTCTTGATTTTCAAAATGTTCTTTCAAGGCTTGCACGTCTACATTAAAACATTCTTCTTCATACTGCATTAATATATGCTACTTTTAAACTTTCATGCAGAGAAGGAAATCACAACTAAAAAAATCACTAATTTTTTCATACGGTGTTGATCTGGAAATGTTTGCCTCTGCATTTTGATGGTGTGGGCGTGTGGCACCGAATGGAGATAAGCGTCTCGACAGACGTCACGATATTTGAACAATGATGACGAAAACTGTTATCTCTGTCGTGTCCGTGTGTCGAAAATTGTTATGCGCTTATTTTTTTATTTGATTTTGTGCGTGGCATAGATTTGCCGGGCGCAGAGCACGCTTGAGCAGGCGCGCACCTTAGCGGCTGCGCTAGCATCACAGCTAACGTTAGCCATGCCGCTACCTCGCTCTCTGCTGGGAGAGGACGTATACGTATGTGACGTATGA
>NC_084553.2:11038450-11045950 GCF_033978685.3 Nerophis lumbriciformis
CTCGCCTGCAGAAAAAGTGTGAGCACCCCTGTTCTAGATGAACAAGTCCAAGGACCGCAGGCAAGGTCGCAGAGAAAATACGGACTGGATTTTGAGTGATGTGGGCATTTTCTATATGAACAAGTGGAATGGATTGGATACCGACACGCTAAAGGGGCTCTCTACCTTAAAGTACCAATGATTGTCACACACACACACACTAGGTGTGGTGAAATGTGTCCTCTGCATTTGACCCATCCCCTTGTTCACCCCCTGGGAGGTGAGGGGAGCAGTGGGCAGCAGCGGTGCCGCGCCCGGGAATCATTTTTGGTGATTTACGCTATGAAGTGAGGGGAAACTGAGTGAATAATGACAGTTTATATGATTATTTATTTAAACTCATATTCGGGCCACTTTATAATGAATATGTCAGCATGTATTTGTAAAAAATATATATATATATATCAGTGTTTCCCACACATTCATTTATTTGTTGCGGCCCGCCACGAAAGAATTACGTCCGCCACAAATGGATTTTTCGGCTTTTGACTCGCTCGACCGCTCATAAAAGCAATGGGACTCTGTCTGTGAATGTACCTTGTAGTTACAACTCCGGTGCAGTAGGTGGCGGTAGCCTACTATGCATTGTAACTCCGCCAATAGCACTTAATTCACCTGGTGGGCCAGAAGAAGAAGAAGAAGAAGAAGAAGACGACGACGACGAAGGATCAAAATACGAGGGTAATATAAGTTATAGGTAGATAGGTTATAGCTGCATCGCTCGCGGCTCGTCATATATTTAACGTTAATCCGCGATTTCACCGAGCGTTTCACTGACGGTGAGCAGCCTGACGCTGCTTCATTAACACCGCCGCTGTCTGACTCGGGGGCCGGGGCAGACGCACGTAGTAACAGTCACGTGTTTTCATACCGACGAGCTAACGTGTCCAGGTTATAACCCTGTTGTCAATAAACACACATGGACTGAAGCTAAATTGTCCACTGTCCACTGCAGCATGTGAATGCAATGAAAATAATAAAATCTGAGCCAACCAGCTGTTAAAATGTTGTCCAGGTTAATGTTTTGGCCATTAAAGGCCATTCATTTCAAGATTTCAACTGTGATCGGGCTTTAAACAGGTGGCTGACCTGTTCAGATGGGTGTAACTGCTACTGGTCAAATAATGTGAAATAGCATTTAATTTTACATGTATGCAATGCCATTTAAATGTAATTATAGATAATAATAATAATAAATACTGTGTAGTGTTGTAAATAGTCAACGGGAAGGATTTTAGTAAGATATAAGCCATGAGCACTACACAGCCAGAAAAAAACCTAGGCAGGACAAGTAAAAATATTGGGGCAAGTAGATTTGAGAAGTCGGGCAAGTAGAAAAAAACCTTAACGGTGAACCCTGCATGTGTTGAGCTGCTGCCGCTTAAGGTTAGACGGCACTGTACATAGAGCGGTTCTGCTCGTTAGTAATAAATTCTAATGTTGGATGTTCACTCCTTCACACAGATGAGTATAGAAAAATATTTTCAACGGCCGAAAAGGGCTCGACTTGGAGAGGAGGTAGGCCTACAGTCCGGGCCACAGGTGCGACCTGTTCAGCAGCAGCAGGAGGAGGAGGTTGACTGACTGTGGCAGGACACCTCTGCCTCTGTTTCACTTCATGTTGCTGGTAAATAATATGGTTGTAGTAGTAGGCTAAAGTTAAATTATTTAGTATTCACTAATTAAAGGGGCAGAGCTTTAAGAGACATTTTAGCTTTCATAAGATATATTTTTTGTAAGAACCACAATTAATAAATATATTTCAGTGAATAACTAATTGTTCAAATCTGTATATAAATATGTACATAAAGTGTTGTAATTATATTCCAACTCCACCCCCCGCCCCTCGCGCACACCACCACAAATAGATGCCTGTCCTGTGGGAAACACTGATATATATATATATATATATATATATATATATATATATATATATATATATATATATAACACCAACTTATTTAGGGGGGCTTAAGAATATTTTAGGGGGGCTTGAGCCCCCCTAAAATAGGCCTAACAATGCCAATGTCCTACACATACGTTCACCACGGAGCATTCTCACGTCATACAACTGAAACATTAACATCATTTTCCCTATTGATGGAATGTTGATGCATAGCCCAGGATGTTGGAATTATTTTCACATTTTATTGGATAATTTTTTTTTTTTTTTTAAAATAGGTTTTAATTATTTGCATGCATGGTTTTTCCTCTCATAGTCCTGCGAGCTATAGCAGGAGTGGAGTGTTTGTCATCAGGCGTAGTCATTACCCACACTCAATCTACTTTACTCCCTTTTTAATGACGTATTAATTACGCCGTGTTACGTACGTATTTGTGTGCGTGTGTGTACTTGCGTGTGCGTGTGTGTGTGTGTGTGTGTGTGTGTGTGTGTGTGTAGCACCACATGGCACTAGGAAGAATATTCATCCTTTACAACCTCGGGCAGCGAGTCACATTTCAATTTGCACGGCGCGAGAGAGCGCTCGTCTTGTTTGTCTGAGCCGCGCTAAAGACCGCAGGACGCGCGGCTAATCCCCCGCCATGTTTGCGACGCCGCGCCTCTTCCACCAAGACGTGACACGGGCGGCTTCCCTGAGAGGTGGGCGGGGCTTGCGGCGCCGGAGGCCGCAGGCGTTTTCACCGCGCGGTAAAAGCAAGACAACCCGGATTCCAATGAACCCTTCGTCTTACCTTCCTTTCCAAGCTTTTTACGGGAGAAAATGCAACGTTTAGCTTCGCCGTCTTTAAACAGGCTCCGCCTTCCAAGATGAACGCCGCTTTTGACCTTCGTTCACAGCTGAGATGTTATCGTTGATTACTGTAATTCCACTCGGAGTCCAATTTGTTGGCGAGTTGCGGAAGCGTCGACGCGCGCACACGGCGAAAACACACTTTGTTTGACTAACAAAAAAATACAACAACCCCAAAAAAAACCCGCTGTTATTTGGATAAAAGAAAGGCATACTTGCCAACCTTGAGACCTCCGAATTCGGGAGATTGGGACGGGAGGGGTTGAGGTGGGCGGGGGCGGGGTTAAAGGGGGAGGAGTATATTTATAGCTAGAATCCACTGAAATTCAAGTATTTCATATATATATTAGGGCTGCAACTAACGATTAATTTGATCATCGATTAATCTGTCGATTATTACTTCGATCAGTCGATTAATAATCGGATAAAAGAGACAAACTACATTTCTATCCTTTTCAGTATTTTATTGGGGGAAAAAACAGCATACTGGCACCATACTTATTTTGATTATTGTTTCTCAGCTGTTTGTTGTACATGTTGCAGTTTATAAATAAAGGTTTATAAATTTAAAAAAAAAACCATTAAATTAAAATTGCCTCTACGCATGCACATAGCATAGATCCAACGAATCAATGAGTAAATTAATCGGCAACTATTTTTATAATCGATTTTGATCGATATAATTGATTAGTTGTTGCAGCCCTAATATATATATATATATATATATATACAGGTAAAAGCCAGTAAATTAGAATATTTTGAAAAACTTGATTTATTTCAGTAATTGCATTCAAAAGGTGTAACTTGTACATTATATTTATTCATTGCACACAGACTGATGCATTCAAATGTTTATTTCATTTAATTTTGATGATTTGAAGTGGCAACAAATGAAATCCAAAATTCCGTGTGTCACAAAATTAGAATATTGTGTAAGGCTAATACAAAAAAGGGATTTTTAGAAATGTTGGCCAACTGAAAAGTATGAAAATGAAATATATGAGCATGTACAATACTCAATACTTGGTTGGAGCTCCTTTTGCCTCAATTACTGCGTTAATGCGGCGTGGCATGGAGTCGATGAGTTTCTGGCACTGCTCAGGTGTTATGAGAGCCCAGGTTGCTCTGATAGTGGCCTTCAACTCTTCTGCGTTTTTGGGTCTGGCATTCTGCATCTTCCTTTTCACAATACCCCACAGATTTTCTATGGGGCTAAGGTCAGGGGAGTTGGCGGGCCAATTTAGAACAGAAATACCATGGTCCGTAAACCAGGCACGGGTAGATTTTGCGCTGTGTGCAGGCGCCAAGTCCTGTTGGAACTTGAAATCTCCATCTCCATAGAGCAGGTCAGCAGCAGGAAGCATGAAGTGCTCTAAAACTTGCTGGTAGACGGCTGCGTTGACCCTGGATCTCAGGAAACAGAGTGGACCGACACCAGCAGATGACATGGCACCCCAAACCATCACTGATGGTGGAAACTTTACACTAGACTTCAGGCAACGTGGATCCTGTGCCTCTCCTGTCTTCCTCCAGACTCTGGGACCTCGATTTCCAAAGGAAATGCAAAATTTGCATGGTTGGGTGATGGTTTGGGGTGCCATGTCATCTGCTGGTGTCGGTCCACTCTGTTTCCTGAGATCCAGGGTCAACGCAGCCGTCTACCAGCAAGTTTTAGAGCACTTCATGCTTCCTGCTGCTGACCTGCTCTATGGAGATGGAGATTTCAAGTTCTCATAACACCTGAGCAGTGCCAGAAACTCATCGACTCCATGCCACGCCGCATTAACGCAGTAATTGAGGCAAAAGGAGCTCCAACCAAGTATTGAGTATTGTACATGCTCATATTTTTCATTTTCATACTTTTCAGTTGGCCAACATTTCTAAAAATCCCTTTTTTGTATTAGCCTTACACAATATTCTAATTTTGTGACACACGGAATTTTGGATTTTCATTTGTTGCCACTTCAAATCATCAAAATTAAATGAAATAAACATTTGAATGCATCAGTCTGTGTGCAATAAATAAATATAATGTACAAGTTACACCTTTTGAATGCAATTACTGAAATAAATCAAGTTTTTCAAAATATTCTAATTTACTGGCTTTTACCTGTATATATATATATATATATATATATATATATGGGCTGCAACTAACGATTAATTTGATAATCGATTAATCTGTCGATTATTACTTCGATCAATCGATTAATAATCGGATAAAAAAGACAAACTACATTTCTATCCTTTCCAGTATTTTATTGGGGGGGGAAACAGCATACTGGCACCATACTTATTTTGATTATTGTTTCTCAGCTGTTTGTTGTACATGTTGCAGTTTATAAATAAAGGTTTATAAATTTAAAAAAAAAAAAAAAAAAAAAATTGCCTCTGCGCATGCACATAGCATAGATCCAACGAATCAATGAGTAAATTAATCGGCAACTATTTTTATAATCGATTTTGATCGATATAATCGATTAGTTGTTGCAGCCCTGATATATATATATATATATATATATATATATATATATATATATATATATAAAATAAATGTTTGACTTTAAGTGAATTCTAGCTATATATATATATATCCATCCATCCATCCATTTTCTACCGCTTATTCCCTTTTGGGGTCGCGGGGGGCGCTGGAGCCTATCTTAGCTACAATCCGGCGGAAGGCGGTGTACACCCTGGACAAGTCGCCACCTCATCGCAGGGCTATATATATATATATATATATATATATATATATATATATATATAATATTTATTTTATTATATATTGATTGGCAACGGTAAAATTGGCCCTAGTGTGTGAATGTGAATGTGAATGTTGTCTGTCTATCTGTGTTGGCCCTGCGATGAGGTGGCGACTTGTCCAGGGTGTACACCGCCTTCTGCCCGAATGCAGCTGAGATAGGCTCCAGCGCCCCCTCACGACCCCGAAGGGAATAAGCGGTAGAAAATGGATGGATGGATGGAAATACTTGACTTTCAGTGAATTCTAGCTATATATACCGGTATATATATATATATATATATATATATATATATATATATATATATAAATTGTATTATTTATAAACATTTTATTTTATATATATTTATATATAAATACATTTTATTATATATATATATATATATATATATATATATATATATATATATATATATATATATATATATATATATATATATATAAGAAATACTTGAATTTCAGTGTTCATTTATTACTGTATACACACATAACACTCCTCTACTCATTGTTGTATTTGAAAGTGCAATGCTTTGCAGCCAGTAACACAGCCTTTGAAGGAGGATAGGTATGGGCAGCATCTGTGAAATTTAATTTGCAGGAGAGGAGTGAGTTTAAGGGTTGAATTGTCCATCCTCGTTCTATTCTCTGTCACTCGTCGTCGCCATGACTGTCTCTTCTTCGTTCTTCTGCTTCGTCTCCTTCTTGTTGTGTGCGCAATTGTGCACTCTCCAAAAAGCCGTAGATGTTATGACGTGACTGGGCCGGCACGCTGTTTATATGGAGGAAAAGCGGACGTGACGACAGGCTGTCCTCACTCAGGTCCGCATGGACCTGGAGGGGGGCGTGCCTGTTGTCGGGAGAAATTCGATTTTCGGGAGAGGCACTGAAATTCGGGAGTCTCCCGGAAAATTCGGGAGGGTTGGCGAGTATGAAGAAAGGTGCGTGGCTCACATCCTGCAACACGCCGGCACACGTGCGCAAACACAAGGAGCGACACCTTGCTGCATGTTTTCTTCTCACGTAGCACACGTTCTAATTCGAGAGTCCCTCTGTTCCAAATCACAAGTTTTTTTTCCGCGTCTTTAGGATGGTAAAATAGGAAGTAACATTTATAATCACATTTCTCACCCCCCCCCCCCCCCCCCCCTGCACACACAGCATACAATATTGTGTTATTGGTGTAAAAAACCCGAGTGTCTTCTTTACAATGTGAGAAATATTCACAGAGTGTGTCGCATATATTACAAAAAAGGACCAGAGGAGTCACATCCCCAGGTTAAATCAACGCTGCATTCAAAAATGCTGGGAAATGTGGAACTTTGCGAGGCGTCGCGGCAGTCGTGTGGTGAGACACACACAATTAATACACGTAAACGTATTTTCCGGACTATAAGGCGCACTTCAGATATTTTTTTCTCTCAAAACTTAAATAAATGGGTTATGGCTTTGCTACCTTCAAGTTACTCAAAGCGCTTTGACACTATTTCCACATTCACCCATTCACACACACATTCACACACTGATGGCGGGAGCTGCCATGCAAGACCCTAACCACGACCCATCAGGAGCAAGGGTGAAGTGTCTTGCTCAAGGACACAACGGACATGACGAGGTTGGCAGAAGGTGGGGATCGAACCAACAGTGCGCCTTACTACGCGGTGCGCCTAATGCACGGAATGAGTCTGGTTTTGCCTACCGACCTCGAAGCAATTTTATTTGGTACATGGTGTAATGATAAGTGTGACCAGTAGATGGCAGTCAAACATAAGAGATACGTGTCGAATGCAAAATATGACGGCAATACGACTCAAGTAAACAACACCAACATTGTATATGTTCCATTGAAAATAAAGAACATGGTGTAATGATAAGTGTGACCAGTAGATGGCAGTCAAACATAAGAGATACGTGTCGACTGCAAAATATGATGGCAATACGACTCAAGTA
>NC_084553.2:11050950-11130950 GCF_033978685.3 Nerophis lumbriciformis
ACGACCATCTGGTGGTAGGTTCTGAAAACCCGGCCGCAGTCGGGGCATTCGGAGGGCTTGTCCTTCAGGTTTGAGAGGCCATAGTCCATGTTGGGGTTTCCCAAGGTGGGAGTGTCTGAACCGATGTGGTGAGGCATCAAGTCGAAGCCTCTAGCGTCGTCCTTCATGGATATCATGGCGGCGCTGGCGGCCTTGGAGCCCTGCAAGGCTTCAGAGAACTGCTTCTTAGAGCCATCGGTGGAAGCCATGAGGGCATAGTCTTGTTTCTCCTTGGAGTAGGACGCCATGGCGCCGTTCATGTCGTTTTCCTGCCCCGGCGTCGTGTGTTGCTGCGGCTCCTTGGGCATGAAAGCCCGGTCCATAGCCATGCCACGAGCCATGATCTGCCAAGCCTGGTAGCTGTTGAGGGAATCCATCTCTGCCACCTTGGCGGCGGCCTGCAGGCGTTCCATGCAGCTCGACTTGAGAGGCGGAACGAGGTTTAGGCAACCCAGGAGGGAACGCTTCTCGTTCTCGCCCAACCCGTGACCAATACCCGCCGCCATGGGTCCCAGTAGCTTCCCAAGCATTTCCTTTTCCTTCATGGCGATCCCGGCTTTGGCCAGCATTTGATGCTGCTCGCTCAAGCCCTGTTTGTCCGGGGAAAGGAAGCCTCCCTGGAGACAGGAGATGTAGCGGGAATAAAGGCTAGCGTGGGCTTCCTGAGCCAGGCTGCTCATGCTGTTAATGGACACCATGTCCTGCTCGCTGGGCTGCGGCGGCTTGCTCTTGATGGCCAACTTGTTGAGATGGACCTTCATGTGATTCTTGAGGAACCAAGGTTCTTTAAAGCGGCGCCCACATATTTGGCAGCAGTGCTCAAAGGAGTCCTTATGCTTGCGCATGTGACCCTTGAGGAACCAGGCCTGGCTGAACACCTGGCTGCACACGTCGCAGCGGAATTCTGTGGCCACCTGTGTGCCGCCCGCTCCACCAGCACCCTGACCCTGCGTGGTCTCTGCAGTTATGTGGGCCTTCTCCACGTGACTGATCAGATCTTCTTCATGGGAGGCGGCAAACTCGCACAGCGTACATTTGTACGGCTTGTGGAGGATGCGGATGTGGCGGTCCAGCTCCTCGCGTTTCTTGAACTTCCCTTTGCAGAACGTGCAGCGGAACCCTGTGGCCGGGTTAAGGGACTGCTCGTCCTGGGCGGCGGTCGGCTTGGGGGAAGACGACGGCTGGGCTACGGTTTCTGGAGTGATGAGGCCCGATGGCGGCGGGAGGCCACAGGCCGAGCCCAGCGGCGGCTGGAGGGTGTTGGCGCTGCTGTTGTTGAGACTCAGGTGTGGGGTCTGGGGGTTTTGGAGGAGGCTGGCGCTCCCTCTCATCTGCTTGTCCCTCAGGATGGCTCGCTCTTCCAGCTCATGGAGCAGCCTGTTCTCTTCACGGACCCGGCCACGACCTTTACCCAGGTTGCCCAGCTTGTGGGTGCGTAGGTGAATCTTTAAGTTGCCCTTCTGAGCCGCCCGGTGGTCGCAGTAGGGACACTTGAAGGGCTTCTCGCCCGTGTGCGTGCGCATGTGCAGTGACAGGATGCTGTTGAAGCGGAAGCGTTTGCCGCATAGTGGGCAGGGGTACTTCCTGTTCTTGCGGGCGTCATCTTCAATATCATTCATCTGCGACATGATGCCCAGGTTCTGGCCATTGAGGAACTGCTGCAGGTCCACACGCCCGTTCAAGCCGCTCAACGCTCCGGCGTCCATGTCGCGGTTGAGCTGATTGGCTAAGAGCGCCATCTGACTGCTGATTGGCTGACTGGCGAGGGCGGCGTGGTGGCTCTTCTCGTCCAACGGTGTGGCCGCCTTTTCCTCGGGAATCTGCTGCGGGCGGTGTAGGTCGGGGAAGGCGTGGCCCAACTGGGCGGTGAGCTGGTGAAGCTTCTGACTGATTGGGTAGCGGCCGTTCAGCACCGCGCTGCTCAGGTGGGCTTCGGTGTCAGGCACCGCTGACGACATACCAAGGCACAAACTCGAGTCCTCCATCCTGCCGCACACACAAGAAGAAGAAGAAGGTGCTAAAGTACGGAGGAAACATTCTGAACAGGTGAATAAATGACAAAAAACCTTCAATGGTAATGCGGGGGTCTTCAATGTTTTCAAAAACTGTTGACGACCTTTCTCAACAAGGAGACTCTCTTGTGCTCGCTAGCTGACGGTACTTTATATCAAACTCTAAGCTAATAAATAAATGACGTGCATTCAAATACAAATATTTTAAACAATTTATCAGTATGAGATTCTAACAATAAAATTACATTTGTGTCAAAATTATCGGGTCTTTTTTTAAGTTAACTTGAACTACACGAGCCTGTGATTAAAAGTGATTAACCCAAATTCAAAGTGCGCTCAAAATATAGCTTAACCAATTTAGTCATATTTTTTGGAGTTTGACACCTGATATAGACTCAAAAATGGATGAAAAAAATATTACATTATTATTAAAGCTATTTTGTGCTGAAATAATTTCTAACTTAAGTAGTAATAAATAAGTGCAAATGAAAATACAGCTTCACCAATTTAGTCATATTTTTTTGCGCTTAAGAAATTTCTCTGACTTTAGAGCCACACTTCTTCTGTTTGATATTGTTATTACTGCCACCAGTGGTGGAAAAAAATATTAAAAGTTGTCGTAGTTGTATTTTTAAGTTATCGTGCCATGATTTAACCTGTTCGGCCCACGTGGGAATAGACTTTCCTCCATGTGGCCCCTGAGCTGAAATGAGTTTGACACCCCTGATATTGACTCAAAAACGAATGAAAAAAAAAAATACAAAAATGTTCAACAATGTTGTGCTAAAATACATAATTTCTAAGTTTCTTAAATAAACTGTCAATAACATTTAAGTGCAAATGGAAATATAGCTTCACCAATTTAGTCATATTTTTTTGCGCTTAAGAAACTTCTCTATGACTTTAGAGCCACACTTATTCTATTTGATGTTGTCATTACTGCCACCAGAGGTGGAAAAATTATTAAAAGTTGTCGTAGTTGTATTTTTAAGTTATCATGCCATGATTTTACCTGTTCGGCCCACGTGGGATTAGATTTTCCTCCCTGTGGCCCCTGAGCCAAAATTAGTTTGACACCCCTGATATTGACTAAAAAACGAATGAAAAAAAAATTACAAAAATGTTCAACTATGTTGTGCTAAAATACATAATTTCTAAGTGTCTTAAATAAACTGTCAATAAAATTTTAGTGCAAATGGAAATATAGCTTCACCAATTTAGTCATATTTTTTTGCGCTTAAGAAACTTCTCTATGACTTTAGCGCCACACTTCTTCTGTTTTATATTGTCATTACTGCCACCAGTGGTGGAAAAATTATTAAAAGTCATCATAGTTGTATTTTTAAGTTATCATGCCATGATTTAACCTGTTTGGCCCACATGGGAATAGACTTTACTCCATGTGGCCCCTGAGCTAAAATTAGTTTGACACCCCTGATATTGACTAAAAAACGAAAGAAAAAAAAATTACAAAAATGTTCAACTATGTTGTGCTAAAATACATAATTTCTAAGTGTCTTAAATAAACTGTCAATAAAATTTTAGTGCAAATGGAAATATAGCTTCACCAATTTAGTCATATTTTTTTGCGCTTAAGAAACTTCTCTATGACTTTAGCGCCACACTTCTTCTGTTTGATATTGTCATTACTGCCAAGGGTGGTGGAAAAATTATTAAAAGTCATCATAGTTGTATTTTTAAGTTATCATGCCATGATTTAACCTGTTCGGCCCACGTGGGAATAGATTTTCCTCCATGTGGCCCCTGAGCTAAAATTAGTTTGACACCCCTGATATTGACTAAAAAACGAATGAAAAAAAAATTACAAAAATGTTCAACTATGTTGTGCTAAAATACATAATTTCTAAGTGTCTTAAATAAACTGTCAATAAAATTTTAGTGCAAATGGAAATATAGCTTCACCAATTTAGTCATATTTTTTTGCGCTTAAGAAACTTCTCTATGACTTTAGCGCCACACTTCTTCTGTTTGATATTGTCATTACTGCCACCAGTGGTGGAAAAAAATATTAAAAGTTGTCGTAGTTGTATTTTTAAGTTATCATGCCATGATATTACCTGTTCTGCCCATGGGGGAATGTATTTTCCTCCATGCGGCCCCTGAGCTAAAATTACTTTGACACCTCTTATATTGACTAAAAAACGGATAGAAAAAAAATTACATTATTATTAAAACTATGTTGTGCTAAAATAAATAATTTCTAAATTTCTTAAATATACCGTCAATAAAATGTAAGTGCGAATGAAAATATAGCTTCACCAATTTAGTCATATTTTTTTGCGCTTAAGAAACTTCTCTATGACATTAGCGCCACACTATTGTCATTACTGCCACCGGTGGTGAAAAAAATACATTACAACAGGGTTAAGAAACTGAGCGTTATTATTTCTGCCACTGCAAGACTTTTGGTACTGTCCTGTCTTGGACATCATTGGATGGTGTACCTAATAAGTTGACCAATGAGAGGCGAGCGTCGTATTTATTGGATAGACGGACAGAATGTAGAAACGCTGTGGCAGGACTTTTTCCCTCCAGAAATAAATCAGGGTTTTGGACCTAATAATTAGTGTGTAAACACGACGAGCGACGCCTAATTAGGCTACTTGTGCCCATCCTATCAGAATTGCGCCAATTACACGCCCTAATGAAACGCGGCGACGCCATTGTGGGGACGCCAGCGTAAGACTACAATTAGCATGTTAACAATAGCACTTAAAACCGAGGGCTGGCTGCCGCAAACACAACAGGCTTATCCGCTCCTTCTATGAAGTCGCGTTAGGTTTGATGTGGATCGGACCCGTTTTTTTTCCCTTCGCCGCGTCTTCCCTGGCCGGGCGGAATTAAAACGTGCGAAAGGGCTTTAAGCGCACATCCATCTGCGCTCCAGATGGAGAGGTATAAACATGTCGGCGCACACTTCCCCCTGGCTGCTGCCGGGGTCAAAGCCGCCCAAACAATAAGCGCACTTTTTGCTTTGCTCGACAAAATATTGTATAATGTCTCATTAAGCTGATTAGCGCGCTGCCTGGTAACAGTGGCGGCGACGCTGCACGAAGCACAATCATCAAAAAAAAAAAAGAAAAAAAGAAGGGAACAGCCTTTGAGGGCGCGAGGAGGCGGCGGAAACGTGCGCACGACGCACGAGCGCGGGCCTACGCGCTGTCAGGAGGAATCCACATTGTGGTTTGTGCTGAGCTCGGTTTCAGCGAGCGAGCGCTCAGTGGGAGCTTGTCGGACATAAGAGAGCACTGTTCCGTCTGCCCTCCAACACGCCGGCCGCGCCGCATTCTTATCTGCAAACATGAATCCCACTCGCTTTAAGGAATGTTTAAGGACGCTTGCGGGCTGCCCTCGGAATTCTCCTGTAAAGCCCCCACCCCCGCCGCGCCGGCTTATGTTAGCTTTTATTCTTCAAATTGCCATGAATCATCACTTCCTCCTGCCGTCGGAGCCTGGATTGACTGGGATTTCCCATGATGCACCTCTCTCTTTGTGTTAACGCTTTTTGTATGTTAGCACAGTACGACCCTGTAGCATAGTGCTTGTCAATCATTTCATGTTATGTGGTGTTGTACCACAATTAGAAATAGTACAATTTGTCTATAAAATTGTTTTAAGTACACATCTGCGGATGGCAAGTACACCGGGACATGAGTACAACAGGAAGAAACCCATATGGAATACAAAACACAATAAGGAGTGGGAAGAACTGTAAGGGGGAGCACAACCGAGGATAGATTAATATTATATGTCAGATCAGGAGACAACAGACTGAATAAAACACCTTGAAATTGTTATGTACACCTCAGCGGATGACAAGTACACCGGGACATGAGTACAACAGGAAGAAACCCATATGTAATACAAAAAACAATGAGGAGTGGGAAGAACTGTAAGGGGGAGCACAACCAAGGATAGATTAATATTACATGTCAGATCAGGAGACAACAGACCGAATAAAACACCTTGAAATTGTTATGTACACCTCAGCGGATGACAAGTACACCGGGACATGAGTACAACAGGAAGACACCCATACGAAATACAACACACAGTAGGAGTGGGAAGAACTGTAAGGGGGAGCACAAAAGAGGAAAGAGTCATATTAAATGTCAGACTAGGACACAGCAGACTGAATAAGACACCTTAAAATTGTTTTAAGTACACATCAGCGGATGGCAAGTACACTGGGACATGAGTACAACAGGAAGACACCTATATGAAATACATAACACATTAGGAGTGGGAAGAACTGTAAGGGGGAGCACAAAAAAGGAAGTCATCTAATTATATGTCAGATTAGGACACAACAGACTGAATAAGACACAGCACCTTCAAATTTGTATAAGTACACCTCTGTGGATGGCAAGTACACTGGAACATGAGTACAACAGGAAGAAACCCATATGAAATACAAAACACAATAGGAATGGGAAGAACTGTGAGGGGGAGCACAAAAGAATAAGGAATCTAATTACATGTTGGATTAGGACATAACAGACTGAATAAGACACAGCACCCTAAAATTGTTATAAGTACACCTCAGCAGATGGCAAGTACACTGAGACATGAGTACAACAGGAAGACACCTATATGAAATACAAAACACAGTAGGAGTGGGAATAACTGTAAGGGGGAGCACAAAAGAAGAAGGAATCTAATTACATGTCAGATTAGGACACAACAGACTGAATGAGACACCACACCTTAAAATTGTTATAAGTACACCTCTGCGGATTGCAAGTACACTGGAACATGAGTACAATAGGAAGACACCTACATGAAATACAAAACACAGTAGGAGTGGGAAAAACTGTAAGGGGGAGCACAAAAGAGGAATGATATTACATGTCAGATTAGGACACAATAGACTGAATAAGGCTTTGCACCTTAAAATTGTTATAAGTACACCTCAGCAGATGGCAAGTACACTGGGACATGAGCACAACAGGAAGACACTTATATGCAATACAAAACACAGTAGGAGTGGGAAGAACTGTAAGGGGGAGCACAAAAAAGGAAGGAATTTAATTATATGTCAGAATCGGACACAACAGACTGAATAATGTCTGAATGTCTGCTAATGTTGGTCTTTATGGTGGTATAGGGTGGAAAAAGTTTGAGTACCACTGTATTAAACAACTCCATGACAAATGACAAACACTATGTCTTCCCTAACATAATAATGAATCGCGATTTTAATATCGATAAAAAAAATACTTGTGATAATTACAGTATTTTGGCCATCTTAAAAAGATATATTTGAATAATTAATTGGTTATTATGCATATTAGCAGTACTTAAATAACACACAAATAAATAATGTCCCCTTTGTTGTGTTTTATTAGTTTTTTCTTTAGTAGGTGCCTCCAAGGACATGCATCCATTTTCTACCGCTTGTCCCTTTTGGTGCCGTGGCATTCATGGATGCTAATTCCAGCATATTCATGTCGAACCTGTTTTTGCTGACACATTGATTAATATGTACTGTCCTAATTAAAAAAATTAAATAAAAAAAAACTTAAAAGAAATAAGAATTTTTTTAGGCTGGTTAGCAGAATTATAAAAAAAAAAAAAAAAAAAAAAGGAAAATGTGCACTTTTTTTAATTAGAAAAAAAACTAAACATTTTAATTAATTTTTTTCAATTTTGTTTAAATATTAAAAGGTCCAAAAGACTGCCAGAAAAGAAAAGATGAAGGCAATTGAAACCTTGTCCTTTGTTCACTAAATGCTGACAGTTGCAGGTGTGTGTTTACTGCAAGAATGTTATCATTTCTCATCACGTTACTGGAGAGCGAGGAGCAGAAAATATAAATATATATATATATATATATTTTTTTAAAGGTTTAAAAGAGTGCGCGCCTGTGACAGGCAGCCTCCATCAGCGGGCGTGCTCACATTGTACAAGGAGTGATTTGAATGACGCACACAGCCGCCTTTTGGAATCAAAATCTGTGATTTAAACTCGGCTGATGAGCTGTTGCTCATTTGAGGAGATAGCAGCCGTGCCCTTTTCTCCAATTTGATTCCCGCCTTTATCTTTAACATACAACAAAGGCACATAGACAATGGAATAATGTGAAATGAACTGACGAATCCACTTTGTGTGCGTGTGTGCGTGTGTGTGTGTGTGTGTGTGTGTGTGTGTGTGTGTGTGTGTTTTATAAACGTATCCTGGCTGACGAGCATATGCAAATGAGCTGCATTCATATGCGCGCCTTGCTCCAGAGTCATTTTATATTTTTCCTCCTGATTAAAAAGGACATTTCTTATGTGACACCCCCCTCCCCTCTGCTCACACACACACACACACACACTCACACACACACACACACTCCCTCAGACAACAATTCAATATGCGAATGTCCTCTAAAAGACACGGCGCATGTTTAGCAACTCACCCCCGCGCGAATCAACGACTCTCAGGCCAGACAGGGGCACCCAAGCCCCCCCCCCCCTCCTCGTGCACGTGACTCTTGCGGACAGGAAGTGCACTCTGTCCGGCGTGCACGAGCTCATCAGTTGCTGACGGCCGCGGAAACCGCTGCTCGTTAAAAACCAACCGAAAAAAACAACAACAGAAACACACTTCCTGCTGCACTTTCTCACTTTTAGGTACACACACACACACACACACACACACACACACACACACACACACACACACACACACACACACACACACACACACACACACACACACACACACACACACACACACACACACTTGTATTTGTTACCTTCTTGAGACCTCCGAAAAATGCCAACCTCTTTAGGACCACCCTCTCTAGATGTATAAAGATGTGTATTTACAACATTAATAATACATACGTATTATGCAAAATATAAAAAAGCTTGTTGTGAAAAATGAGTTGGAATTTCACAAGAAAAAGGTCACAATTTCACAAGAAAAACTGAAAATTTTGACAGCGTTATAATAAAAGTCGTCATTTTACTCGACGCTAGTCAACGTTTTACAAGAAAAACGGAACATTTGTGCAATATTATGGTAAAAGTTGGAATTTTACTCAAAAACAGTCGCAATTTTACAAGAAAAGCTAAAAATGTTGGCAATTTTATGAAAAGAGTTGTAATTTTACTCGACAAAAGTTGTATAAGAAAACTTTAAAATTTTTGGCAGTATTATAATAATAGTCGGAATTTTACTCGCAAAACTATGAAAAAAGTCATCATTTTACTGAAAAAAATTCACTGTTTTACAAGACCAACCAAAAAATTGGCAAAATTGTGATACAAGTCAGAATTTTGTATGACAAATGTCACCATTTTACATGAAAAAGTAATAATTTGACATAAAAAAAAAAAAGTAACAAGAAAATATTGCAAAACTACAAAAACAGAAATAATACGAGAAATTGTTCCCAATTTTATAAGAAAAAATATATGATAAAAAAAAAAAAAAGTTTTATCATATATTGCTGCCTTTGCACCTGTCAATGTTTACTTTTGTATGCACATTAAAATGAACCAAAAATCTTGACTTTGGAACAATGTTCACGGACTCTAGTATTTGGCTCTCTATTAGATGCAATGGTTTTCCGTATTGGGACCATGACTTATGTCCTAACTTGTTCACACCTCCTCATATGGACGGTACTTTTCCTTGTTGATGTCTCAAGAAGGGTAGAAATACAAGAACACACACACACACACACATATTCTTGTATTTGTTACCTTCTTGAGACCTCCGAAAAATGCCAACCTCTTTAGGACCACCCTCTCTAGATGTATAAAGATGTGTATTTACAACATTAATAATATATACGTATTATGCAAAATATAAAAAAGCTTGTTGTGAAAAATTAGTTGGAATTTCACAAGAAAAAGGTCACCATTTCACAAGAAAAACTTAAAATTTTGGCAGTGTTATAATAAAAGTCGTAATTTTACTCGACGCAAGTCAACATTTTACAAGAAAAACGGAACTTTTGTGCAATGTCATGATAAAAATTGGAATTTTACTCAATAGCAGTCGCAATTTCACAAGAAAAGCTTAAAATGTTGGCAATTTTATGAAAAGAGTCATAATTTTACTCGACAAAAGTCACCATTTTTTAAGAACCCTTTAAAATGTTGGCAATATTATAATAATAATCAGAATTTTACTCGGCGTAATTATGACAAAAGTCATTATTTTACTAAGAAAATGTCACTATTTTACAAGAATAACAAAAATACATTGGCAATATTGTGCTAAAAGTCAGAACTTTATATGACAAATGTCACCATTTTGCATGAAAAAGTAACAAGAAAATATTGCAATATTACAGAAACAGAAATAATATGAGAAATTGTTCCCAATTTTATGAGAAAAAATAAATGATTAAAAAAGTTGTATCATATGTTGCTGCCTTTGCACCTGTCAATGTTTACTTTTGTATGCACATTAAATCAACCAAAAATCCTGACTTTGGAGCAATGTTCACGGACTCTAGTATTTGGCTCTCTATTAGATGCAATGGTTTTCGGTATTGGGACCATGATTTCGGTCCTAGGTTGTTCACCGGTCCACATATGGACGGTACTTTTCCCTGTTGATGTCTCAAGAATTATAATAATAATCGGAATTTTACTCTGCAAAATTATGACAAAAGTCATAATTTTACAAAAAGAAAAAGTCACTATTTTACAAGAACAACAACAAAAAATGGCAATATTGTGCTAAAAGTCAGAATTTTATATTACAAATGTCACCATTTTGCATTAAAAAGTAATCATTTTACGTAGAAAAGTAATGATTTTACGAGAAAATATTGCAACAATACGGAAACAGAAAGAATATGAGAAATTGTTCCCAATTTATAAGAAAAAAGTCCACACATTGTGAGAAAAAGACTTTAATTTTTTGGTTCTAATTGATTTGATCTTCATTATTTACTTGAAGTTATTACAGTATGTCTCTCATATATTTTTTTAAATTTGTTTTAATTAATTGTGGCCAAAGGGGGCGCATTTCAATTTCTTACACACACTTGTTATTACATATGTTGGCCACAGGGGGAGCACTTCAAATTTTTACACACATTTGTTATTTCATATGTTGACCAGAGGGGGAGCTCTTTTAAAACCGACACACAGTCAATTTGAAAAATCCCTCCTTTTTGGGACCACCCTCATTTTGATAGTTTTCACTACCGCTAAAATTTTGGCCAAAGGGGGCGGATTTCAATATCTTACACACACTTGTTATTTCATATGTTGAGCAGACCACTTTTAGAACTAACACAGTTTTTTTTGTTTTTGGTACCACCCTCATTTTGATAGATGTCACCACCAGGGGTGCAAAAGAGACATTCTCTATTAGATGCAATGGTTTTCTGTATTGGGACCATGATTTATGTCATCACTTGTTCACACCTCCTCATATGGACGGAACTTTTCCTTGTTGATGTCTCACAAAGGGTAGAAATACAAGAACACACACACACACACACACACACACACACACACACACACACACACACACACACACACACACACACACACACACACACACACACACACACACGGTCTGTGGCCTCCTAGTTGAGTGTGTGTGCAGCTCACAGTTCAATTCAGTCTTATCAATATTAGCAGGCATCATAAATGCATGAGGGATTTATATGTGCTTCACTCTAATTGTAACCATATCAATTATTGAAGCAAAGGCAATGGTGGGGATAGCTATTAGAAATGCACATTATAAATTCATACGGAAATAAACAGTTTCAGAATATAAAGCTTCTCTCTTGGCCTCTCGTTGGCTTTGTCATTAAACTTTGGAACATTTAAGGCGAGCGCGATCGAAAAGCTATTAGTCCGACTTTCTTTTTTTCGTGTTTAACGTGTCATGCATCAACGTTAAAGGCATCGACTAATCACAAGGCGATAGCTCATTAGGTTCTAATGCACGGGCGGCTTGTGTGAAGCCAATCAATCTTGATTCACCATGCACATACTGTACTTCCATCATATCTGCGGCCAATGAGGGGACTTCCTGCTCGCTCTGCGGACCCACGGCCCGCTCTCACAGGACCCCTCTCATGCCGGCAACATCGGCACTTAGTTCATACTTCCGGACCTACAATTGGTCAAAATCCCCAGAAAATAAACACAGTAGTGATTTTTGGCTTGTTTTTTAACGGGTTTTGAACACCCCCTTTTTAGCTCTAAAATAGGGGCGGGCCTTAAAATAGCATGCTGACGTCACCTACAGAAAACTGGAGGTACTTTCGTGTTGTGTAATATAAGGTTGGGTGATAAATATATATATATATATATATATATATATATATATTTTATATATATACATATATACTGTACAAGTATATATGTATATACAAGTATATATATATATATATATATATATATATATATATATATATATGTATATGTATGTGTGTGTGGAAAAAAAATCACAAGACTATTTCATCTCTACAGGCCTGTTTCATGAGGGGGGGGTTCCCTCAATCATCAGGAGAAAAGTGCAAAAATCTCCTGATGATTGAGGGAACCCCCCCTCATGAAACAGGCCTGTACAGATGAAATAGTCTTGTGATTTTTTTCCCACACATACATATATTGCGCTCTACTACGGTATCGAGCACTATTTTTTGGATAACCTTATTAAGACATATATATATATATATATATATATATATATATATATATATATATATATATATATATATATATATATATATATATATATATATATATATATATATATATATACACACACACATATATATATATATATATATATATATATATATATATACATACACACATATATATATATATATATATATATATATATATATATATATATATATATATATATATATATATATATATATTGTATCAGTGACGTGCTGTCACTAGAGGCAGGTGAGACGGGGCCTCACCTGCCATCATGGAAAGAAAAAAAATGTAAAAAGAAACGGTGCGGTGATCAGCAGCCAGTTGAGGCACGTCACTCAGTTGTGCCTCAACATGGATTGCGGACTCGGCTAACTGCTGGCCTGCTGTGCAGTGAGACTGTATTGCTATATGAATTATATTATACATTTCCATAGTTTAGTTAGCTGAGGTATATAATGTACAGTGTATTTTGTCAACAACTGTATGTGTGTAACGTATTTCTTGTGCTGAGCGATCATAAAACGGCTGCAAAAGACGCACTGGCTGAGGCTCGCAGTAATCCCGCCTCCTGCACCCCCGTCGTAGACTGCAACCCCTGACGGGAGTGTTATATCAACTAAAGCCCACACTTAAACTTTCCATGTGCAAGATTGAATCTATTTAAAAAAGTTATTTCATAAGAAGCCAAAAAGTGCAAAAACAATAATGTTCGTGTTGGAGGAGTTGTGAATGACTGCAGGGCCACAACATTAGGTACACCTGCAGACTGCAGGTGTACATAATTCACAACTCCTCCAACACGAACAATATTGTTTTTGCACTTTTTGGCTTCTTATTAAATAACTTTTGTAACCTATTTTTATGGGCTTTTCTCTTTGTGATGTTAAGTTCCTGTTATGCGCTGTTATACAGTATATGCCTTGAGCTCTTATTTTGAAGGCGCTAAGAGCGGAAGTGATGACACGTTGGAGTGGAGCGGAGGTTTTTGAAAGAAGGTAAATAAAGTGGTCCTCGTGTAAACTGGAGCCTCCGTGTTTGTTATTTTGTAGTTTCATACAGTATAGGCCACATTTATAAACCCTCGGTTACACTTTTTTAAATAGATTCAATCTTGCACGTGGAAAGTTTAAGTGAGGGCTTTAGTTGATATAACACTCCCATCAGGGGTGCATTAATCCAGCACAACAGCGGCGCACGGACTTCATTTACGTATATGTAAAGGTAAGACCATAATAAGGTTTTTTTTATTAAATGTTTTTTTTGTGTGCTACAGTTTGTATGTGTAAAGTTAAAGTTAAGTTAAAGTACCAATGATTGTCACACTCACACACTAGGTGTAATGAAATGTGTCCTCTGCATTTGACCCATCCCCTTGATCACCCCCTGGGAGGTGAGGGGAGCAGTGGGCAGCAGCGGCGCCGCGCCCGGGAATCATTTTTGGTGATTTAACCCCCAATTCCAAGCCTTGATGCTGAGTGCCAAGCAGGGAAGAATGCTGGTATGAGCTTTTAAACATAACCCGTTAACTGCTGCCAATCAAATGGTGAATAAGATACTCTTTAGGGTTCATATGTTTGTAAATCTGACTGTGATGAAGTCAGTGCCTCACCAGCCATCAACCTCACCGCACATCACTGTATTGTATATATATGTATATGTATGTATATATATATATATATACAATATACATATATATATATATATATATATATATATGTATATATATATATATATATATATATATATATATATATATATATATATGTATATAATAATATACATAAAGAGAAATCTGGACACTATGGCGCCAGGAAGTGAGGCTTGCACAACATACTATCGCACAGCCACATGTGCACTAGACCAGTGTTTTTTTAACCTTTTTTGAGCCAAGGCACATTTTTTGCATTAGAAAAATGCGCAGGCACACCACCAGCAGAAATCATTAAAAAATAAAACTCAGTTGACAGTAAAAAGTCGTTGTCACAATTGTTGGATATGACTTTAAACCATAACCAAGCATGCATCAATATAGCTCTAGTGTTTTAGTTATTGTCTTGCGCTTCTATTTTGGTGGCTTTTTTCTTTTTTGGGGGGTATTTTCCTGTAGCAGTTTCATGTCTTCTTTTGAGTGCTATTTCCCACATCTACTTTGTTTTAGCAATCAAGGATATTTCAGTTGTTTTTATCCTTCTTTGTGGGGACATTGTCGATTGTCATGTCATGTTCGGATGTACATTGTCTCTGCTCCACAGTAAGTCTTTGCTGTCGTCCAGCATTCTGTTTTTGTTTACTTTGTAGCCAGTTCAGTTTTAGTTTCGTTCCGCATAGCCTTCCTTAAGCTTCAATGCCTTTTCTTAGGGGCACTCACCTTTTGTTTATTTTTGGTTTAAGCATTTGATGCCTTTTTTACCTGCACACTGCCCCCCGCTGTTTCTGACATCTACAAAGCAATTAGCTACCTGCTGCCACCTACTGATATGGAAGAGTGTTACACGGTTACTCTGCCGAGCTCTAGACAGCACCGACACTCACCAACAACACATCATTTGCAGATTATAATTACTGGTTTGCAAAAACTATTTTTAACCCAAGTAGGTGAAATTATATAATCTCCCACGGCACACCAGACTGTATCACCGATATATGGTTGAAAAACACTGCACTAGACTATTTCCTCAAATCATGCCTGTCATCATTTCGTCATTGCGAGAGGATGCATGAGAGATGGGACGTTTGCAACGTTTCGGGCGGCGATTTACGCTAAATGTATGTGGCTTAGCAGGTGAAATCGCCTGCGTTGTAAACAGGAAGCCCTGGGCTGCAAGGGGTGATACAGGAGACGATGGATATGTGCAGCAGTACAGTAGTCAAGACAAGAAAGAAAAACTACACAGTGGTCCATTGAGGACGGCCTGAATCAAGCTGTCAACAAGTAGTTCCACTTTCAGCTCATCCTCTCTCATATTGACCAAAGAGAAGAGATAAACCTGTGTGTGTGTGTGTGTGTGTGTGTGTGTGTGTGTGTGTGTGTGTGCGTGTGTGGGTGTGTGTGTGTGTGTGTGTGTGTGTGTGTGTTGAGAGGGACGCCAAGGGGAGAGGATCAATGCGGGACAAACGGATTCCCACAGTTCATTGTTCCTCGCCGGTCAAATCCTCTTCCCAAGACGGCTGGGAGCTCAAAGCTTGCCTTCATGATAAGCATCGCTGCTGTTATTCCCACTCACTGTGTCTGTGTGTGTGTGTGTGTGTTCTTGTATTTAACCCTTCTTGAGACATCAACAAGGAAAAGTAGCTTCCATATGAGGAGGTGTGAACAAGTTAGGACATAAATCATGGTCCCATTACGGAAAACCATTGCATCTAATAGAGAGCCAAATACTAGAGTCCGTGAACATTGCTCCAAAGTCAGGATTTTTGGTTGATTTAATGTGCATACAAAAGTAAACATTGACAGGCGCAAAGGCAGCAATATATGATAAAACTTTTTTTTTTTATCATATATTTTTTCTTATAAAATTGGGAACAATTTGTCGTATTATTTCTGTTTCTGTAATATTGCAATATTTTTTTGTTACTTATTTTTATGTCAAATTATTACTTTTCCATGTAAAATGGTGACATTTGTCATACAAAATTCTGACTTGTATCACAATTTTGCCAATTTTTTGGTTATTCTTGTAAAACAGTGACATTTTTTCAGTAAAATCATGACTTTTGTCATCATTTTGCCGAGTAAAATTCCAACTATTATTATAATACTGCCAAAATTTTTAAAGTTTTCTTATAAAATTGTGTAATTCCAACTCATTTTTCACAACAAGCTTTTTTATATTTGCATAGTATGTATATATTATTAATGTTGTAAATACACATCTTTATATATCTAGAAAGGGTGGTCCTAAAGAGGTAGGCCTTTTTCGGAGGTCTCAAGAAGGTCAGAAATACAAGCATGTGTGTGTGCGTGTGTGTGTGTGTGTGTGTGTGTGTGTGTTCTTGTATTTCTATCATTCTTGAGACATCAACAAGGAAAAGTAGCTTCCATATGAGGAGGTGTGAACAAGTTAGGACATAAATCATGGTCCCAATACGGAAAACCATTACATCTAATAGAGAGCCAAATACTAGAGTCCGTGAACATTGTTCTAAAGTCAGGATTTTTGGTTGTTAATGTGCATACAAAAGTAAACATTGACAGGCGCAAAGGCAGCAATATATGATAAAACTTTTTTTTTTTAATATATTTTTTCTTATAAAATTGGGAACAATTACTCATATTATTTCTGTTTCTGTAATATTGCAATATTTTCTCGCAAAACTGTTACTTTTTTATGTCAAATTATTACTTTTTCAAATAAAATTATTACTTTTTCATGTAAAATTAAAATGGTGATATTTGTCATACCCAATTCTGACTTTTATCACAATTTGGCCAATTTTTTTGTTGTTCTTGTAAAATAGTGAAATTTTTTGAGTAAAATTATGACTTTTGTCATAATTTTGCAGAGTAAAATTCTGATTATTATTGTAATATTGCCAAAATGTTAAAGTTTTCTTATAAAATTGTGACTTTTGTCAAGTAAAATTACGACTCTTTTCATAAAATTGCCAAAATAAGCTTTTCTTGTAAAATTGCGACTGTTATTGAGTAAAATTCCAACTTTTATCGTAATATTGCACAAATGTTCCGTTTTTCTTGTAAAACGTTGACTATCGTTGAGTAAAATGACAACTTTTATTATAACACTGCCAAAATTCTAAGTTTTTCTTGTGAAATGGTGACCTTTTTCTTGTGAAATTCCAACTCATTTTTCACAACAAGCTTTTTTATATTTTCATAGTATGTATATATTATTAATGTTGTAAATACACATCTTTATATATCTGGAAAGGGTGGTCCTAAAGAGGTAGGCCTTTTTCGGAGGTCTCAAGAAGGTGCCAAATACAAGAATGTGTGTTTGTGTGTGTGTGTGTTCCGGTATTTAACCCTTCTTGAGACATCAACAAGGAAAAGTACCGTCAATATGAGGACTGGTGAACAAGTTAGGACATAAATCATGGTCCCAGTACGGAAAACCATTGCATCTAATAGAGAGTCAAATACTAGAGTCCGTGAACATTGTTCCAAAGTCAGGATTTTTGGCTGATTTAATGTGCATATAAAAGTAAACATTGACAGGCGCAAAGGCAGCAATATATGATACAACTTTTTTTTTTTTTATCATATATTTTTTCTTATAAAATTGGGAACAATTTCTCATATTATTTCTGTTTCTGTAATATTGCAATATTTTCTTGTTACTTTTTTTTTTATGTCAAATTATTACTTTTTCATGTAAAATGGTGACATTTGTCATACAAAATTCTGATTTGTATCACAATTTTGCCAATTTTTTGGTTGTTCTTGTAAAACAGTGACATTTTTTCAGTAAAATTATGACTTTTGTCATAATTTTGCCGAGTAAAATTCTGACTATTATTATAATGCTGCCAACATTTTTAAAGTTTTCTTATAAAATTGTGAAATTCCAACTCATTTTTCACAACAAGCTTTTTTATATTTGCATTGTATGTATATATTATTAATGTTGTAAATACACATCTTTATATATCTAGAAAGGGTGGTCCTAAAGAGGTAGGCCTTTTTCGGAGGTCTCAAGAAGGTCAGAAATACAAGCATGTGTGTGTGTTTGTGTGTGTGTTTGTGTGTGTGTGTCTGTGTGTGTGTGTGTTCTTGTATTTCTACCCTTCTTGAGACATCAACAAAGAAAAGTACCGTCCATTTACGGAAAACCATTGCATCTAATAGAGAGCCAAATACTAGAGTCTGTGAACATTGTTCCAAAGTCAGGATTTTTGGTTGATTTTAATGTGCATACAAAAGTAAACATTGACAGGCGCAAAGGCAGCAATATATGATAAAACTTTTATTTATTTTTTTATCATATATTTTTTCTTATAAAATTGGGAACAATTTCTCGTATTATTTCTGTTTTTGTAATATTGCAATATTTTCTTGTTACTTTTTTTTTAATGTCAAATTATTACTTTTTCATGTAAAATGGTGACATTTGTCATACAAAATTCTGACTTGTATCACAATTTTGCCAATTTTTTGGTTGTTCTTGTAAAACAGTGACATTTTTTCAGTAAAATGATGACTTTTGTCATAATTTTGAGTAAAATTCCGACTATTATTATAATACTGCCAACATTTTTTAAGTTTTCTTATAATATTGTGACTTTTGTCGAGTAAAATTACAACTCTTTTCATAAAATTGCCAACATTTTAAGCTTTTCTTGTAACATTGCGACTGTTATTGAGTAAAATTCCAACTTTTATCATAATATTGCACAAATGTTCTGTTTTTCTTGTAAAACGTTGACTTGCGTTAATTAAAATGACGACTTTTATTATAATACTGCCAAAATTCTAAGTTTTCTTGTGAAATGGTGACCTTTTTCTTGTGAAATTCAAACTCATTTTTCACAACAAGCTTTTTTATATTTTCATAGTATGTATATATTATTAATGTTGTAAATACACATTTTTATATAGCTAGAAATAGTGGTCCTAAAGAGGTAAGCCTTTTTCGGAGGTCTCAAGAAGGTAATAAATACAAGAATGTGTGTGTGTGTGTGCGTGCGCGCGTGTGTGTTCTTGTATTTAACCCTTCTTGAGACATCAACAAGGAAAAGTAGCTTCCATATGAGGAGGTGTGAAGAAGTTAGGACATAAATCATGATCCCATTACGGAAAACCATTGCATCTAATAGAGAGCCAAATACTAGAGTCTGTGAACATTGTTCCAAAGTCAGGATTTTTTGTTGATTTTAATGTGCATATAAAAGTAAACATTGACAGGCGCAAAGGCAGCAATATATGATAAAACTTTTTTTTTTTTTTTGCCGAGTAAAATTCTGACTATTATTATAATACTGCCAACATTTTTAAAGTTTTCTTATAAAATTGTGAAATTCCAACTCATTTTTCACAACAAGCTTTTTTATATTTGCATAGTATGTATATATTATTAATGTTGTAAATACACATCTTTATAAATCTAGAAAGGGTGGTCCTAAAGTGGTAGGCCTTTTTCGGAGGTCTCAAGAAGGTCAGAAATACAAGCATGTGTGTGTGTGTTCTTGTATTTATATCCTTCTTGAGACATCAACAAGGAAAAGTAGCTTCCATATGAGGAGGTGTGAACAAGTTAGGACATAAATCATGGTCCCAATACGGAAAACCATTGCATCTAATAGAGAGCCAAATACTAGAGTCCGTGAACATTGTTCCAAAGTCAGGATTTTTGGTTGATTTTAATGTGCATACAAAAGTAAACATTGACAGGCGCAAAGGCAGCAATATATGATAAAACTTTTTTTTTTTAATCATACATTTTTTCTTATAAAATTGGGAACAATTTCTCATATTATTTCTGTGCAATATTTTCTCTAAAAACTGTTACTTTTTTATGTCAAATTATTACTTTTTCATGTGAAGGTATTACTTTTTAATGCAAAATGGTGACATTTGTCATACAAAATTCTGACTTTTATCACAATTTGGCAAATTTTTTTGTTGTTCTTGTAAAATAGTGACATTTTTTGAGTAAAATTATTAAATTATTATCCCATTACCCATTACCATAAACTGACCCAATTGGGTCCCAAATGTTTGGTCGACCAAAAGCAGTCGACCGTAAGAGGGCACTTTTTCGCAATGGGAAAAACACAGCAGACTAAAACTTGATGAGTTGGTTGACTTTGACAGGTGGTCAACATAAACGTGGTCGACTTAAGCGTGTTTCACTGCAGTCGTCTTAGAGTTACCTTTCTTGTTGTCCCTTCAACCCTGCTTTGTTTTTTTTTAATAATGTTGACAAAACCAACAATCGGGTTTTGCACGAGAACAACAACGTTAACAACACTTCACAAAATGTCAACATAAACGGTCCTACTTCCTTAACAACTGACCTAATGTTAGGTCAACCAAAAGCAAACGACAATAAGCGAGCACATCTTAGAAATGGGGAAACAAATGCAGACCAGAATCTGATGAGTTGGTCGACTTTAACCGGTGGTCAACATAAACGTGGTCGACTTAAGCATGTTTCACTGCTGTCGTCTTTGAGTTCCTTTATTGTTGTCCCTTCAACCCGTCTCTGTTTGTTTTTAATAATGTTGACATAACCAACAATCGGGTTTTACACGACAACGATGACGTTAACAACACTCCACAAAATGTCAACATAAACGGTCCTATTTCCTTTACAACTGACCCAAACTTAGGTCGACCAAAAAGCAGTCGACTATTATCAGGCACTTTTTTAGAAATGGGGAAAAAAACGGCAGACCAGAATCTGATGAGTTAGTCAACTTAGACCGGTGGTCAACAAAAACTTGGTCGACTTAAGCGTGTTTCACTGCAGTCGTCTTTGAGTTCCTTTCTTGTTATCCCTGCAACCTTTCTTTGGTTGTTTTTGATGATGTTGACATAACCAACAATCGGGTTTTGTACGATAACGATGACGTCAACAAAACTCCAACAAATGTCAACATAAACGGTCCGACTTTCTTAACAACTGACCTAATGTTAGGTCAATCAAAAGCAGACGACAATAAGCGAGCACATCTTAGAAATGGGGAAAAATGCAGACCAAAATCTGATGAGTTGGTCGACTTTGATAGGTGGTCAACATAAACGTGGTGGACTTAAGCGTGTTTCACTGCAGTCGTCTTTGAGTTACCTTTCTGGTTGTCCCTTCAACCCTGCTTTGTTTTTTTTTTAATAATGTTGACAAAACCAATAATCGGGTTTTGCACGAGTACAACGACGTTAACAACACTCCACAAAATGTCAACATAAACAGTCTTATTTCCTTTACAACTGGCATAATTTTAGGTCAACCAAAAGCAGGCAACAATAAGTGAGCACATCTTAGAAATGGGGAAACAAATGCAGACCAGAATCTGATGAGTTGGTCGACTTTGATCGGTGGTCAACATAAACGTGGTCGACTTAAGCGTGTTTCACTGCAGTCGTCTTTGAGTTCCTTTCTTGTTGTCCCTTCAACCTTGCTGTTCTTTTTTAATAATGTTGACATAACCAACAATCGGGTTTTGCGCGATAACGATGACGTTAACAACACTCCACAAAATGTCAACATAAACGGTCCTATTTCCTTTACAACTGACCCAAACTTAGGTCGACCAAAAAGCAGTCGACCATTATCAGGCACTTTTTTAGAAATGGGGAAAAAAACGGCAGACCAGAATCTGTTGAGTTGGTCATTTTTGACCGGGGGTCAACATAAACGTGATTGAATGAAGCATGTTTCACTGCAGTCGTCTTTGAGTTCCTTTCTTGTTGTCCCTGCAACCTTTCTTTGGTTGTTTTTAATGATGTTGACATAACCAACAATCGGGTTTTGTACGATAACGATGACGTCAACAAAACTCCAACAAATGTCAACATAAACGGTCCGACTTTCTTAACAACTAATGTTAGGTCAACCAAAAGCAGACGACAATAAGTGAGCACATCTTAGAAATGGGGAAAAAAATGCAGACCAAAATCTGATAAGTTGGTCGACTTTGACCAGGTGGTCAACATAAATGTGGTCGACTTAAGCGTGTTTCACTGCAGTCGTCTTTGAGTTACCTTTCTTGTTGTCCCTTCAACCCTGCTTTGTTTTTGTTTTTTTAATAATGTTGACAAAACCAACACTCGGGTTTTGCACGAGAACAATGACGTTAACAACACTCCACAAAATGTCAACATAAACGGTCCTACTTTCTTAACAACTGACCTAACATTAGGTCAACCAAAAGCAGACGACAATAAGCGAGCACATCTTAGAAATGGGGAAACAAATGCAGACCAGAATCTGATGAGTTGGTCGACTTAACAACAAACATAAAAGTAGTCGACTTAAGCATGTTTCACTGCTGTCGTCTTTGAGTTCCTTTCTTGTTGTCCCTGCAACCTTTCTTTGGATGTTTTTAATGATGTTGACATAACCAACAATCGGGTTTTGTACGATAACGATGACGTTAACAAAACTCCAACAAATGTCAACATAAACGGTCCTATTTTCTTAACAACTGACCTAATGTTAGGTCAACCAAAAGCAGACGACAATAAGCGAGCACATCTTAGAAGTGGGGCAAAAATGCAGACCAGAATCTGATGAGTTGGTCGACTTAACAACCAACATAAACGTGGTCGACTTAAGCGTGTTTCACTGCTGTCGTCTTTGAGTTCCTTTCTTGTTGTCCCTTCAACCTTGCTGTTCTTTTTTAATAATGTTGACATAACCGACAATCGGGTTTTGCGCGATAACGATGACGTTAACAACACTCCACAAAATGTCAACATAAACAGTCCTATTTCCTTTATAACTGGCATAATTTTAGGTCAACCAAAAGCAGACGACAACAAGCAAGCACATCTTAGAAATGGGGAAACAAATGCAGACCAGAATCTGATGAGTTGGTCGACTTTGATCGGTGGTTAACATAAACGTGGTCGACTTAAGCGTGTTTCACTGCTGTCGTCTTTGAGTTCCTTTCTTGTTGTCCCTTCAACCCTTCTCTGTTTGTTTTTAATAATGTTGACATAACCAACAATCGGGTTTTGTACGATAACGATGACGTCAACACAACTCCAACAAATGTCAACATAAACGGTCCGACTTTCTTAACAACTGACCTAATGTTAGGTCAACCAAAAGCAGATGACAATAAGCGAGCACATCTTAGAAATGGGGCAAAAATGCAGACCAGAATCTGATGAGTTGGTCGACTTTAACCGGTGGTCAACATAAACTTGGTCGACTTAAGCGTGTTTCACTGCTGTCGTCTTTGAGTTCCTTTCTTGTTGTTCCTTCAACCCTTCTCTGTTTGTTTTTAATAATGTTGACATAACCAACAATCTGGTTTTGCACGACAACGATGACGTTAACAACACTCCACAAAATGTCAACATAAACGGTCCTATTTCCTTTACAACTGACCCAAACTTAGGTCGACCAAAAAGCAGTCGACCATTATCAGGCACTTTTTTAGAAATGGGGAAAAAAACGGCAGACCAGAATCTGATGAGTTAGTCAACTTAGACCGGTGGTCAACAAAAACTTGGTCGACTTAAGCGTGTTTCACTGCAGTCGTCTTTGAGTTCCTTTCTTGTTATCCCTGCAACCTTTCTTTGGTTGTTTTTGATGATGTTGACATAACTAACAATCGGGTTTTGTACGACAACGATGACGTCAACAAAACTCCAACATATGTCAACATAAACGGTCCTGCTTCCTTAACAACTGACCTAATGTTAGGTCAACCAAAAGCAGACGACAATAAGCGAGCACATCTTAGAAATGGGGAAACAAATGCAGACCAGAATCTGATGAGTTGGTCGACTTTGATCGGCGGTCAACATAAATGTGGTCGACTTAAGCGTGTTTCACTGCTGTCGTCTTTGAGTTCCTTTCTTGTCGTCCCTTCAACCCCTCTCTGTTTGTTTTTAATAATGTTGACATAACCAACAATCGGGTTTTACACGACAACGATGACGTTAACAACACTCCACAAAATGTCAACATAAACGGTCCTATTTCCTTTACAACTGACCCAAACTTAGGTCGACCAAAAATCAGTCGACCATTATAAGGCACTTTTTTAGAAATGGGGAAAAAAACGGCAGACCAGAATCTGATGAGTTAGTCAACTTTGATCGGTGGTCAACAAAAACTTGGTCGACTTAAGCGTGTTTCACTGCAGTCGTCTTTGAGTTACCTTGTTGTCCCTTCAACACTGCTTTGTTTTTTTTAAATAATGTTGACAAAACCAACAATCGGGTTTTGCGCGATAACGATGACGTTAACAACACTCCACAAAATGTCAACATAAACGGTCCTACTTCCTTAACAACTGAGCTAATGTTAAGTCAACCAAAAGCAGACGACAATAAGCGAGCACATCTTAGAAATGGGGAAACAAATGCAGACCAGAATCTGATGAGTTGGTCGACTTTGATCGGTGGTCAACATAAACGTGTTTCACTGCTGTCGTCTTTGAGTTCCTTTCTTGTTGTCCCTGCAACCTTTCTTTGGATGTTTTTAATGATGTTGACAAAACCAACAATAGGGTTTTGTACGATAACGATGACGTCAACAAAACTCCAACAAATGTCAACATAAACGGTCCTACTTTCTTAACAACTGACCTAATGTTAGGTCAACCAAAAGCAGACGACAATAAGCGAGCACATCTTAGAAATGGGGAAACAAATGCAGACCAGAATCTGATGAGTTGGTCGACTTTGATCGGTGGTCAACATAAACGTGGTCGACTTAAGCGTGTTTCACTGCTGTCGTCTTTGAGTTCCTTTCTTGTTGTCCCTGCAACCTTTCTTTGGATGTTTTTGATGATGTTGACATAACCAACAATCGGGTTTTGTACGATAACGATGACGTTAACAAAACTCCAACAAATGTCAACATAAACGGTCCTATTTCCTTAACAACTGACCTAATGTTAGGTTAACCAAACGCAGACGACAATAAGCGAGCACATCTTAGAAATGGGGCAAAAATGCAGACCAAAATCTGATGAGTTGGTCGACTTTGATAGGTGGTCAACATAAACGTGGTGGACTTAAGCGTGTTTCACTGCAGTCGTCTTTGAGTTACCTTTCTGGTTGTCCCTTCAACCCTGCTTTGTTTTTTTTTTAATAATGTTGACAAAACCAATAATCGGGTTTTGCACGAGTACAACGACGTTAACAACACTCCACAAAATGTCAACATAAACAGTCTTATTTCCTTTACAACTGGCATAATTTTAGGTCAACCAAAAGCAGGCAACAATAAGTGAGCACATCTTAGAAATGGGGAAACAAATGCAGACCAGAATCTGATGAGTTGGTCGACTTTGATCGGTGGTCAACATAAACGTGGTCGACTTAAGCGTGTTTCACTGCAGTCGTCTTTGAGTTCCTTTCTTGTTGTCCCTTCAACCTTGCTGTTCTTTTTTAATAATGTTGACATAACCAACAATCGGGTTTTGCGCGATAACGATGACGTTAACAACACTCCACAAAATGTCAACATAAACGGTCCTATTTCCTTTACAACTGACCCAAACTTAGGTCGACCAAAAAGCAGTCGACCATTATCAGGCACTTTTTTAGAAATGGGGAAAAAAACGGCAGACCAGAATCTGTTGAGTTGGTCATTTTTGACCGGGGGTCAACATAAACGTGATTGAATGAAGCATGTTTCACTGCAGTCGTCTTTGAGTTCCTTTCTTGTTGTCCCTGCAACCTTTCTTTGGTTGTTTTTAATGATGTTGACATAACCAACAATCGGGTTTTGTACGATAACGATGACGTCAACAAAACTCCAACAAATGTCAACATAAACGGTCCGACTTTCTTAACAACTAATGTTAGGTCAACCAAAAGCAGACGACAATAAGTGAGCACATCTTAGAAATGGGGGAAAAAATGCAGACCAAAATCTGATAAGTTGGTCGACTTTGACCAGGTGGTCAACATAAATGTGGTCGACTTAAGCGTGTTTCACTGCAGTCGTCTTTGAGTTACCTTTCTTGTTGTCCCTTCAACCCTGCTTTGTTTTTGTTTTTTTAATAATGTTGACAAAACCAACACTCGGGTTTTGCACGAGAACAATGACGTTAACAACACTCCACAAAATGTCAACATAAACGGTCCTACTTTCTTAACAACTGACCTAATATTAGGTCAACCAAAAGCAGACGACAATAAGCGAGCACATCTTAGAAATGGGGAAACAAATGCAGACCAGAATCTGATGAGTTGGTCGACTTAACAACAAACATAAACGTAGTCGACTTAAGCATGTTTCACTGCTGTCGTCTTTGAGTTCCTTTCTTGTTGTCCCTGCAACCTTTCTTTGGATGTTTTTAATGATGTTGACATAACCAACAATCGGGTTTTGTACGATAACGATGACGTTAACAAAACTCCAACAAATGTCAACATAAACGGTCCTATTTTCTTAACAACTGACCTAATGTTAGGTCAACCAAAAGCAGACGACAATAAGCGAGCACATCTTAGAAATGGGGAAACAAATGCAGACCAGAATCTGATGAGTTGGTCGACTTTGATCGGTGGTCAAGATAAACGTGGTCGACTTAAGCGTGTTTCACTGCAGTCGTCTTTGAGTTCCTTTCTTGTGGTCTCTTCAACCCTTCTCTGTTTGTTTTTAATAATGTTGACATAACCAACAATCGGGTTTTGCGCGATAACGATGACGTTTGCAAACGATTTGTCAGCAAACGATGTTGACAAAATGTTTTGTCAACATTTTTTTATGTTGACAAAAAATGTCAACATAAACGGTCCCATTTTCTTGACAACCGACCCAGAGTTTGGTCGACCAAAAAGCAGCCGACCATTAACAGGCACTTTTTTTTTTAGCAATGGGGAAAAAAACACGGCAGACCAAGAACTCGATGAGTTGGTCGACTTTCACGGGTGGTCGTCATAAACGGGTAGCCAGCTTGTTAACGTTTCGTCTTAACTTGGCAACTTCATGCAGCTGGTTAGAAACATCAGTGGTTCTTAAACTGTGGTAGGCGGGCCCCATCTGGTGCTACGCCAAATAATCACTTCATTAAATATTCCAACACAGTGTTACTGTTCAAACTGTGTGTATTATTAATGTTTCAGTGGCCAAAAGTATGAAATATACTTGTTAAATAAAACCTCTGCCTTGTTTTTAATGAATACTTAAGCCTACTACGCTACTGTATGTTAATGGTGGTCTCGATGGTGGTACTTGGGGAGAAAAGTTTGAGAACCACTGATGTGTGTGTGTGTGTGTGTGTGTGTGTGTGTGTGTGTGTGTGTGTGTGTGTGTGTGTGTGTGTGCCAAACTCTTCTTCCTGTCAAATGATTTGGTAAACAAGACGACAATGGCGTGTTGGACAACAAACATGGCAGCCATTAAGCAGACAATGGCAGCAGTGTGCGCCGAAGTTAACACGCACAAACAAACGCGGGGGTCACGTGACAAGGGAGGGGCGGAGCCAAGAACAATCAGCGACGGCGGCGTTAAAAAGGGAGGGGTTGTTGTGACAGGTGCGGCAACGCGACTCCAAAGGTTCCACCCGCAGAGAGGAGACTTTTAATTGTGACACCGACTAATTAGGGAGGATGGCTGCCGCCGCCGCCGAGGCCCCGCCCGCGCCTGCGCACGCGGCGAGCAGCGGCACGTCACGCCGCCGCCTCGCTGGGAGCTTGGGACTTCCTGTCTCTTTTATCCACTAAAACAAACGTCTGCGGCTAATTAGCGGCGCTCGTTACAGGAAGCCAGTCAGGTAATTATTTTACATCACGCTGCCGATAATTGAATGATTCTTCAATGTCTGAATGTCGGAGCGTCGCCGTGCCGCCGCCTCCTCCTCCTCCTCCTCCTCCTCCTCCTCCCGCGCTTTGAGGCGGTACCAGGCAGGTAGCGGCGCCATATGCTCTTGAATGACAAAGCAAATGGGGTTCTTAAATATCCAAAGTCCTTTTTAATGCGCCCGTCTTCAATCTTTCCATCACTTTGATAAGTCGTTGAAGTAGAAGCGGACACTTTGGAGCAGTGGTTCTTAACCATAGGGCCGTGTTTCTCAGCCGTGGCCCGTATAGGCTGCAATGCGACTCAGTTGCAATACACGTTTCCACCACTTGTGGCAGTACTGACACTTTCCAACAAACAGAAGAAGTCATGGAAAGGCTTCTTAAGCGCTAAAAATATGACTAAAGTGGTGAAACAGTATTTTTTCATTTGTATTTCAATTGCATTGACAGTATATTATGTTATATTGATATTTATTATCAATTTAGTTAAAATTGTATGTAAATGTAATTTTTTTTTTGCAGTATATTTGATGAGCATGTTTTGGTAATCAGCCTGACCTAAGGCTTGATAAGAATCTTTGTGATTAACACATGCTTTCATATCGTGTTAAACTGTAAGTAGGTTGGTTAAAATTATTGATTCGATTAAAATCAAGGGTAATAATACTAATTCAGTGTTAATTATTATTAGCCTTTATTTAACCAGGTAAAATCCCATTGAGATCAAAGATCTCTTTTCCAAGGGAGACCTGGCCAAGAGGGCAGCAGCAAGGTTACATTAAAAACAGTAAACAAATACATAAAACATCACATTTACAACATTAAAACTTGCTCACATGACACATGTGCATACAGACAAGGTAGACTGCAATCCTTTCACAGAAGCTTTAAACTCATTCAACGTAACTAGGGTTTGAAGTTTAATGTTCGATTGTAGGTTATTCCAAGCCTTCGGTGCTGAAAACCTAAATGCTTTCTTGCCCAGTTCAGTTCTTACTTTGGGGACGACAAATTGCAGAACATTCATTGAACGAAGATTGTGACTTCCTTGTTTCTTTGTTAAAAGACAAGACAGATAAGATGGAGTGATACCCAGAATGGTTTTGTAGATGAAAACATACCAATGATTGAGGCGTCGAGCACATAAAGATGTCCAGTTAACCATTGAGTATAACACACAATGGTGAGTAAGGGGAGTGCAGTTGGTGATGAATCTCAGTGCCCCGTGGTACACACTATCCAGCTTGTGGAGACAAGCAGCAGTAGCATTCATGTACAACACATCTCCATAGTCAATAACAGGTAAAAAGGTTGTTTCCACCAATTTCTGTTTCACAGTAAAAGAAAAGCAAGACTTGTTTCTATAATAAAATCCCAGTAAAAGTTTCAGTTTTTTTTACAACATACTGAATGTGCTCCTTAAAACTCAAGTGGTCATCAATTAAAAATCCTAAATATTTAAAAGCAGATACTAACATAATTTGTTGCCCATTTCTTGTTAAAATGTTCTCACACAGTGATGATCTTACAGTTTTTGATGTGGTAAAGAGCATACACTTTGTTTTCTCTGCATTTAAAACCAGTTGAAGATAGCAAAGTTGTTCTTGTACTCTGTCAAATGCATGTTGTAGATATTTAAAAGCCTCAGCAAGAGTGGGTGCTGTGCAGTATATGACAGTATCATCAGCATAGAAATGGAAAGTTGAGTTCGGAATATTCTGTCCAAGATTATTTATGTAAATAGTGAATAATAAGGGGCCCAACACAGAACCTTGAGGGACACCCTTTTTCACTTGCAGTACGTCCGAGGAGGAACCTTCTATCTGAACAGCCTGAGTTCTACTTGTGAGGTAATTTGCAAACCATCCAACTGCTTGCTGAGAAAAACCAATAGCTGAAAGACGTTTGATTAAAATTACATGATCAACAGTATCAAATGCCTTTGAAAAGTCAATAAAGAGGGACAGACAGCACTGCTTCTTGTCAAGAGCTTCAGTTACATCATTTATAAACTTCATAGCAGCAGTAACAGTACTGTGATTTCTACGAAAACCTGACTGAAATGGTGACAGAATAAAATTGGTGTCCAAAAAGTCTTTTATCTGTTCACTGATAAGGGATTCAAGCACTTTTGCCAGAACAGAGAGTTTAGAGATCTGTCTGTAATTATTTAGATTACTAGGGTCACCTCCTTTTAATAGGGGGATTACAAGGGCAGATTTCCAATCCAAAGGGATTTCATTTGAAATTAGAGTAAGGTTAAAAATGTGAGTCAGTGGTTCAGCTATAATTTCAGCTGCTAACTTTAAAAAGATCACTTTTTTAAATTTTTTCTTTACAGTAACACTGTAAAAACCAATGCACATTTTACGGTACATTTTTGCCGACTGAGCTAACTTTTTTTAATCCTTTTTTTTTTTTTTTTTTTTTTTTTTTTTACAAGTTATTCACTATTCTTGTTATTAAGTTACAGTTTTGTTTGTCATTTTTACTAAACTTATTTATTTTACAAATTTTTACTCCTTTATTTAGTATTTATTAATTATTTTATTCTGTTTAATTAGTTTAATTTATTTTAATTATACCAAACAGAAACAATAAAGTAATACATACTAAATAAAAGAGTAATTATCTATTTTACTAGCTTTTACTCTTTTATTTAGTATTTATTACTTATTTTTTTCTGTTTAATTTGTTAAAGTTTTCTATTTTACAAATGTTTACTCCTTTATTTAGTATGTATTACTTTGTTTTTTATGTTTAATTTGTTTAATTTATTTTAATTAAATTAAACAGAAACAATAAAGTAATAAATACTAAACAAAAGAGTACTCATCTATTTTACGAGCTTTTACTCTTTTATTTAGTATTTATTACTTTATTTTTTCTGTTTAATTTGTTTCATTTATTTTAATTTATTTTAATTAAATTAAACAGAAAAAATAATGTAATAAATACTAAATACAAGAGTAAACGTTAGTAAAATAGAAACGTTTAGTAGAAATGACATACCAAACTTTAACTTAATAACAAGAATAGTAAATAATTTGTAAACAAAAAATTAATTAAAAACGTGCAGATTAAAAAAAAAAAAAAATCAGTCCAGTCGGCACAATTTTACCGTAAAATGTGAGTTGGTTTTTAGAGTGTTACTGTAAATTTAAAATTTTTTAAAATGCCAGCGCAAATAAGCGATATTAACACTGAATTAGTATTTTTACTCTAGATTTTAGTCTATTCAATCATTTTGAATAATTTAATTAAAATAAATTAAACAGAAAAAATAAAGTAATAAATACTAAATAAAAGACTAAAAGTTAGTAAAATAGATACGTTTTGTAAAAATGGCAAACAAAACTATAACTTAATGACAACAAAAGTGAAACACGTGTAAAAAAAGAAATTAATTTTTTTTTTCAAATTTAAAAAAAAATATTTTTTTTAAAAGCCAGCGCAAATAATGATATTAAAACTGAATTACTATTATTACTCTTGATTTGATTCTATTTAATAATTTTGATTAATTTAATTAAAATAAATTAAAAAGAAAAAATAAAGTAATAAATACTAAATAAAAGTACACATTTTTAAAATAGATCAGTTTTGTAAAAATGACAAACAAAACTTTAACTTAACAAGAATAGTGAATCATTGGTAAAAAAACCCCAAAAAAAACATGTATTTATTTCTTTATTTATTTGCAGATTTAAACAATTTTATCGTAAAATGTGCGTAGTTTTTTCTACAGTGTTACTGTAAATAAAAAAATAATAATTTAATTAAATTAAATTTAGAAAAAAATAATTACTACTACACATATTTAAATGTATTTGTTTTTTTTAATTAACAAACACAGGGAGTGAGCAAGCTATTAATAAATACTGAGATGCACAGAAGGCGTAGGATGAAAAAAAAAAGCTCTGCTTCTACCAACTCCTTTTCAGCTTTGTTTAATTGTACCAGTGTAAATGTGCAGGGATGCACTTTTTTAAGCATGTTTACAGAAAAAAAAAACGGAACCAAGACCACTTCCTGTTGCAGAAAGCAAAGCGGCAGGAAACTATTCCACTCCGTTGACATTTCCAAATTGTGTTTTTCTTTGCGGCCTTTTAGCTTCCAAGTGAGCAGAAGTCAAGACGAGTCGCTTTACGCCGGAGAGAAAGAGAGAGAGAGAGAGAGAGCGAGCGAGTGCATTATCTCCTCTGACGGCCCTAATTGGAGCACAGGAAGTGCTTCAGAGGGGCGTGGTCTCAGGAGGCCGACAAATAGGAGAGCCTATCAGAGTTGATCACAAAGTATCTGCGGAGACTGCTCTTAAGATCAGACGTGGCTTTGAGGGAGCGGGGCGGGGGGCGGGATGAAAGCCTTTCCACGGGGAAATAAAACAACAACAACAACAGCAACAACACGTCGTGAGGAAGAAACACGTTTGCCTCCATGCCAACTTCTCGGTGATTAAAGCGGGAAAAGAGGATCGGGGTGAAACCTTTCTGGGAATCAAGCCGACACAAACGCGCCGTTTGCAGTCAGGGCGCGACTGGACGACTTTTAAAGTTAAAGTACCAATGATTGTTGTCCTCTGCATTTGACCCATTACCCTTGTTCACCCCCTGGGAGGTGAGGGGAGCAGTGAGCAGCAGCGGTGGCCGCGCCCGGGAATCATTTTTGGTGATTTAACCCCCAATTCCAACCCTTGATTATGACTCGGCTGGGGTTTGAACTCACGACCTACCGATCTCAGGGCGGACACTCTAACCACTAGGCCACTGAGTAGGTTCTGTTCCTGCATGTTGTCGGAGGCAGATATTTACATATATCCGAATTTAAGTGTTACTTCTTTTATTTCATAATCATATTACAAAACAAGCTAGTGTTTTTCTTCCAATTGTGGTCTTTTGGTTGTCTGCAAATACTGTGTGCTAACCTTGAATATGGAATGTAAGAAAGAGAGATACTCCTTCTTTTTAATCTATTCTTATGTCCAGGTGCGGAGGACAATGGGCATGTGTTTGGGCTGGAGGGACAAGACTGCGAGGGTGGGAGGGAGAGAGACTTGATAGAAGAGAGGGTTTTTCATTTTGTGAGGCAGACCATCTTAGCTGCGCGATTGAATGTTCTATGCTGGACTGGTCTCAGTATATTTACAAAGCTTTGCAAATATATTACAAAATACCTATTCTGTCTCTGGTGGTTCTTTTACTCAGCTTTAAGTGTCGTAAAGAGCTTGGGAGCGACCAGCGACTTGAATTCCCTGGGAGGAACAACTGGTCCAAACGCAACAATGTCAACAACACCCTTGTTCGGATTGCAATGCACTTTTTAACCTTTTTAAACATAAGTGCATAGACTCACGTCAACACAAGCGGTTGACGACGTAACCATAACGAAAACTCCAGTTCTTCAGACGGGTAATAATAAGGAAATTGTAAAAACATCGACAGTTTGTTGACATGTTTTTCTCTCCATGCTTCTTTTTTTTTACATTTTCCGGACTATAAGGCACACTTAAAAAAAAAAAATTCTAACTCAAAACTCGACAGTGCGCCTAATGTACCGAATAATTCCGGTTTTGCTTACCGACCTCGAAGCAATTTTATTTTGGTACATCGTGTAATGATAAGTGTGACCAGTAGATGGCAGTCAAACATAAGAGATATGTGTAGACTGCAATATGACTCAAGTAAACAACACCAACATTTTATATGTTCCATTGAGAATATAAAACATTACACACGGCGCTCAAAAATCTATCAAAAATGTTTTAGTACGATTTTGGTAAGCTACGAAGTCACACCGCTTGATGGATTGTCGGCGCATTAAACATAGGAGTATTATTATGGTGTGTGTGTAAGGTAAGACATATCTGGCGTTTTGTTTTGCATTGTTATGCAAAAGCAATTTTTTTAAACCTTTTTTTTAGGATGTGTATTTGGGATCTGCATAAATCCTGAAAAATTGCGCGCGTCTGCCTTTGTGGTCCGTGTCGACACCGTAGTCGATAAGCTTCTTCTTTGTCTCTATCTTCTTGCTATGTGACATTCATCCTCCACTGTTGCCATTTCTAATATAAAGTAGTGTAAAGTTCTTACTTATATCTAGAGATGTCCGATAATATCGGACTGCCGATATTATCAGCCGATAAATGCTTTAAAATGTAATATCGGAAATTATCGGTATCGGTTTCAAAAAGTAACGGACGTAGGGAGAAGTACAGAGCGCCAATAAACCTTAAAGGCACTGCCTTAGCGTGCCGGCCCAGTCACATAATATCTACGGCTTTTCACACACACAAGTGAATGCAAATCATACTTGGTCAACAGCCATACAGGTCACACTGAGGGTGGCCATATAAACAACTTTAACACTGTTACAAATATGCGCCACACTGTGAACCCACACCAAACGAGAATGACAAACACATTTCGGGAGAACATCCGCACCGTAGCACAACATAAACACAACAGAACAAATACCCAGAATGCCTTGCAGCACTAACTCTTCCGTGACGCTACAATATACACCCCCCCGCTACCCTCTACCTCAACCCCGCCCACCGCAACCTCCTCATGCTCTCTCAGGGAGAGCATGTCCCAAATTCCAAGCTGCTGTTTTGAGGCATGTTAAAAGAAATAATGCACTTTGTGACTTCAATAATAAATATGGCAGTGCCATGTTGGCATTTTTTACCATAACTTGAGTTGATTTATTTTGGAAAACCTTGTTACATTGTTTAATGCATCCAACGGGTGCATCACAACAAAATTAGGCATAATAATGTGTTAATTCCACCACTGTATATATCGGTATCGGTTGATATCGGAATCGGTAATTAAGAGTTGGAAAATATCGGAATATATAATAATATAATATTGGAATTTTTAAAAGGGAATAAAGTTGTAATACTACAAAGAACGTCCACATTTATACAAATAAAGGCATTTTTTTTTTTTATTAAAATAACATCAACACTCATACTTTTACGGAAAAAAAAGCATAATTTAGAGAAAAAAGGTCGAGATTATAAGTGAAGAAAAGCAAAATGTTACGAGAGTAAAGTTGTAATACTTCAAAAAAACTATATTGATAATGTCATTATGACAAACTTTATTCTGGGGCCCAACAATGTGAAAACACACTTTAAAGGGTTCAATTTGTCAGTTGCTGTGTTAGAGAAAGCTGGAAATCACTCGACTGCTCGGAATTTTCCAGCGACTCACTTTTTGAGTAGCAAAACTAAAACGCGGGGAATAAAAATGACCTTTTCCAAATATTTTTATTGGTGTGAACATGACTTAAGTGTGTGGTGGAAACAGGAACAGAAATAGTGCCTCGCACTAAAGTTTTGTGCATTTAGGCTCAAGCAATATGTGTGTGTGTGTGTGTGTGTGTGTGTGTGTTTATTATATTATATAACGTATCTCAGCATTCTTTGCTTCTGTGCTCATCCCACATCAGTCCAACTCTTCATATCTCACATTTCTTTCCCACCCTGAGTGACCTTCACTATCATCCAACACTTATCTCCTTCCACACCACCAAGGCCACACACACACACACACACACACACACACACACACACTCACACACACACACGCACGATGAAAGCCTCCTGATGAGTACATGAAATATGTCAAGCAAACACGCGTGTAAGCGAAAGGATCGGCAGAGTTTTTTTTTTCCGTGCGATGACATGAGGTGCTAAACTGCGGGAATGTTTTATTTTAAATCAGGCACGCCGTGGCGGCCCTTCTGGGAACTCCGTCCAGACGCCCGTTCGGACCTTTTGACCTTTTGACATTTGGCTGCAGACGCCACTGGTGCTGAAGTTGTAATACTAACAGGGGGAAAAAAGCATCAATAATTTATGAGGGAAACAAGCTAATTTTCCAGGAATAAAGTTGTAATATCACACAAATAATGCCCTTTTTTGTCAAAATAAAGTCTGTATATAAAATATGTGAGAAAACGCATATATTATAGAATAACGATGCAACATGTACAAGAAAAAGGGAAATATTTTAAGGAAAACAAGCATAGTTTTATAATAATTTGTTGTATATCTTGACACATCGTTTACTCCCCAGGCAAAAAATCCAAAATATTTGTTATAAAATGGGTGAATTTTGTCAGTTACTGTGGTAGAATCAAAATGTGTCATGCTTTTATTTTGAAGCTTACTTTGCAGTGAACAAGAAGTTTAAATGAGTTGTAATGCTGTAATGGTTTCACACTGCTAATTATGAAGTTAACAACACTACAAGATGTTTATACAGTCAAGTTTATTACATTTAGTTAAGTTATAATACTATAATTAAAAAACTATGAATTGTGTAATAATTTGGGGAAAAGACCTGAGTATAGAAAAAAATCAATAATTTATGAGGGAAAAAATTTACAGAAAAAATTAAAAAATTAACAATTAAAAAAAAAAAAATGTACAGAAAACATTTAAAAGTTTTTAAAAAAAAATTAAGAAAAACAATTTTTTTAGTAAAGTAAAGTCTAAAAATAAAACTCAAAATTATACAAAAAATTAAATAATTTACAGAAAAAAATAAAACATTTACAATTTTTTTTTTAAATTTACAGAATTATTTTTTTTTATTCACAGAAAAAATGTAAAAATTTAGAGAAAACATTTAAAAGTTTTCAAGGAATAAAGTTGTAAAATTACATACATATCACACAAATAATGCCCTTTTTTGTCAAAATAAAGTCTGAATATAAAACATGTGGGAAAACTCATATATTATAGAATAACAATGCAACATGTACAGGAAAAAGAGCAAGATTTCTAGAAAAAAAAGCATCATTTTATAAGAATTAGTCGTATATCTTGACTACGATGGCACATATTTTACTCCCCAGGCGAAAAATCCAAAATATTTGTTATGAAATGGGTGAATTTTGTCAGTTACTGTGGTAAAAACCAAAAGTTGTCATGCTTTTATTTTGAAGCTTACTTTGCACTGAACATGGACTTTTAATGAGTTGTGTTGCTGTAGTGGTTTCACACTGCTAATTATGAAGTTAACAACACTACAAGACGTTTATACAGTCAAGTTTATTACATTTAGTTAAGTTATAATACTATAATTAAAAAACTATGAGTTGTGTAATCATTTTGGGAAAAGACCTAAGTATAAAAAAAAAATCAATAATTTATGAGGGAAAAAATGTACAGAAAAAATTTAAAAATTTACAGAAAACATTTAAAAATTTACAGAAAAAATTAAAAAATTTACAGAAAACATTTAAAAGTTAAAAAAAAACATTTAAGAAAAAAAATAATTTTTTTTTAGTAAAGTCAAGTCTAAAAATAAAACTCAAAATTATCCAAAAAATTAAAACATTTACAGATTAAAATAAAAAAACTTCCAGAAAAAAATAAAAAATTACAGAAAAAATGTAAACATTTAAAGAAATATTTTAAAATTTACGGAAAAAAATTAAAAATTTACAGAAAAAATTAAAAAATTTACAGAATTTTTAAAAAAGTTTTTCAAATAATTTTAAGAAAAATTTGTTTTATAACACTTAATTTCTCGTACATTTTGAGTACAATGGCACATACTTTACTCCCCACGCAAACAATCCAAAATATTTGTTATGAAATGGGTGAATTTTGTCAGTTACTGTGGTAGAATCCAAAGTTGTCATGCTTTTACTTTGAAGCTTACTTTGCACTGAACAGGAAGTTTTAATGCTACAGTAGTTATGTTACTGTGGTGGTTTCACGCTGCTAATTATGAAGTCAACAATACAATACAACACTTTCATACAGTAAAGTTTATTAGTTTTTAAAAAATGTATACAGTTAAGTTATAATACAACAATTAAAACACTTTGGATTGTGTAATTATTTTGGGAAAAGATCTAAATATACAAAAGAAAGGATACATAATTTCATTATAAATAATCTCATTACAATAATATCATCTATACTTTTATTCAAATAAAGTCTAAATATAAAATATGTGGGAAAACTCAAAATTATACAATGAAAAATGCTAAATTTACAGGAAAAAAGCTAATTGTTTGCCATATATGTTTATATATATATATATATATATATATATATATATATATATATATATATATATATATATATATATATATATATTTTTTTTTTTTAGTAAAGTCTAAAAATAAAACTCAAAATCATACAACAAATTTAAACATTTACAGAAAAAATTAAAAAATTTACAGAAAAACTTTAAAAAATACATAAAAATTTTAAACATTTACAGAAACATTTTAAAATTTACAAAACATTTTTAAAAATGTACAGAAATGTTTTTAAAATTTACAGAAAAAATTAAAAATGTACAGAATTTTTAAAAAAGTTTTTCAAATAATTTTCAGAAAAAATTGTTTTATAACACTTATTTTCTCGTACATTTTGAGTACAATGGCGCATACTTTACTCCGCAGACAAGCGATTGAAAATATGTTTTTATGAACTATGTGAATCTCATCACTGTGCGGTAAAATCCAAGCTTTAAAACTGTCACGCTTTTATTTTGAAGCTTACTTTGCACTGAACAGCAAAGTCACTTTGCGCACGTTTCAGCGCAACGCTAACGCGGCGGAGGACAATGCGCGAGGAGGCCTCATCAACACGCGGGGGGGGGAATACTCGTCTCCCTTTCCGCCTCACCTCTCTGCACCCCCGACGTATGTGATTGAGTTAACAATGCGGTGTTATTTGCATGCTGATTTTGCACACCCCTCCCCTTTTAACCCCCTCGCCCCCCACCCCAAACAAGCGAGGCAGGCGGGACGCGAGTAAGGCGGCCCGCCGTGCCTGAAAGAGCAGGTGTGCGCCATCGTCATCACTCCTCTTGTTTTCACTCCTCACACGCCCGCATTGTAATCAAATCTGCAGCCCGCCTGTCTTGATTCTTTTTTTTTTTTTATTAATTATAGGCCGCGCCTGATGCCGATGTATTCCGAAAGCATCTTCAAAATAGGTCGGCGCTACAGTCTGCTATTCTTATCACATTTAAATGTCAACACGGTGCAAAGCTCTACAAATTAGTTCAGGCAGGCTTCAACCCCCATTTAACATTTAAAGCGCCATTCTGTGCAGCTCAAAGAGCCATTCTGAAGCACACACACACACACACACACACACACACACACACACACACACACACACACACACACACACACACACACACACCCACGCACACGCACACACACACACACATTCTTGTATTTGTTGCCTTCTTGAGATCCCCAAATATTGCCTCCCTCTTTAGGACCACCCTTTCTAGATATATAAAGATGTGTATTTACAACATTAATAACATATACATACTATGCAAATATAAAAAAAGCTTGTTGTGAAAAATGAGTTGGAATTTTACAAGAAAAAGGTCACAATTTCACAAGTAAAACTTACAATTTTGGCATTTTTATAATAAATGTTATACGTTTACTCAACACTAGTCAACATTTTACAAGAAAATAAAAATGTGTGCAATATTATGATACAAGTTGGATTTTTACTCAATAATAGTCGCAATTTAACAAGAAAAGCTTCAAATTTGGGCAATTTTATGAAAAGAGTCGTAATTTTACTCGACAAAAGTCACATTTTTTTTAAAGAAAACAAATGTTTTTTGGCAATGTTATAATAATAATCCGAATTTCACTCTGCAAAATGATGACAAAAGTCATAATTTTACTAAAAAAATCTCACTATAAAGAACAAAAAAAAAAAAGGGCAATATAGTGATAAAAGTCAGTATTTTATATGACAAATGTCACCATTTTGCATTTAAAAGTAATAATTTTACATAAAAAAAGTAAGAATTTTACTAGAAAATATTGCAATATTTATATATCGTTTTTGAATCTTCCTTATTTACTTCGTTAGTATAGTAAATCTCTATATACATGTTTATTTTATTTGTTTTATTAATTTTGGCCAAAAGGGGGCGGATTTCAATATCTTACACACACTTGTTATTTCATATGTTGACCAGACCACTTTTAGAACCGACACAGTTTTTTGTTTGTTTTTGGGACCACCCTCATTTTGATAGATTTCACCACCAGGGGTGCAAAGGAGACATTCTTTATTAGATGCATTTGGTTTTCCGTATTGGGACAATGATTTCGGTCCTAACTTGTTCACACTTCCTCATATGGAAGCTACTTTTAACTTCTTGATGTCTCAAGAAGGTAAGAAATACAAGAACACACACGCACACACACAAACACACTTGCATTTGTTACCTTCTTGAGACCTCCAAAAAATGCCTCCCTCTTTAGGACCATCCTTTCTAGATATATAAAGATGTGTATTTACAACATTAATAATATATACATACTATGCAAATATAAAAAAGCTTGTTGTGAAAAATGAGTTGGAATTTCACAAGAAAAAGGTCACAATTTCACAAGTAAAACTTTGAATTTTAGCATTTTTATAATAAATGTTATAATTTTACTCAACACTAGTCAACATTTTATAAGAACAACTGAACATTTGTGCAATGTTAGGATAAAAGTTGGATTTTTACTCAATAACAGTCGCAATTTTACAAGAAAAGCTTAACATTTTGGCAATTCTACGAAAAGAGTTGTAATTTTACTCGACAAAAGTCACAATTTTATAAGAAAACTTTAAAATGTTGGTAATATTATAATAATAATCAGAATTTTACATGGCAAAATTAAGACAAAAGTCATAATTTTACTAAAAAAATGTCACTATTTTACAAGAACAACAAAAAATGTTGGCAATATTGTGATAAAAATCAGAATTTCATATGACAAATTTCACCATTTTGCATTAAGAAGTAATAATTGTACATAAAAAATTACGAATTTTACGAGAAAATATTGCAATATTACAGAAAGAGAAAGAATATGAGAAATTGTTCCCAATTTTATAAGACAAAAGTTGACACATTGTGAGAAAAAGACTGCTTTTAGTTAATTTATTTTGTTTGGAATTTTTTGTTTGTAGTCGTTTTTTAATCTTCCTTATTTACTTTGTTATTACAGTATGTCTCTATATACATATTTATAATTTTTCTTTTTTTAAATTTTGGCCAAAGGGGGCGGATTTCAATATCTCACACACACTTGTTATTTCATATGTTGACCAAACCACTTTTAGAACCGACACAGTTTTTTTTGGTTTTTGGGACCACCCTCATTTTGATAGATGTCACCACCAGGGGTGCAAATGAGACATTCTCTATTAGATGCAATGATTTTCCTTATTAGGACCATGATTTATGTCCTAACTTGTTCACACCTCCTCATATGGAAGCTACTTTTCCTTCTTGATGTCTCAAGAAGGGTAGAAATACCAGAACACACACACACACACACACACACACACACACACACACACACGCACGCGCGTGTCTAAGCTCTATAAATACAAATAGAGAGATAGCGCGGCGTCTTTCAAACTTCTCATTTCGCCGCCGACGTTGAGCTGCCAACCTTTCTGCCTGAGAGAGCGACGAGAGGCACAACAAAAAGAAACAGAAACAATGCATTAGCCCGCATGAATAAAACATCCGCAAACATCTCCGCTTAAATCCACTGTCCGAGTGAATGAGTGATGGAATGGGGGGGTTGGGGAGGGTGGGGGGGATTGTGTCGTCGCCCGCTAAACGACAATATGCAAACACGCAAACACACGCGGGAGGAGCGCACAAAAGGAAGCCGACCGGCGGGCGAAAAAAAAGACAAAACACACAAAAAAAAAACGCAAAAAAAAAAAGACCAAGATGGCGTCAGGGCCAAAGTAAAAAAAAAAAAACTAAACACGGTGGCCATTGTCCTGCGTGGTGTATTGTTTGCTGTTAGTGGGAAACGTGACGACTCACCGGGAATTGAAAGTGGAACAACGTCCGACGTGAGCAAAAGTGAGTTGGGGAAAGTTTTACGTGAACAGAACGCAAATTTGTGCTAACATTGAAAACACCGATTTTGTTCAAAATTCTTAGACAAATCTTTTTTTTTTGACAAAAGTTGTCGAAACTGAAACTGTGTATTTTAATGTTTTATTATTATTATTATTATTATTTTTTTAGTTTGACAAAGGCTGTCGAAACTGAAATGTGTAAAAAAAAGGTTTCTTACACAATTAAAAAAAAGTTTTTTTAATTTTTTTTTTACATTTCTGCGAAAACTGAAACTGGGTAAGAAACCTTTATGTATATATATATATATATATATATATATATATATATATATATATATATATATATATATATATGTATATATTTTTAGTTTGACAAAGGCTGTCGAAACTGGAATGTGTAAAAAAAGGTTTCTTACACAATTAAAAAAATATATATATATATTTTTTTTACAAAGACTGCGAAAACTGAAACTGGGTAATATATATATACAAATATATATATATATATATATATATATATATATATATATATATATATATATATATATATATATATATATATATATATATATATATATATATAAACATAAGTATATATATTTTTTTTTTAGTTTGACAAAGGCTGTTGAAACTAAACTGTGTAAAAAAAACCTTCCTTAGAAAAAAACATTTTTTACACAAAAATATAAATATATATATATTTTTTTGACGAATGCTGTCGAAACTGAAACTGTGTAAAAAAACGTTTCTTACACAAAAAGATACTTTTTTTTTTACACACAAAAAAATATATATATATTTTTTGACAAAGGCTGTCGAAACTGAAAATGTGTAAAAAAAAAAGTTTCTTACACAATTAAAAAAAAAAATTATAATAATTTTGTTTACAAAGGCTGCGAAAACTGAAACTGGGTAAGAAACCTTTATGTATATATATATATATTTTTTTTTAGTTTGACAAAGGCTGTCGAAACTAAAACTGTGTAAAAAAAACCTTCCTTAGAAAAAAAAATGTTACACAAAAATATAAATATATATATATTTTTTGACGAATGCTGTCGAAACTGAATACGTGTAGAAAAACGTTTCTTATAAAAAAAGAGACTTTTTTTTACACACAAAAAATATATATTTTTTTTTGACAAAGGCTGTCGAAACTGAAAATGTGTAAAAAAAAAAAAGGTTTCTTACACAATAAAAAAAAAAAAAAAAATTTTGGTTACAAAGGCTGCGAAAACTGAAACTGGGTAAGAAACCTTTATGTATATATATATATATATATATATATATATATATATATATGTATATATATATATATATATATATATATATATATATATATATATATATATATATATATATATATATATATATATACATAAAGGTTTTAGTTTGACAAAGGCTGTCGAAACTAAAACTGTTAAAAAAAAAGCTTCCTTAGAAAAAAAACATTTTTTACACAAAAATATAAATATATATTTTTTTTTTGACGAATGCTGTCAAAACTGAAAAACTGTGTAAAAAAATGTTTCTTACACAAAAATAGACTTTTTTTTTTACACAAAAAAAATATATATATATATATTTTTCGACAAAGGCTGTCGAAACTGAAAATGTGTAAAAAAAAAAAAAAGGTTTCTTACACAATATTTTAAATGTTTTTTATTTTTATTTTAATTTTTTTTACAAAGGCTGCCGAAACTGAAACTGTGTAAGAAACCTTTCTTAGATAAAAAGAAAAAAAAAATTCTTACACAAATAGATATATATATATTTTTTTTGACGAAGGCTGTCGAAACTAAAACTGTGTAAAAAGGGTTTCTTACACAATTTTTGTTTTTTTGATAAAGGCTTTCGAAACTGAAACTGTGTAAGAAACCTTTCTTACACAAAAAGAAAAATATTTTCTTCCATGAAAATTATATATATATATATATATATATATATATATATATATATATATATATATATATATATATATATATATATATATAATTTATTTATTTATTTTTTTGTCGAAGGTTGTAGAAGCTAAAACTGTGTAAAACATGTTTCTTATACAAAAACAGTGGCCATTGTCCTGCATGGTGTATTGTTTGCTGCCATGGGGAAAACGTGACGACTCACCGGGAATTGAAAGTGGAACAACATCCGACGTGAGCAAAAATGAGTTGGGGAAAGTTTTACGTGAACGGAATGCAAATGTGTGCTGATAACATTGAACACAATAACTTCCAACATAATCTGAGTTTTCAGACTAGGGTTGTACGGTATAGTACTAGTATAGTATTGCAGTACTAATGAATCAAAAACGGTACTATACCCTGTTTGAAAAGTACCGGTTCCCGGGCACAATCACGGAGTACTTACAAGCAGACACAGTGTAGACAGAAAATGGAGAACGGACGCATTTTAGGTTAAAAACTGACGATAAAGGTGAAGTTATAACCCTCAGGAAGAGGTGCTTTAAGACATGGCTAGCTACTCCATCCGCAGTTGGCAGTGTTTTATCTACTTCTAAATCACTAATCCTCGCCTCCATGGCGACGAATAAAGTAATTGTCTTACAAGTACCATTATCACTGCAGGACAAGGAATAGCTAAACATGCTTCACTATACACCTGTAGCTCACCTGCGTCACAATGTAAACAAACGCCATGGGTGGATCTCCACTGTAATGATACCAAGTACAGGAGCGTATTTAGTCGCTACTACATCAATATTTTGACAATTAACAGTTAATGAACAAGTAGGTTAATAATCCATTTTTACAGCTTGTCCCTCATAATGTAGACAAAATAATAGGTGTATAAATGACACAATATGTTACTGCATATGTCAGCAGACTAATTAGGAGTCTTTGTTTGTTTACTTACTAATAAAATACAAGCTGTCTAGTATGTTCAGTATTTTATTTAAGGACAAACTTGCAATAATAAAGATATGTTTAATGTACCCTAGTGATGCTCGAAGCCCCTCTGTGGCTACTTGACGCCGCCGGGCATCGCGGGGTCAACGCAGGGGACTCGAACACACACACAAAGCCCGGCGACTCGCAATGAAGCTCTGCATCGTTACACGGATGACTCAGTCGGACTGCTTCGACGTCTCATGGCTGACTTGCCAAGAGAACGAATGGGACTGGAACTCGGGAGGTGGACCTGGTCTGAGCATCGAAACGAGTCGAGCCTGGGGAGCTAACTGGCTTAGCGGAGACATTATCCTCCGATACCTCCGGGCCCGACGCTCAATGGGCGTGTCTAACGCGGACACGGGGGCGTGTTATGTATCCTTCGATGCCCACCGCGCCCGTCATGGCGCCCGTGGCACCTTGCACCCTTCAGTCAAGTCGTCACGTTCTTTAATCGCAGACATTAAAGTTAAGTTAAAGTACCACTGATAGTCGCACACACACTAGGTGTGGTGAAATGTGTCCTCTGCATTTGACCCATCCCCTCGTTCACCCCCTGGGAGGTGAGGGGAGCAGTGAGCAGCAGCAGTGGCTGCGCCCGGGAATCATTTTTGGTGATTTAACCCCCAATTCCAACCCTTGATGCTGAGTGCCAAGCAGGGAGGTAATGGCTCCCATTTTTATGGTCTTTGGTATGACTCGGCCGGGGTTTGAACTCACAACCTACCGATCTCAGGGCAGACACTCTAACCACTAGGCCACTGAGTCACAACAATTTTGCACAACATGTGTGCAAAATTGTGACACAAGTTGGATTTTTACTCAATAACAGTCACAATTTTACAAGAAAAGCTCAAAATTTGGGCAATTTTATGAAACGTGTCGTAATTTTACTCGGCAAAAGTCACAATTGTTTAAAAAAAAAAAAAGTAAAAATGTGGGCAATATTATTATTTTTTTTAATTGTGTAAGAAACCTTTTTTTTTTTTACACATTTTCAGCAATAATCCGAATTTTACTTGGCAAAATAATGACAAAAGTCATCATTTTACCAAAAAAAAATGTCACTGTTTTACAAGAACAACAAAATCGGCAATATTGTGATAAAAGTCCGAATTTAAAAAATATATATATATATTTATATTTTTGTGTAAAAAATGTTTTTTTTTTCTAAGGAAGGTTTTTTTTTTTTCACACAGTTTTAGTTTCGACAGCCTTTGTCAAACTAAAAAAATAAAAAATAAATATATATATATATATATATATATATATATATATATATATATATACATAAAGGTTTCTGACCCAGTTTCAGTTTTTGCAGCCTTTGTAAAAAAATATATTATTATTTTTTTAATTGTGTAAGAAACCTTTTTTTTTTTACACATTTTCAGCAATAATCCGAATATTACTTGGCAAAATTATGACAAAAGTCATCATTTTACTAAAAAAAATGTCACTGTTTTACAAGAACAACAAAATCGACAATATTGTGATAAAAGTCCGAATTTAAAAAAAAAATATATATATTTATATTTTTGTGTAAAAAATGTTTTTTTTTTCTAAGGAAGTTTTTTTTTTACACAGTTTTAGTTTCGACAGCCTTTGTCAAACTAAAAAAAAAAAAAAAATATATATATATATATACATAAAGGTTTCTGACCCAGTTTCAGTTTTTGCAGCCTTTGTAAAAAAAATATATTATTATTTTTTTAATTGTGTAAGAAACCTTTTTTTTTTTACACATTTTCAGCAATAATCCGAATTTTACTTGGCAAAATTAAGACAAAGGTCATAATTTTACTAAAAAAATGTCACTGTTTTACAAGAACAACAAAATCGGCAATATTGTGATGAAAGTCCGAATTAAAAAAAATATATATATATATTTATATTTTTGTGTAAAAAATGTTTTTTTTTCTTCTAAGGAAGGTTTTTTTTACACAGTTTTAGTTTCGACAGCCTTTGTCAAACTAAAAAAAAAAAAAAAAAAAAAAAAATATATATATATATATATATATATATATATATATATATATATATATATATATATATATATATATATACACATAAAGGTTTCTGAACCAGTTTCAGTTTTTGCAGCCTTTGTAAAAAAATATATTATTAATTTTTTAATTGTGTAAGAAACCTTTTTTTTTTTTACACATTTTCAGCAATAATCCAAATTTTACTTGGCAAAATGATGACAAAAGTCATCATTTTACTAAAAACAAATGTCACTGTTTTACAAGAACAACAAAATCGGCAATATTGTGATAAAAGTCCGAATTTCATCCATTTTGCATTAAAAAGCAATAATTTTACATAAAAAAGTAAGACTTTTACGAGAAAATATGGCAATGTTACAGAAACAGAAATTTTCTGTGAAGAACATATATCAGAATACATATTTAATGACCACACACACCATACACCCCCCCCCCTATTACATATAAGATGTCCGGGTCCACTGGACCCGGGGCTAATAGAAGTGTGGAAATTGATGTTCTGTGTACCACACACACACACACACACACACACACACACACACACACACACACACACACACACACACACACACACACACACACACACACACACACACACAGCAGCCCTACACAGGAGGAGGACAGAGTGTAGGTACACAGACCATCGGAGGGTCAAATGTGCGAGAAAATGAGAGCAGACAGTGTTGACAAATGTGCAGAAACACGAAAGAAGAATCCCTGTGGGATGCAGAAACTGGCGGATAAATTTTCCGTACAACGTTCATATTGTTGTTACTCAAACCAGCGTTTGTGGGTCTGATGTACCCGTTGCATTTTGCATTTCTTACCGAACAGATGTTTATTGGGATAAGGTAAACATCTGTTCAGTCTTGTAACATAAAAGTGTTTAAATGTGAGGCATAAAAGCCACAAAATGCAACGGGTCCATCAGACCCACAAACGCTGGCTGAGCAACAACAATATGAACGTTGCACAAGGGTTGATGGGATGGTAAAACAATGCAAACCCTTAAGGAGTTTTCATGGAAACCAGTCAAGTGGTTCTAGCATAGTCCTGCTAACAGAGGTGAGAACTCGCAAAGTCATGTTCGGGGACTAGACTCCCTAATCCCGGCAAAACTGAAGGCCTTAGAAGCTACCATCTTCGGCCTTGGTTTATGCTCAGAGACGATTAAAAACAATGACCTCACCCTGTTTCTTATCTGCACTCTCACACACACTTAGTCTCCCGACTTTTTAATGGTGCTAGGATCAGAATCAGGAAAAAAAAAAAACTTGATTAATTCCCGGGGGGGAAAGTGGGGTGTTATCGTTGCTCTTCATATATACAGTAATGAGAGATTAAAAAAGGGGATAATGAAATAAGCAATACAATGACATTAGCAATGTAACAGGACTACTATGATATGTAGAAGATAAGACTATATTTACATGGTGGAATAACCCAGAGTGGACGCACATTTGAAAAAAAATCCTCACCCCTTTTTCACTTCATAGCAATTACTAACTCTCTGTGCTGCTGACCTCTCTTCGCTTGGGATGGTCTCCTGCTGGCCCCACTATGGACTGGACTCTCACTATTATGTTTGATCCACTATGGACTGGGCTCTCACTATTATGTTAGATCCACTATGGAATGGACTCTCACAATATTATGCTAGATCCACTATGGACTGGACTCTCACACTATTATGTTAGATCCACTATGGACTGGACTCTCTCACTATTATGTTAGATCCACTATGGACTGGACTCTCACTATTATGTTAGATCCACTATGGACTGAACTATCACTATTATGTTAGATCCACTATGGACTGGACTCTCACTATTATGTTAGATCCACTATGGACTGGAGTCTCACACTATTATGTTAGATCCACTATGGACTGGACTCTCACACTATTATGTTAGATCCACTATGGACTGGACTCTCACTATTATGTTAGATCCACTATGGACTGGACTCTCACTATTATGTTAGATCCACTATGGACTGGACTCTCACACTATTATGTTAGATCCACTATGGAATGGACTCTCACTATTATGTTGGATCCACTATGGACTGGACTCTCATTATTATGTTAGATCCACTATGGAATGGACTCTCACTAATATGTTAGATCCACTATAGACTGGACTCTCATTATTATGTTAGATCCACTATGGACTGGACTCTCACTATTATGTTAGATCCACTATGGACTGGACTCTCACTATTATGTTAGATCCACTATGGACTGGACTCTCACTATTATGTTAGATCCACTATGGACTGGACTCTCACTATTATGTTAGATCCTCTATATCTGGACTCTCACTATTACATTAGATCCACTATGGACTGGACTCTCATTATTATGTTGGATCCACTATGGACTGGACTCTCACTATTATGTTAGATCCTCTATATCTGGACTCTCACTATTATGTTAGATCCACTATGGACTGGACTCTCTCTATTATGTTAGATCCACTATGGACTGGACTCTCACTATTATGTTAGATCCACTATGGAATGGACTCTCACTATTATGTTAGATCCACTATGGACTGGACTCTCACACTATTATGTTAGATCCACTATGGACTGGACTCTCATTATTATGTTTGATCCACTATGGACTGGACTCTCACTATTATGTTAGATCCACTATGGACTGGACTCTCACTATTATGTTAGATCCACTATGGACTGGACTCTCTCTATTATGTTAGATCCACTATGGACTGGACTCTCACTATTATGTTAGATCCCCTATGGAATGGACTCTCACTATTATGTTAGATCCACTATGGACTGGACTCTCTCACTATTATGTTAGATCCACTATGGAATGGACTCTCACTATTATGTTACATCCACTATGGACTGGACTCTCGATATTATGTTGGATCCACTGTGGACTGGACTCTCACACTATTATGTTAGATCCACTATGGACTGGACTCTCAAACTATTATGTTAGATCCACTATGGACTGGACTCTCACTATTATGTTAGATCCACTATGGACTGGACTCTCACTATTATGTTAGATCCACTATGGACTGGACTCTCACTATTATGTTAGATCCACTATGGACTGGACTCTCACTATTATGTTAGATCTACTATGGACTGGACTCTCACTATTATGTTAGATCCACTATGGACTGGACTCTCACTATTATGTTAGATCCACTATGGACTGGACTCTCACTATTATGTTAGATCCACTATGGACTGGACTCTCACTATTATGTTAGATCCACTATGGACTGGACTCTCACTATTATGTTAGATCTACTATGGACTGGACTCTCACTATTATGTTAGATCCACTATGGACTGGACTCTCACTATTATGTTAGATCCACTATGGACTGGACTCTCACACTATTATGTTAGATCCACTATGGACTGGACTCTCACTATTATGTTAGATCCACTATGGACTGGACTCTCACTATTATGTTAGATCCACTATGGACTGGACTCTCACACTATTATGTTAGATCCACTATGGAATGGACTCTCACTATTATGTTAGATCCACTATGGACTGGACTCTCATTATTATGTTAGATCCACTATGGAATGGACTCTCACTAATATGTTAGATCCACTATAGACTGGACTCTCATTATTATGTTAGATCCACTATGGACTGGACTCTCACTATTATGTTAGATCCACTATGGACTGGACTCTCACTATTATGTTAGATCCACTATGGACTGGACTCTCACTATTATGTTTGATCCACTATGGACTGGGCTCTCACTATTATGTTAGATCCACTATGGACTGGACTCTCACAATATTATGCTAGATCCACTATGGACTGGACTCTCACTATTATGTTTGATCCACTATGGACTGGACTCTCACAATATTATGCTAGATCCACTATGGACTGGACTCTCACTATTATGTTAGATCCACTATGGACTGGAGTCTCACACTATTATGTTAGATCCACTATGGACTGGACTCTCACACTATTATGTTAGATCCACTATGGACTGGACTCTCACTATTATGTTAGATCCACTATGGACTGGACTCTCACTATTATGTTAGATCCACTATGGACTGGACTCTCACACTATTATGTTAGATCCACTATGGAATGGACTCTCACTATTATGTTAGATCCACTATGGACTGGACTCTCATTATTATGTTAGATCCACTATGGAATGGACTCTCACTAATATGTTAGATCCACTATAGACTGGACTCTCATTATTATGTTAGATCCACTATGGACTGGACTCTCACTATTATGTTAGATCCACTATGGACTGGACTCTCACTATTATGTTAGATCCACTATGGACTGGACTCTCACTATTATGTTAGATCCACTATGGACTGGACTCTCACTATTATGTTAGATCCTCTATATCTGGACTCTCACTATTATATTAGATCCACTATGGACTGGACTCTCATTATTATGTTGGATCCACTATGGACTGGACTCTCACTATTATGTTAGATCCTCTATATCTGGACTCTCACTATTATGTTAGATCCACTATGGACTGGACTCTCTCTATTATGTTAGATCCACTATGGACTGGACTCTCACTATTATGTTAGATCCACTATGGAATGGACTCTCACTATTATGTTAGATCCACTATGGACTGGACTCTCACACTATTATGTTAGATCCACTATGGACTGGACTCTCATTATTATGTTTGATCCACTATGGACTGGACTCTCACTATTATGTTAGATCCACTATGGACTGGACTCTCTCTATTATGTTAGATCCACTATGGACTGGACTCTCACTATTATGTTAGATCCACTATGGACTGGACTCTCTCTATTATGTTAGATCCACTATGGACTGGACTCTCACTATTATGTTAGATCCACTATGGACTGGACTCTCTCTATTATGTTAGATCCACTATGGACTGGACTCTCACTATTATGTTAGATCCCCTATGGAATGGACTCTCACTATTATGTTAGATCCACTATGGACTGGACTCTCCCACTATTATGTTAGATCCACTATGGAATGGACTCTCACTATTATGTTAGATCCACTATGGACTGGACTCTCGATATTATGTTGGATCCACTGTGGACTGGACTCTCACACTATTATGTTAGATCCACTATGGACTGGACTCTCAAACTATTATGTTAGATCCACTATGGACTGGACTCTCACTATTATGTTAGATCCACTATGGACTGGACTCTCACTATTATGTTAGATCCACTATGGACTGGACTCTCACTATTATGTTAGATCCACTATAGACTGGACTCTCACTATTATGTTAGATCTACTATGGACTGGACTCTCACTATTATGTTAGATCCACTATGGACTGGACTCTCACTATTATGTTAGATCCACTATGGACTGGACTCTCACTATTATGTTAGATCCACTATGGACTGGACTCTCACTATTATGTTAGATCCACTATGGACTGGACTCTCACTATTATGTTAGATCTACTATGGACTGGACTCTCACTATTATGTTAGATCCACTATGGACTGGACTCTCACTATTATGTTAGATCCACTATGGACTGGACTCTCACACTATTATGTTAGATCCACTATGGACTGGACTCTCACTATTATGTTAGATCCACTATGGACTGGACTCTCACTATTATGTTAGATCCACTATGGACTGGACTCTCACACTATTATGTTAGATCCACTATGGAATGGACTCTCACTATTATGTTAGATCCACTATGGACTGGACTCTCATTATTATGTTAGATCCACTATGGAATGGACTCTCACTAATATGTTAGATCCACTATAGACTGGACTCTCATTATTATGTTAGATCCACTATGGACTGGACTCTCACTATTATGTTAGATCCACTATGGACTGGACTCTCACTATTATGTTAGATCCACTATGGACTGGACTCTCACTATTATGTTAGATCCACTATGGACTGGACTCTCACTATTATGTTAGATCCTCTATATCTGGACTCTCACTATTATATTAGATCCACTATGGACTGGACTCTCATTATTATGTTGGATCCACTATGGACTGGACTCTCACTATTATGTTAGATCCTCTATATCTGGACTCTCACTATTATGTTAGATCCACTATGGACTGGACTCTCTCTATTATGTTAGATCCACTATGGACTGGACTCTCACTATTATGTTAGATCCACTATGGAATGGACTCTCACTATTATGTTAGATCCACTATGGACTGGACTCTCACACTATTATGTTAGATCCACTATGGACTGGACTCTCATTATTATGTTTGATCCACTATGGACTGGACTCTCACTATTATGTTAGATCCACTATGGACTGGACTCTCTCTATTATGTTAGATCCACTATGGACTGGACTCTCACTATTATGTTAGATCCACTATGGACTGGACTCTCTCTATTATGTTAGATCCACTATGGACTGGACTCTCACTATTATGTTAGATCCACTATGGACTGGACTCTCTCTATTATGTTAGATCCACTATGGACTGGACTCTCACTATTATGTTAGATCCCCTATGGAATGGACTCTCACTATTATGTTAGATCCACTATGGACTGGACTCTCTCACTATTATGTTAGATCCACTATGGAATGGACTCTCACTATTATGTTACATCCACTATGGACTGGACTCTCGATATTATGTTGGATCCACTGTGGACTGGACTCTCACACTATTATGTTAGATCCACTATGGACTGGACTCTCAAACTATTATGTTAGATCCACTATGGACTGGACTCTCACTATTATGTTAGATCCACTATGGACTGGACTCTCACTATTATGTTAGATCCACTATGGACTGGACTCTCACTATTATGTTAGATCCACTATGGACTGGACTCTCACTATTATGTTAGATCTACTATGGACTGGACTCTCACTATTATGTTAGATCCACTATGGACTGGACTCTCACTATTATGTTAGATCCACTATGGACTGGACTCTCACTATTATGTTAGATCCACTATGGACTGGACTCTCACTATTATGTTAGATCCACTATGGACTGGACTCTCACTATTATGTTAGATCTACTATGGACTGGACTCTCACTATTATGTTAGATCCACTATGGACTGGACTCTCACTATTATGTTAGATCCACTATGGACTGGACTCTCACACTATTATGTTAGATCCACTATGGACTGGACTCTCACTATTATGTTAGATCCACTATGGACTGGACTCTCACTATTATGTTAGATCCACTATGGACTGGACTCTCACACTATTATGTTAGATCCACTATGGAATGGACTCTCACTATTATGTTAGATCCACTATGGACTGGACTCTCATTATTATGTTAGATCCACTATGGAATGGACTCTCACTAATATGTTAGATCCACTATAGACTGGACTCTCATTATTATGTTAGATCCACTATGGACTGGACTCTCACTATTATGTTAGATCCACTATGGACTGGACTCTCACTATTATGTTAGATCCACTATGGACTGGACTCTCACTATTATGTTTGATCCACTATGGACTGGGCTCTCACTATTATGTTAGATCCACTATGGACTGGACTCTCACAATATTATGCTAGATCCACTATGGACTGGACTCTCACTATTATGTTTGATCCACTATGGACTGGGCTCTCACTATTATGTTAGATCCACTATGGACTGGACTCTCACAATATTATGCTAGATCCACTATGGACTGGACTCTCACTATTATGTTAGATCCACTATGGACTGGAGTCTCACACTATTATGTTAGATCCACTATGGACTGGACTCTCACACTATTATGTTAGATCCACTATGGACTGGACTCTCACTATTATGTTAGATCCACTATGGACTGGACTCTCACTATTATGTTAGATCCACTATGGACTGGACTCTCACACTATTATGTTAGATCCACTATGGAATGGACTCTCACTATTATGTTAGATCCACTATGGACTGGACTCTCATTATTATGTTAGATCCACTATGGAATGGACTCTCACTAATATGTTAGATCCACTATAGACTGGACTCTCATTATTATGTTAGATCCACTATGGACTGGACTCTCACTATTATGTTAGATCCACTATGGACTGGACTCTCACTATTATGTTAGATCCACTATGGACTGGACTCTCACTATTATGTTAGATCCACTATGGACTGGACTCTCACTATTATGTTAGATCCTCTATATCTGGACTCTCACTATTATATTAGATCCACTATGGACTGGACTCTCATTATTATGTTGGATCCACTATGGACTGGACTCTCATTATTATGTTGGATCCACTATGGACTGGACTCTCACTATTATGTTAGATCCTCTATATCTGGACTCTCACTATTATGTTAGATCCACTATGGACTGGACTCTCTCTATTATGTTAGATCCACTATGGACTGGACTCTCACTATTATGTTAGATCCACTATGGAATGGACTCTCACTATTATGTTAGATCCACTATGGACTGGACTCTCACACTATTATGTTAGATCCACTATGGACTGGACTCTCATTATTATGTTTGATCCACTATGGACTGGACTCTCACTATTATGTTAGATCCACTATGGACTGGACTCTCTCTATTATGTTAGATCCACTATGGACTGGACTCTCACTATTATGTTAGATCCACTATGGACTGGACTCTCTCTATTATGTTAGATCCACTATGGACTGGACTCTCACTATTATGTTAGATCCACTATGGACTGGACTCTCTCTATTATGTTAGATCCACTATGGACTGGACTCTCACTATTATGTTAGATCCCCTATGGAATGGACTCTCACTATTATGTTAGATCCACTATGGACTGGACTCTCTCACTATTATGTTAGATCCACTATGGAATGGACTCTCACTATTATGTTAGATCCACTATGGACTGGACTCTCGATATTATGTTGGATCCACTGTGGACTGGACTCTCACACTATTATGTTAGATCCACTATGGACTGGACTCTCAAACTATTATGTTAGATCCACTATGGACTGGACTCTCACTATTATGTTAGATCCACTATGGACTGGACTCTCACTATTATGTTAGATCCACTATGGACTGGACTCTCACTATTATGTTAGATCCACTATGGACTGGACTCTCACTATTATGTTAGATCTACTATGGACTGGACTCTCACTATTATGTTAGATCCACTATGGACTGGACTCTCACTATTATGTTAGATCCACTATGGACTGGACTCTCACTATTATGTTAGATCCACTATGGACTGGACTCTCACTATTATGTTAGATCCACTATGGACTGGACTCTCACTATTATGTTAGATCTACTATGGACTGGACTCTCACTATTATGTTAGATCCACTATGGACTGGACTCTCACTATTATGTTAGATCCACTATGGACTGGACTCTCACACTATTATGTTAGATCCACTATGGACTGGACTCTCACTATTATGTTAGATCCACTATGGACTGGACTCTCACTATTATGTTAGATCCACTATGGACTGGACTCTCACACTATTATGTTAGATCCACTATGGAATGGACTCTCACTATTATGTTAGATCCACTATGGACTGGACTCTCATTATTATGTTAGATCCACTATGGAATGGACTCTCACTAATATGTTAGATCCACTATAGACTGGACTCTCATTATTATGTTAGATCCACTATGGACTGGACTCTCACTATTATGTTAGATCCACTATGGACTGGACTCTCACTATTATGTTAGATCCACTATGGACTGGACTCTCACTATTATGTTAGATCCACTATGGACTGGACTCTCACTATTATGTTAGATCCTCTATATCTGGACTCTCACTATTATATTAGATCCACTATGGACTGGACTCTCATTATTATGTTGGATCCACTATGGACTGGACTCTCACTATTATGTTAGATCCTCTATATCTGGACTCTCACTATTATGTTAGATCCACTATGGACTGGACTCTCTCTATTATGTTAGATCCACTATGGACTGGACTCTCTCTATTATGTTAGATCCACTATGGACTGGACTCTCACTATTATGTTAGATCCACTATGGAATGGACTCTCACTATTATGTTAGATCCACTCTGGACTGGACTCTCACACTATTATGTTAGATCCACTATGGACTGGACTCTCATTATTATGTTTGATCCACTATGGACTGGACTCTCACTATTATGTTAGATCCACTATGGACTGGACTCTCTCTATTATGTTAGATCCACTATGGACTGGACTCTCACTATTATGTTAGATCCACTATGGACTGGACTCTCTCTATTATGTTAGATCCACTATGGACTGGACTCTCACTATTATGTTAGATCCACTATGGACTGGACTCTCTCTATTATGTTAGATCCACTATGGACTGGACTCTCACTATTATGTTAGATCCCCTATGGAATGGACTCTCACTATTATGTTAGATCCACTATGGACTGGACTCTCTCACTATTATGTTAGATCCACTATGGAATGGACTCTCACTATTATGTTAGATCCACTATGGACTGGACTCTCGATATTATGTTGGATCCACTGTGGACTGGACTCTCACACTATTATGTTAGATCCACTATGGACTGGACTCTCAAACTATTATGTTAGATCCACTATGGACTGGACTCTCACTATTATGTTAGATCCACTATGGACTGGACTCTCACTATTATGTTAGATCCACTATGGACTGGACTCTCACTATTATGTTAGATCCACTATGGACTGGACTCTCACTATTATGTTAGATCTACTATGGACTGGACTCTCACTATTATGTTAGATCCACTATGGACTGGACTCTCACTATTATGTTAGATCCACTATGGACTGGACTCTCACTATTATGTTAGATCCACTATGGACTGGACTCTCACTATTATGTTAGATCCACTATGGACTGGACTCTCACTATTATGTTAGATCTACTATGGACTGGACTCTCACTATTATGTTAGATCCACTATGGACTGGACTCTCACTATTATGTTAGATCCACTATGGACTGGACTCTCACTATTATGTTAGATCCACTATGGACTGGACTCTCACTATTATGTTAGATCCACTATGGACTGGACTCTCACTATTATGTTAGATCTACTATGGACTGGACTCTCACTATTATGTTAGATCCACTATGGACTGGACTCTCACTATTATGTTAGATCCACTATGGACTGGACTCTCACACTATTATGTTGGATCCACTATGGACTGGACTCTCACTATTATGTTAGATCCACTATGGACTGGACTCTCACTATTATGTTAGATCCACTATGGACTGGACTCTCACACTATTATGTTAGATCCACTATGGAATGGACTCTCACTATTATGTTAGATCCACTATGGAATGGACTCTCACTAATATGTTAGATCCACTATAGACTGGACTCTCATTATTATGTTAGATCCACTATGGACTGGACTCTCACTATTATGTTAGATCCACTATGGACTGGACTCTCACTATTATGTTAGATCCACTATGGACTGGACTCTCACTATTATGTTAGATCCACTATGGACTGGACTCTCACTATTATGTTAGATCCTCTATATCTGGACTCTCACTATTATATTAGATCCACTATGGACTGGACTCTCATTATTATGTTGGATCCACTATGGACTGGACTCTCACTATTATGTTAGATCCTCTATATCTGGACTCTCACTATTATGTTAGATCCACTATGGACTGGACTCTCACTATTATGTTAGATCCACTATGGAATGGACTCTCACTATTATGTTAGATCCACTATGGACTGGACTCTCACACTATTATGTTAGATCCACTATGGACTGGACTCTCATTATTATGTTTGATCCACTATGGACTGGACTCTCACTATTATGTTAGATCCACTATGGACTGGACTCTCTCTATTATGTTAGATCCACTATGGACTGGACTCTCACTATTATGTTAGATCCACTATGGACTGGACTCTCTCTATTATGTTAGATCCACTATGGACTGGACTCTCACTATTATGTTAGATCCACTATGGACTGGACTCTCTCTATTATGTTAGATCCACTATGGACTGGACTCTCACTATTATGTTAGATCCCCTATGGAATGGACTCTCACTATTATGTTAGATCCACTATGGACTGGACTCTCTCACTATTATGTTAGATCCACTATGGAATGGACTCTCACTATTATGTTACATCCACTATGGACTGGACTCTCGATATTATGTTGGATCCACTGTGGACTGGACTCTCACACTATTATGTTAGATCCACTATGGACTGGACTCTCAAACTATTATGTTAGATCCACTATGGACTGGACTCTCACTATTATGTTAGATCCACTATGGACTGGACTCTCACTATTATGTTAGATCCACTATGGACTGGACTTTCACTATTATGTTAGATCCACTATGGACTGGACTCTCACTATTATGTTAGATCTACTATGGACTGGACTCTCACTATTATGTTAGATCCACTATGGACTGGACTCTCACTATTATGCTAGATCCACTATGGACTGGACTCTCACTATTATGTTAGATCCACTATGGACTGGACTCTCACTATTATGTTAGATCCACTATGGACTGGACTCTCACTATTATGTTAGATCTACAATGGACTGGACTCTCACTATTATGTTAGATCCACTATGGACTGGACTCTCACTATTATGTTAGATCTACTATGGACTGGACTCTCACTATTATGTTAGATCCACTATGGACTGGACTCTCACACTATTATGTTAGATCCACTATGGACTGGACTCTCACTATTATGTTAGACCCACTATGGACTGGACTCTCACTTTTATGTTAGATCCACTATGGACTGGACTCTCACTATTATGTTAGATCCACTATGGAATGGACTCTCACTATTATGTTAGATCCACTATGGACTGGACTCTTTTTTTTTTTTTTTAGTTTATTATTCTTCGGTCAATGGTCAACAAAATAAACAAACAGTTGCACATTCATAGATTGAAAATGAAAATGAAAATGTTGCAGACCGAAAGGGTTTAGGCTGAAGTTGAACACTTATAGCGCCTAACCCTATAAACAATGTCAAGTACAAGATGAACTTCCGAAAATTATGAAATGTCCTTTGTACAACATATTATAAATACACATTATACACAACATGAACACTGTTCAATTATATACACATAAAGGCATGTGAAATATCCTTATACGCGTGTTAAACCTTTGTACCAATTTATATACTATATACAAACAATTATACTTCCATTATTATTTATATCCCACATTTAGTATTTTAATTAACATTGATCATAGTATTAACTACTGTGTTGATTCAAGAGTGATATATTTTTCCAAGACATTGGTCTTAAAGTGTTTTTTAAATGTGTGAATGGACCTGGAACATTTTAAGGAATCATCCAAGCTGTTCCACAGTTGAACCCCCCTGACAGAAACACATCGACTTTTTAAGCTTGTTCTTATCTTAGCTTTCTGGAAGACAGCTGAACCTCTGAGGTCATAGGTATTCTCTCTGGGTTTGAACCTCTCCTGTAGACACCGAGGCAGCATGTGGTTATGAGCTTTGTACGTCACAATAGCAGTGTTGAGGTCAACAAGATCATGCAGTTTTAAGGTTTTTAATTTAATAAACAGAGCATTGGTATGGTCATGATAATCTGCATAATTTACAATTCTAATCGCTTTCTTTTGAAGTAAGAATATAGAGTTGATGTTTGTTTTGTAATTGTTACCCCAGATTTCAACACAATAATTAAGATAAGGGAGTACGAAAGAATTATATAACATATTAAGAGCCTTTTGATTTACGGAGTTTTTGATTTTATGTAACATAGCAATATTTTTTGCCATCTTTGTCTTAAGTATATTTATGTACAGTTTCCAATTTAATTTATCATCTATATAGATTCCCAAAAATTTTGTTGAATACACCCTTTCTATCTCCATATCATCAATTCTTATATGACACTGTATGTTATTTTTCCTATTTCCAAAAATTATATATTTTGTTTTATTTAGGTTGATTGACAGTTTATTGGCATCAAACCATTGCTTTAGTATATGGAGTTCGCTCTCTACAGTCTCTAAGAGTTGGCCAAGGTCTTGCCCAGAACAGTACAGACTTGTATCGTCAGCAAAGAGAATACAATTGAGTTTTTTAAAGATTTTGCAGATATCATTAATATACAATAAAAACAATTTTGGTCCCAGTACAGAACCTTGGGGCACTCCATGTGTTATAATCTTTTTATCTGAATCTACATTGTTCATATGCACATACTGTTCTCTACCACCAAGATAACTTTTCAACCAATCATGAGCAAGACCTCTAAAACCATACCTCTGCATTTTGTTTAAAAGTAATGTGTGATCGATGGTGTCAAAGGCCTTGCTCAGGTCAATAAAAACGCCAACAACAAACTCCCTCTTATCGATTGCAGTGGTTACCTCCTCAACTAGTTCCATCACTGCCATGGAAGTGGACCTGTTTGCTCGAAAACCGTATTGGTGTTCACTTAGCAAGTGATGCTTGTCAATAAAACTGTCTAATCTTGACACAAATAATTTTTCAAGGACTTTTGAAAATTGTGAGAGTAGAGAAATAGGCCTATAGTTGGTGAACTGATGCTTATCTCCACTTTTGAAGATGGGAATAACTTTTGCTGTTTTCATTTTCTTTGGGAAAACTCCTTTTATAAAAGAAATATTACATATATAAGTGAAGGGAACAGCTATAAAATCAACAATTTCTTTGATCAGAGAAAAGTCCAAGTCAGAGCAGTCTGTTGACTTCTTGTTTTTCTGAGAATTTACAATTTCTGTGATTTCACTTTCATAAACGGGGGAAATAAAAAACGATTCTAAGTTCCTTTGAATTGTTTGTTCATTAAATTTGACACTGTTTTCAGGTTGTGCAATTTCATTTGCTAAATTAGGTCCAACATTCACAAAGAAGGTGTTAAAAGCATCCGTTATTTCCTTAGGGTCATTTATAGTTTGATTATTTTCTATGAAATAGCTTGGATGTTCATTATTTGTCATGTTTTTTTTAATGATACCATTTAAAACTTTCCACGTACCCTGGATGCTATTTTTATGTTGTTCTAATAGGTTACAGTAATATGTTCTTTTGCTGTGCTTTATTATTTGTGTTAACTTATTTTTGTACGTTTTATATTTGTGTTCAGTTTCTTTGGTTCTGTGCTTTAAATGTCTTCTGTAAAGATAATTTTTCTTTTTGCAGGACTTCAATAACCCTTTTGTGATCCACGGTTTGTCCTTGACAGTGCTGTCCTTAATGACATGTTTTTTCATTGGACAGTGCTTATCATACAGTGTTATGAAAATGTTGAGAAAGGTTTCATATGCCTCATTCGGGTCTGTGGAGGTATAAACCTCCCCCCAGTCTTGAGCACATAACTCTCACTATTATGTTAGATCTACTATGGACTGGACTCTCACTATTATGTTAGATCCACTATGGACTGGACTCTCACACTATTATGTTAGATCCACTATGGACTGGACTCTCACTATTATGTTAGACCCACTATGGACTGGACTCTCACTTTTATGTTAGATCCACTATGGACTGGACTCTCACTATTATGTTAGATCCACTATGGAATGGACTCTCACTATTATGTTAGATCCACTATGGACTGGACTCTCACTATTATGTTAGATCCACTATGGACTGGACTCACTATTATGTTAGATCCACTATGGACTGGACTCTCATGTTGTTGTCTCAATGGTTGCCATCAATAGGGACGATCCGGGGATCGAACTCACGACTCAAAGATTCACGTTTTTTGCCCGTGGTAGTGGGTAATAACACAAGAAGGGTGCCCTTCTATACGTAAGAACTTACAAAGTCCATGCCCCCAAACCCTCCATCTCCTGACTGTGAGGCTGGCACGCTAATAACCACGAGGCCACCGCGCCGCCCGTCTTGCAACATAACGGCCTCTTGCCGAGGGGACGTTGCGGTGCGATACAGCGCTTCTACTCGAAAGTGTGTCGCTAATCCGACGGGCCGCCACTGACCCGGCAGAGAAAGTACAGTCCAATCAGCTCAGCAATGCTCCAGTCATTAACCGGGGCCCAAGACCGGGTCTGGACCCCGCCCCCCTCCTCCTTTTCTCCTGACGCAACCATGTGCTGCACAGCTGCTAATAAGAGGCTTAGTGCCCATGTACCTGTCGCTGCCTACATTTCTCCTGTGTGTGTGTGTGTGTGTGTGTGTGTGTGTGTGTGTGTGTGTGTGTGTGTGTGTGTGTGTGTGTGTGTGTGTGTGTGTGTGTGAGTTGGTCTGCAACACGACGACGGGAGATTTAAAACAAAAAAAAAATGATCAGGGAATTCCAATTAAACACTTTCTTAATTACAGTGCAGTCCACCTTTCAGTGAGTTCACTGAAAATACTCTAAGCGGCTCCCGAAAGTCCAAAACACACACACATATACACACACACACACACACACACACACACACACACGTATACACACACACTTGTATTTCTTACCTTCTTGAGACCTCCGAAAAATGCCTACCTCTTTAGGACCACCCTTTCTAGATATATAAAGATGTGTATTTACAACATTAATAATATATACATACTATGCAAATATAAACACGTTTGTTGTGAAAAATGAGTTGGAATTTCACAAGAAAAAGGTCACAATTTCACAAGAAAAACTTAGAATTTTGGCAGCGTTATAATAAAAGTTGCAATTTTACTCAACGCAAGTCAAAATGTTACAAGAAAAACTGAACATGTGTGCAATATTATGATAAAAGTTGGATTTTTACTCAATAACAGTCGCAAATTTACAAGAAAATCTTAAAATATTGGCAATTTTAAGAAAAGAGTCGGAATTTTACTCGACAAAAGTCACAATTTTATAAGAAAACGTAAAAATGTTGGCGATATTATAATAATAATCGGAATTTTACTTGGCAAAATGATGACAAAAGTCATAATTGTAATTAAAAAAAGGTCACTGTTTTACAAGAACAACAAAACAATTGTCAATATTGTGATAAAAGTCCGAATTTTATACGACAAATGTCACCATTTTGCATTAAAAAGTAATATTTTTACATAAAAAAGTAAGAATTTTAAGAGAAAATACTGCAATATTACAGAAACAGAAAGAATATGAGAAATTGTTCCCAATTTTATAAGAAAAAAGTAGACACTGTGAGAAAAAGACTGATTTTAGTAAATTTTTTATTTATTTATTTTTTTTAAATTTATTTATTTTTAATATTCCTTATTTACTTAGTTATTACAGTATGTAACTCTATATAATTTTTATTTATTTATTTGTTTTTATTACTTTTGGGCAAAGGGGGCGGTTTTCAATATCTTACACACACTTGTTATTTCATATGTTGACAGACCACTTTTAGAAGAAAAAAAACATCACTATTTTACAAGAACAACAAAAAAATGGCAATATCGTGATAAAAGTCAGAATTTTATATGACAAATGTCACCGTTTTGCATTAAAAAGTAATATTTTTACATAAAAAAGCAATAATTTTATTAGGAAATATTGCAATAAGTTGGCAATTTTAAGAAAGGACTCGTAATTCTACTCGACAAAAGTCACAATTTTATAAGGAAACTTAAAAATTGTGGCGATATGACAATAATCTGAATTTTACTTGGCAAAATTATGACAAAAGTCGCCATTTTACTCAAGAAATTTCACTATTTTACAAAAACAAAAATGGCAATATTGTGATACAAGTCAGAATTTTATATGACTAAAGTCACCATTTTTCATTAAAAATTAATAATTTTACATAAAAAAGCAAAAATTTTACGAGAAAATATGGAAATATTACAGAAACAGAAGGAATATGAGAAATTATTCCTAATTTTATAGGAAAAAAGTCGACACATTGTGAAAAAAAGACTGCTTTTAAGTAATTTGTATTATTTATTTAAAAAGAATAATTATTTATTTATTACAGTATGTCTCTATATACATTTAAAAAAAAATACATTTTGGCCAAAGGGGGCGCATTTCAATTTCTTACACACACTTGTTATTTCATATGTTGACTGTTAGATGCAATGGTTTTCCGTATTGGGATCATGATTTATGTCCTAACTTGTTCACACCTCCTCATATGGAAGCTACTTTTCCTTGTTGATGTCTCAAGAAGGGTAGAAATACAAGAACACACACACACACACACACACACACACACACACACACACACACACACACACACACCGTCAATGACCCGAATGTGAACCCGACAATTCTGGAAAAGTGGGCCGAGGCATATGTCCTTCTGCATATTTTGGGATCAGACTAATTCATGTTGATCACCGCACAAAAATGTCCTTTGGAGAAAGAAAGGAAGAAAAAAAAACCCACAAAAAATGTCATTATTGGCTTTATTTTAACAACAAATCTTAGGGTACATTAAACATATGTTTCTTTTTGCAAGTTTGTCCTTAAATAAAATAGTGAACATACTAGACAACTTGTCTTTTAGTAGTAAGTAAACAAACAAAGGCTCCTAATTAGTCTGCTGACATATGCAGTAACATATTGTGTCATTTATACACCTGTTGTTATGTCAACATTATAAAGGGACAAGCTGTAAAAAATATATATTAATCCACTTGTTCATTTACTGGTAATATCTGCTTATTTTCAGTTCCAACATGTTCTATCTCCACTTCTGTTAAAATGTAATAATCACTTATTCTTCTCTTGTTTGGATACTTTACATTAGTTTTGGATGATACCACAAATTTGGGTATCGATCTGATACCAAGTAGTTACAGGATCATACATTGGTCATATTCAAAGTCCTCATGTGTCCAGGGACATATTTCCTGACTTTATAAACATAATATGATTTTTTTAAAAAGGAAATAAGATTTTGAGACGATAAAAAAAATTGATGTGATCATAGTAATATCGACTCGATACGCTCTTGTACTTGGTATCATTACAGTGGATGTCAGGTGTAGATCCACCAATGGCGTTTGTTTACATTGTGATGCCGGTGAACTACGGTGTGTACTGAAGCACGTTTAGCTATTCCTCGTCCTGCAGTGATAATGATACTTGTAAGAAACGCACTTTATTTTAGGATTAATAACTCTACGGTGACCTTTTGGTGAATCTACTGAGGAACTTGTGAAACGGAAACAATACAAAAGTTAATAATACTAACACACACACTAGCAAACGTGTTAGCATATTAGCTAATGCTAACGAAGCTAGCTTCATTACGTTACGATAGCACGTACAAATATGCACGAAAACACTCTTACAGACATCACACATGGGACGGTTTAGAAGTTCTGAGTAGTTTTAGTTATATTGTAAAACTGACAAAACGTTGCTTGGAGTGATGAATGAAGAATTATTTCGAGCAGAAACGCTATGGACGGCTATACTTCCAGTTGCAGTGAGCGAACTCTACCAAAAGATGGCGCCATAGCACAAACAGTAACAACTGTTCAATGTATCTACTTGAGTTTTATGACAACTATTGAAAAGAAAACATTAGCGAAGACAAATCCATAAATTAGCCACACCGCTTTATAAGCCGCAGGTTATAAAGCGTACGGAAAAAGTAGCGGCTTAGAGTCTGGAATTCACAGTACATCATTTCTGTTTTTGGCATTAATATCAACATTATTTGACTTTTCAGTATAAAAAGTTAGGACAGGCCTGATTTAGAGCTTATTAGCTAATGCTAATGAAGCTAGCTTCATTAGGCTATGATAGCACGTATAAATATGCACGAAAACACTCTTACGGACATCACACTTGGGACGGTTTAGAAGTTTTGAGTAGTTTTAGTTATATTGTAAAACTGACAAAACGTTGCTTGGAGTGATGAATGAAGAATGTTGCAGTGAACAAACTCTACCAAAAGATGGCGCCATAGCACAAACAGTAACAACTGTTCAATTTATCGACTTGAGTTTAATGACAACTATTGAATAGAAAACATTAGCAAAGACAAATCCATATGTGGAGGGGGGGAGTGGCCTGCGGACCTGTAGAGAAACCGGGTGTGCCAGGACCGGCTTCGAGATCAGCGACAGGTGCGTAGATGGCCCACCTGGGCCTGATTATCTAATCACCTGTCGCTACTGTTAAAAGGCAGCAGCCGGGGGAGGAAAGGAGAGTCGCTGAAAAGCACAACACAGACGATTTATTGAAAAATAAACATTGTCTGTCATGTCGGTGCTTGGTGGTCTGAAGAACCCGGAAGCAAGAGTCTTCCACGCCATATATTAGCCACACCGTTTTATAAGACGCAGGTTTTAAAGCGTAAGAAAATAGTAGCGGAATATATGGTACATCATTTGACATTTTTTTACAGAATGGAAAATATCAAAATGCTTTGACTTTTCAGTACAAAAAAGTTTGGACAGGCCTGATTTCGAGCGATGGTGATATCAAACACTGACTTATTTCAGTATCAGCTGTCAATTGTGAGCCAAAACAAGTGCTTCCTGGTTGTATCGGTCACATTTTCTTAAAGGGACGCGCACATTGAGGAACGCTAGGGGTGTAACGGTATGTGCATTTGTATTGAACCGTTTTGGTACGGGGGTTTCGGTTCGGTTCGGAGTAGGGCTGCAACTAACAACTAATTTGATAATCGATCATTCTGTCGATTATTACTTCGATTAATCGATTAATAATCTGATAAAAGAGACAAACTACATTTCCATACTTTCCAGTATTTTATTGAAAAAAAAAACCAGCATACTGGCACCATACTTATTTTGATTATTGTTTCTCAGCTGTTTGTACATGTTGCAGTTTATAAATAAAGGTTTATTAAAAAAATTAAAAATTAAAATTAAAATTAAAAATTAAAAATTAAAAATTAAAAATTAAAAATTAAAAAGTAAAAATTAAAAATTAAAAATTAAAAATTAAAAATAAAAAATAAAAAATTAAAAATTAAAAATTAAAACATTAAAATAAAATTAGCCTCTGCGCATGCGCATAGCATAGATCCAACAAATCGATGACTAAATTAATTGCCAGCTATTTTTATAATCGATTTTAATCGATTAGTTGTTGCAGCCCTAGTTCGGAGGTGTACCGAACGAGTTTCCACACGGACATATTAAGTAGCGTACCGCACGTTGTGTAAACAATGCACGCCGAGGCACAACACACGGCTTGCTAGCAGCGACCGGGCTAGGACAACATGTAAAAGCCAGAGCTGGAAGACCCTCCTGCCTCGTTAAGATCTCCCGTTTGCGAACATTTCAGCTCGCGGTGCGATACAACAATGGAGGACGGAGGTTTGCCGACATTGTTTAGCAGCTGCTTCTGACAACACCATTTGAAGCGTCACCACCGCATTTAAGCAGCCTCTCCTCGTCGAGTCAGGCAGGGCTAAAGCAATAACAAATGTTTTTATCAGAATCAGAATCAGAATCAGCTTTATTGTCATTACGCAAGGTAACGAGATTGAGGAGCAGATATAAGACCATATTGCATTAGAAACTAGATTTTGACCCACTTCTATGGTGGAAGAACAATGAGCCCATATATCCTCTTACTGCCAAGTTAGCCAGGCTGGTGGGGAATAAAAGTTAACCTGAAGCTGAGTTGACTTGAAACTGTTTAATGTTGCACTTTTTATATGTAGAAGAAAAGTTTTGTCATTTTATTTAATCTGAGCAACAACTTGAGGCAGTTTAATGTTGATTAACGTGGACCCCGACTTAAACAAGTTGAAAAACATATTGGGGTGTTACCATTTAGTGGTCAATTGTACGGAATATGTACTGTATGTCACGACTTGATCCTTGGGTTTTGTTTTTCCTGAAGGCAACGGAAAGTTGGCTCGGGCGAGACGGGAATGTGAGTACATATTTTATTTAATATATCAAAAAAGAACAAACGAAAAGCGCGCACAATGGCGGAGGTACACAACTTGGCTAATGAAAACAAAACTTGCACATAGGCAGAAACTGTGAACAATGAAACAAAAACACTAACTGTGGCATTAATAAACAAAAACTTACTTGGCATGGACTATGAAGTGCGCAGAGGTAAACAGAGCGTGACAGGGGTATGAATGCGGGTCAGGGGTATGATGTCGCCAGAAAGACAAACTGAAAACAATGAACTTAAATACTGAAAACAGGTGCGTGACTCAAAACGTGAAACAGGTGCGTGACGTGACAGGTGAAAAACTAATGGTTGCTATGGTGACAAACAAACAAAAGTGCACAAAAAGTCCAAAAACAAAACCGAACATGACTAAAAGAAAACATGATCACACAGACATGACACTGTACTGTGCAATCTTCTAATAAAAGTCTCCGGAGTATAAGTCACACCGGCCGAAAATGCATAATAAAGAAGAAAAAAAACATATATAAGTCGCACTGGAGTATAAGTCGCATTTTTTGGGGAAGTTTATTTGATAAAACCCAACACCAAGCATAGACATTTGAAAGGCAAAAATACGGTAGACAATTTTTGTTAAGAAACCATTTTGAGCCTTATCTTATTTAGTTTTTATTTTATATATGTTGACCACATTAACCCTGGCAATGGACCCTGTGTGTATATGTATGTTATGCCATTGTTTACAAATTTGGTAAATGAATACCGTATTTTTCGGACTATAAGTCGCAGTTTTTTTCATAGTTTGGCCGGGGGTGCGACTTATACTCAGGAGCGACTTATACTCCGAAAAATACGGTATGTTATGCCATTGTTTACAAATTTGGTATAATAAATAACAAAAAAAATTATATTTTGTTGTTTTCTTACTGTACCGAAAATGAACCGAACCGTGACCTCTAAACCGAGGTAGGTACCGAACCGAAATTTTTGTGTACCGTTACACCCCTAAGGAACGCAGTTCAGTACCGCTTGACCCATCACCGCTTGTCCGGCCCCCCCGACTAATTCCTGGTAGCCGTGCCGCCTAACATGGCTCCCATGGTTGACGCGATGGAAATAGACGATGGTGACGAACGCCAGTGTACTTGAGCCCCCCCTTCAACAATACTCGCCACAACACAAATACATAAAAAGGGGCGGGGCGGATTTGCCGAGTGAGCTGAAGTCATAATTGTCTTTTGGCTTGACGGCGACTAAAAATACGCAGACAATGGCGGCGAGATGAGCCTTGGCAGCGCGCGTTTTGTCCTTCACAGTGGGTTTTTTTTTCTCCTCCTCTTCGCCGCGCGCCGCCGCCCCGCGCCTCTGTCTGCCGAATAAACGGATATGTGAATTAAACGCCATTGTTTTAAGCAGATCTGCGGCTAAATTTAGGCGGCGCTCTTGTTCTCCTCCAGCGCGCGGGAATTTTGTTCATTATGTTTGCGCCTTGGCTTTATCCTCCGTCGTCATCTCGTTGATGCGGCGTGTGTGTGTGTGTGTGTGTGTGTGTGTGTGTGTGTGTGTCTCAAGGCAACACACACACACACACATATAGTTCAGCCATGCGTTGTTTTTTTGCAATTACAAAAGACACAAAAATAATTATTCCGCCGCGCAGTCAGACGACATATCCCGAGTCGATGGTGCACGGATCACGCGTTTAATAAAAAAAGGTTAATCAGTTGTTAATCAGAGGATTAATAACTTGCTATTTTCTTGACAAAACCATTAATATCTCGCCATAAATATTTCATGTTGATAGGCCTTGTTTTTAATCCGGCGTTTTTCTTTTTTTGTGTGGGGGGTGGCTGGTGTCGCAGGGCACAGTGAGCAATATCTCGACATTAATGTGCATTAATCACGCTTTGCTGGAGACGAATAAATGCAGTCATGTTTATTAATACAACCTTGGAGAAAACAATACTCTGGACATTATGCAGCCACTTATTAATAAAGCTTTGATGAGCAGGGGGGGGGTCAGAGGGGTGGTCTGAGCCCCAGCAAAAGTCGTCCACCGCCGAAAGTGCACCCTTGTTTTGTTCCACCTCCCCCCCCCCTTCTTCAAGTCGCCGGGTCCGTTTGTTAATCACCGCAAAACAAATATTGCTTTCGGTGCGCTCCATTTGTTTGAAGCAACCGCGCTCAGACGCTCCCGAAATACTCATTCCCCGGCTCCCGTGTAATTAAAGAGCGCCTTTAGTGAAAACATGCAGCAAGACTCCAATTAGTTGTGTCGACGTCGCCGACTGAAAGGCGCGGGATGGCGGCGGGCGGGTGCGGCCCCCGGGCACCCGTGCGTCCCGGGAATGGAAGTCTTGGACAGGGATTTTATTGTTCTGTGACGTCGGCAACTGAAAGAACCGGAGAGTTTTGAAGTAAACCGCCGATTTTTATCTTGCCCGAGACGTTCGCATTGGCGGTCTTTAGAATTACTCAGCGGCGTTGGTACAACCTTGATTATGCATACGTGTCCTTTAAAAGTGACTTTGCAAAATAGTTGTAGTTGTAAATTGAGACAACGTTGGATCCACGTTGTTGGTTGGGAAATTTGATTGATTGATTGATTGATTGATTGATTGATTTAAACTTTTATGGCAGGTGAGGCCCCGCCTCACCTGCCATCATGGAAAGAAAAAAAAAGTAAAAAGAAAAAAAAAATATTAATTGTTATATGTATCCAGTGATTATACTATAAAGTTATTTTCCATTTAACTTCACCAGTTTTAGATTATTTTTATTCAAAATCGCTGAATTTTCACATTTGCCGTTCAAATACTGAGAAGAGACGGTGCGGTGATCAGCAGCCAGTCGAGGCACGTCACTCAGTGCCTCAACATGGATTCCGGACTCGGCTAACTGCTGGCCTGCTGTGCAGTGAGACTGTATTGCTATATGAACTATATTATACATTTCCATAGTTTAGTTAGCTGAGGTATATAATGTACAGTGTATTTTGTCAACAACTGTATGTGTGTAACGTATTTCTTGTGCTGAGCGATCATAAAACGGCTGCAAAAGACGCACTGGCTGAGGCTCCAGTAATCCCGCCTCCTGCACCCCCGCCGTAGAATTGTTGTATCAACTAAAGCCCACACTTAAACTTTCCACGTGCAAGATTGAATCTATTTAAAAAAGTTATTTCATAAAAAGCCAAAAAGTGCAAAAACAATAATGTTCGTGTTGGAGGAGTTGTGAATGACTGCAGGGCCACAACATTATGTACACCTGCAGACTGCAGGTGTATCTAATTCACAACTCCTCCAACACGAACATTATTGTTTTTGCACTTTTTGGCTTCTTATTAAATAACTTTTGTAACCTATTTTCATGGGCTTTCCTCTTTGTGATGTTAAGTTCCTGTTATGCGCTGTTATACAGTATATGCCTTAAGCTCTTATTTTGAAAGCGCTAAGAGCGGAAGTGATGACACGGAGTGGAGCGTAGGTTTTTGAAAGAAAGTAAATAAAGTGGTCCTCGTGTAAACTGGAGCCTCCGTGTTTGTTATTTTGTAGTTTCATACAGTATAGGCGACATTTATAAACCCTCGGTTACACTTTTTTAAATAGATTCAATCTTGCACGTGGAAAGTTTAAGTGAGGGCTTTAGTTGCAGTGCATGGACTTAATTTATAAGTAAAGGTAAGACCATAATAATGTTTTTTTTTTAATTAAATGTGCTTTTTTGTGTGCTACAGTTTGTATGTGTAAAGTTAAAGTTAAGTTAAAGTACCAATGATTGTCACACACACACTAGGTGTAATGAAAATTGTCGTCTGCATTTGACCCATCCCCTTGTTCACCCCCTGGGAGGTGAGGGGAGCAGTGGGCAGCAGCGGCGCCGCGCCCGGGAATCATTTTTGGTGATTTAACCCCCAATTCCAAGCCTTGATGCTGAGTGCCAAGCAGGGAAGAATGCTGGTATGAGCTTTTAAACATAACCCGTTAACTGCTGCCAATCAAATGGTGAATAAGATACTCTTTAGGGTTCATATGTTTGTAAATCTGATGAAGTCAGTGCCTCACCAGCCATCAACCTCACCGCACGTCACTGGTACAAATATATACTATCAGCATAATACAGTCATCACACAAGTTAATCATCAGAGTATATACATTGAATTATTTACATTATTTACAATCCGGGGGGTGGGATGAGGAGGGTTTGGTTGATATCAGCATTTCAGTCATCAACAATTATATCATCAGAGAAATGGGCATTGAAACAGTGTAAGTCTGACTTGGTAGGATATGTACAGCGAGCAGTGAACATAGTGAGTTCAGATAGCATAAGAACAAGTATATACATTAGAAATACTTTTGATTATTTACATTTGGTTATTTACAATCCGGGGAGGTGGGATGGGGAAGGGAGGGTGTTAGTTTAGGGTTGAAGTTGCCTGGAGGTGTTCTTTTAGTGAGGTTTTGAAGGAGGATAGATATGCACTTTCTTTTGCACCTGTTGGGAGTGCATTCCATATTGATGTGGCATAGAAGGAGAATGAGTTAAGACCTTTGTTAGATCGGAATCTGGGTTGAACGTGGTTTGTGGAGCTCCCCCTGGTGTTGTGGTTATGGCGGTCATTAAGGAAGTAGTTTGACATGTACTTCGGTATCAGGGAGGTGTAGTGGATTTTATAGACCAGGCTCAGTGCAAGTTGTTTTACTCTGTCCTCCACCCTGAGCCAGCCCACTTTGGAGAAGTGGGTTGGAGTGAGGTGTGATCTGGGGTGGAGGTCTGGAAGTAATCTGACTAGCTTGTTCTGGGATGTTTAGGGTCTAGATTTGAGGGTTTTGGAGGTGCTAGGGTACCAGGAGGTGCATGCGTAATCGAAAAAGTGTTGAACGAGAGTTCCCGCTAGAATCTTCAGGGTGCTTTTAATGACCAAATGTCAATAGTCAAATCAACATCAGAACCCAGCATTGAATAAACGTCATCAAAAAGCATGTTTTTTCAACGCTGTATTTGTGTTGTAAAATGTTAATTGGAAAATGACCAAAATTCAATGGTCACATCAACGTCAGAACACGACATTGATTAAACGTCATCAAAAAAGTATGTTGTATTTGTGTTGTAAAATGACCAAAATTCAATGGTCAAATCAACGTCAGAAAACAACATTGATTACACGTCGTCAAAAAACATGTTTTTTCAACGCTGTATTTGTGTTGTAAATAATTGATTGGAAAATGACCAAAATTCAATGGTCACATCAACGTCAGAACCCAACATTGATTAAAAGTCGGCAAAAAGTATGTTGTTTCAATGTTGTATTCGTGTTGTAAAATGACCAAAATTCAATGGTCAAATCAACATCAGAACCCAGCATTGATTAAACGCTGTAGGACCGTAATGTCACGTGTGTATTGTTGCATATTCTGGTGTAGTTGGTCAAGACTGTTGCATCTGCAGTGTGCCTCTGGTTAAATCTGTTAGAGCTCTAGCTGGAGTCTTGTTAGGGCTCTTCTCAAGGAATTAGTTTAGTCTCAAGTTGAGTCTTTTGTTAGGACTCTGGGTGTGTCCTTTGTTTATGATAAGAGCTGTAGGACCGTAATGTCACATGTTCTGGTCTGCAGTTGGTCAAGACTGTTGTATCTGCAGTGTGGATCTGGATACAACTGTTCGGAGTCTAGTTGGAGTCTTTTTGGGCCTCTTCTCAAGGCACTGATTTAGTCTCAAGATGAGTCTTGAGTTAGGACTCTGGGTGTGCTTTGTTTATGATCAGAGCTGTAGGACCATAATGTCACATGTTCTGGTCTGCAGTTGGTCAAGATTGTTGCATATGCAGTGTGGATCTGGATACAAATGTTAGAAGTATAGTTGGAGTCGTTTTGGGCATCTTCTCAAGGCACTGATTTAGTCTCAAGTTGAGTCTTTTGTTAGGACTCTGGATGTGTCCTTTATGATAATAGCTGTAGGACCGTCCTGCCACATGTGTATTGTTACATGTTCTGCTCTGCAGTTGGTCAAGAATGTTGTATTTGCAGTGTGGATCTGATTATATCTGTTAGGAGATCTAGTTAGAGTCTTTTGGACCTCTTCTCAAGGCACTGGTTTTGTCTTTTGTTAGGACTCTTGGTGTGTCCTTTATTTATGTTTAGAGCTGTAGGACCGTAATGTCACATGTTCTGGTCTGCAGTTGGTCAAGATTGCTGCATCTGCAGTGTGGATCTGGATACAACTGTTCGGACTCTAGTTGGAGTCTTTTTGGGCCTCTTCTCAAGGCACTGATTTAGTCTCAAGTTGAGTCTTGTGTTAGGACTCTGGGTGTGTCTTTTGTTTATGATAAGAGCTGCAGGACCGTCCTGCCACATGTGTAATGTCACATGTTCTGGTCTGCAGTTGGTCAAGACTGTTGCATCTGCAGTGTAGATCTGGTTACATCCTTAGGACTCAAGTTGGAGTCTTTTTGGGCCTCTTCTCAAGGCACTGATTTAGTCTCAAGTTGAATCTTTTGTTAGGACTCTGGGTGTGTCCTTCATTTATGATAAGAGCTGTAGGACCATAATGTCACATGTTCTGGTCTGCAGTTGGTCAAGATTGTTGTACCTGCAGTGTGGATGTGGATACAACTGTTCGGACTCTAGTTGGAGTCTTTTTGGGCCTCTTCTCAAGGCACTGGTTTAGTCTCAAGTTGAGTCTTTTGTTAGGACTCTGGGTGTGTCATGTATGATAATAGCTGTAGGACCGTCCTGCCACATGTGTATTGTTACATGTTCTGGTCTGCAGTTGGTCAAGACTATTGCATCTGCAGTGTGCATCTGGTTACAACTGTTCGGACTCTAGTTGGAGTCTTTTTGGGCCTCTTCTCATGGCACTGATTTAGTCTCAAGTTGAGTTTTGTGTTAGGACTCTGGGTGTGTCCTTTGTTTATGATCAGAGCTGTAGGACCATAATGTCAAATGTTCTGGTCTGCAGTTGGTCAATATTGTTGCATCTGCAGTGTGGATCTGGATACAACTGTTAGAACTATAGTTGGAGTCTTTTTGGGCCTCTTCTCAAGGCACTGGTTTAGTCTCAAGTTGAGACTTGTGTTAGGACTCTGGGTGTGTCCTGCATGATAATAGCTGTAGGGCCGTCCTGCCACATGTGTATTGTTACATGTTCTGGTCTGCAGTTGGTCAAGACTATTGCATCTGCAGTGTGGATCTGGATACAACTGTTCGGACTCTAGTTGGAGTCTTTTTGGGCCTCTTCTCAAGGCACTGGTTTAGTCTCAAGTTGAGTCTTTTGTTAGGACTCTGGGTGTGTCCTTTTTTTATGATAAGAGTAGTAGGATTGTCCTGTCACATGTGTATTGTTACATGTTTTGGTCTGTAGTTGGTCAAGACTGTTGCATCTGCAGTGTAGATCTGGTTACACCTGTTAGGATTGAAGTAGGAGTCTTATGGGCCTCTTCTCAAGGCACTGGTTTAGTCTCAAGTTGAGTCTCTTGTTAGGACTCTGGGTGTGTCCTTTGTTTATGATAAGAGCTGTAGGACCGTAATGTCACATGTTCTGGTCTGCAGTTGGTCAAGACTGTTGCATCTGCAGTGTGGACTTGAATACAATTGTTAGGATTCGAGTTGGAGTCTTTTTGGGCCTCTTCTCAAGGCACTGATTTAGTCTCAAGTTGAGGCTTGTGTTAGGAATCTGGGTGTGTCCTTTGTTTATGATCAACACTGTAGGACCGTAATGTCACATGTTCTGGTCTGCAGTTGGTCAAGAATGTTGCATCTGCAGTGTGGCTCTGGATACAACTGTTCGGACTCTAGTTGGAGTCTTTTTGGGCCTCTTTTCAAAGCACCGATTTAGTCTCAAGTTGAGTCTTGTGTTAGGATTCTAGGTGTGTCCTTTGTTTATGATAAGAGCTGTAGGACCGTAATGTCACAAGTTCTGGTCTGCAGTTGGTCAAGATTGTTGCATCTGCAGTGTGGATCTGGATACAACTGTTCGGACTCTAGTTGGAGTCTTTTTGGGCCTCTTCTCAAGGCACTGATTTAGTCTTAAGTTTAGTCTTTTGTTAGGACTCTGGGTGTGTCCTTTGTTTATGATAAGAGCTGTAGGACCGTAATGTCACAAGTTCTGGTCTGCAGTTGGTCAAGATTGTTGCATCTGCAGTGTGGATCTGGATACAACTGTTCGGACTCTAGTTGGAGTCTTTTTGGGCCTCTTCTCAAGGCACTGATTTAGTCTTAAGTTTAGTCTTTTGTTAGGACTCTGGGTGTGTCCTTTGTTTATGATAAGAGCTGTAGGACCGTCCTGCCACATGTGTAATGTCACAAGTTCTGGTCTGCAGTTGGTCAAGACTGTTGCATCTGCAATATGGATCTGGATATATCTGTTAGGACTCTAGTTAGAGTCTTTTGGGCCTCTTCTCAAGGCACTGGTTTAGTCTCAAGTTGAGTCTTTTGTTAGGACTCTGGGTGTGTCCTTTGTTTATGATCAGAGCTGTAGGACCATAATGTCAAATGTTCTGGTCTGCAGTTGGTCAAGATTGTTGCATCTGCAGTGTGGACCTGGATACAACTGTTAGGACTCTAGTTGAAGTCTTTTTGGGCCTCTTCTCAAGGCACTGGTTTAGTCTCAAGTTGAGTCTTTTGTTAGGACTCAGGGTGTGTCCTTTGTTTATAATCAGTGCTGTAGGACCATAATGTTACATGTTCTGGTCTGCAGTTGGTCAAGATTGTTGCATCTGCAGTGTGGATCTGGATACAACTGTTCGGAGTCTAGTTGGAGTCTTTTTGGGCCTCTTCTCAAGGCACTGATTTAGTCTCAAGTTGAGTTTTCAATCAATCAATCAATCAATCAATTTTTATTTATATAGCCCTAAATCACAAGTGTCTCAAAGGGCTGCACAAGCCACAACGACATCCTCGGTACAAAGCCCACATACGTGTTTTGTGTTAGGACTCTGGGTGTGTCCTTCATTTATGATAAGAGCTGTAGGACCATAATATCACATGTTCTGGTCTGCAGTTGGTCAACACTGTTGCATCTGCAGTGTGGATCTGGATACAACTGTTCGGACTCTTGTTGGAGTCTTTTTGGGCCTCTTCTCAAGGCACTGATTTAGTCTCAAGTTGAGTCTTGTGTTAGGACTCTGGGTGTGTCTTTTGTTTATGATAAGAGCTGCAGGATCGTCCTGCCACATGTGTAATGTCACATGTTCTGGTCTGCAGTTGGTCAAGACTGTTGCATCTGCAGTATGGATCTGGTTATATCTGTTAGGACTCTAGTTAGAGTCTTTTGGGCCTCTTCTCAAGGCACTGGTTTAGTCTCAAGTTGAGTCTTGTGTTAGGACTCTGGGTGTGTCTTTTGTTTATGATAAGAGCTGCAGGACCGTCCTGCCACATGTGTAATGTCACATGTTCTGGTCTGCAGTTGGTCAAGACTGTTGCATCTGCAGTATGGATCTGGTTATATCTGTTAGGACTCTAGTTAGAGTCTTTTGGGCCTCTTCTCAAGGCACTGGTTTAGTCTCAAGTTGAGTCTTTTGTTAGGACTCTGGGCGTGTCCTTTTTTTATGATAAGAGTAGTAGGATCGTCCTGTCACATGTGTATTGTTACATGTTTTGGTCTGTAGTTGGTCAAGACTGTTGCATCTGCCGTGTAGATCTGGTTACACCTGTTAGGATTCAAGTAGGAGTTTTATGGGCCTCTTCTCAAGGCACTGGTTTAGTCTCAAGTTGAGTCTCTTGTTAGGACTCTGGGTGTGTCCTTTGTTTATGATAAGAGCTGTAGGACCGTAATGTCACATGTTCTGGTCTGCAGTTGGTCAAGATTGTTGCATCTGCAGTGAGGATCTGGATACAACTGTTAGAACTATAGTTGGAGTCTTTTTGGGCCTGGTTAGTCTCAAGTTGAGTCTTTTGTTAGGACTCTGGGTGTGTCCTGTATGAAAGTAGCTGTAGGACCGTCCTGCCACATGTGTATTGTTACATGTTCTGGTTTGCAGTTGGTCAAGACTGTTGCATCTGTAGTGTGGATCTGGTTACGTCTGTTAGGACTCTAGTTGGAGTCTTTTAGGGCCTCTTCTCAAGGCACTGGTTTCGTCTCAAGTTAAGTCTTTTGTTAGGAATCTGGGTGTGTCCTTTTTTTATGATAAGAGTAGTAGGATTGTCCTGTCACATGTGTACTGTTACATGTTTTGGTCTGTAGTTGGTCAAGACTGTTGCATCTGCAGTGTAGATCTGGTTACACCTGTTAGGATTCAAGTAGGAGTCTTATGGGCCTCTTCTCAAGGCACTGGTTTAGTCTCAAGTTGAGTCTCTTGTTAGGACTCTGGGTGTGTCCTTTGTTTATGATAAGAGCTGTAGGACCGTAATGTCACATGTTCTGGTCTGCAGTTGGTCAAGACTGTTGCATCTGCAGTGTGGACTTGAATACAATTGTTAGGACTCGAGTTGGAGTCTTTTTGGGCCACTTCTCAAGGCACTGATTTAGTCTCAAGTTGAGTCTTGTGTTAGGATTCTAGGTGTGTCCTTTGTTTATGATAAGAGCTGTAGGACCGTAATGTCACAAGTTCTGGTCTGCAGTTGGTCAAGATTGTTGCATCTGCAGTGTGGATCTGGATACAACTGTTCGGACTCTAGTTGGAGTCTTTTTGGGCCTCTTCTCAAGGCACTGATTTAGTCTTAAGTTTAGTCTTTTGTTAGGACTCTGGGTGTGTCCTTTGTTTATGATAAGAGCTGTAGGACCGTCCTGCCACATGTGTAATGTCACAAGTTCTGGTCTGCAGTTGGTCAAGACTGTTGCATCTGCAATATGGATCTGGATATATCTGTTAGGACTCTAGTTAGAGTCTTTTGGGCCTCTTCTCAAGGCACTGGTTTAGTCTCAAGTTGAGTCTTTTGTTAGGACTCTGGGTGTGTCCTTTGTTTATGATCAGAGCTGTAGGACCATAATGTCAAATGTTCTGGTCTGCAGTTGGTCAAGATTGTTGCATCTGCAGTGTGGACCTGGATACAACTGTTAGGACTCTAGTTGAAGTCTTTTTGGGCCTCTTCTCAAGGCACTGGTTTAGTCTCAAGTTGAGTCTTTTGTTAGGACTCAGGGTGTGTCCTTTGTTTATAATCAGTGCTGTAGGACCATAATGTTACATGTTCTGGTCTGCAGTTGGTCAAGATTGTTGCATCTGCAGTGTGGATC
>NC_084553.2:11135950-11158450 GCF_033978685.3 Nerophis lumbriciformis
CAAAGTAAAGCCGCTGCTCCTCCACATCGAGAGGAGCCAGATGAGGTGTTTCGGGCATCTGCTCAGGATGCCACCCGAACGCCTCCTTTGCCAGAAGGCAAAGCTCTCAATTTACCGGTCGATCTACGTTCCCATCCTCACCTATGGTCATGAGCTTTGGGTTATGACCGAAAGGACAAGATCACGGGCCGAAATAAGTTTCCTCCGCCGGGTGGCGGGTCTCTCCCTTAGAGATAGGGTGAGAAGCTCTGTCATCCGGGAGGAGATCAAAGTAAAGCCGCTGCTCCTCCACATCGAGAGGAGCCAGATGAGGTGGTTCGGCATCTGCTCAGGATGCCACCCGAACGCCTCCTTTGCCAGAAGGCAAAGCTCTCAATTTACCGGTCGATCTACGTTCCCATCCTCACCTATGGTCATGAGCTTTGGGTTATGACCGAAAGGACAAGATCACGGGCCGAAATAAGTTTCCTCCGCCGGGTGGCGGGTCTCTCCCTTAGAGATAGGGTGAGAAGCTCTGTCATCCGGGAGGAGATCAAAGTAAAGCCGCTGCTCCTCCACATCGAGAGGAGCCAGATGAGGTGTTTCGGGCATCTGCTCAGGATGCCACCCGAACGCCTCCTTTGCCAGAAGGCAAAGCTCTCAATTTACCGGTCGATCTACGTTCCCATCCTCACCTATGGTCATGAGCTTTGGGTTATGACCGAAAGGACAAGATCACGGGCCGAAATAAGTTTCCTCCGCCGGGTGGCGGGTCTCTCCCTTAGAGATAGGGTGAGAAGCTCTGTCATCCGGGAGGAGATCAAAGTAAAGCCGCTGCTCCTCCACATCGCGAGGAGCCAGATGAGGTGGTTCGGGCATCTACTCAGGATGCCACCCGAACGCCTCCCTAGGGAGGTGTTTGGGGCATGTCCGACCGGCAGGAAGCCAAGGGGAAGACCCAGGACAGGTTGGGAAGACTATGTCTCCCGGCTGGCCTGGGAACCCCTCGGGATCCCCCGGGAGGACCTGGACAAGGTGGCTGAGGAGAGGGAAGTCTGGGCTTCTCTGCTTAGGCGCCGACCTCGGATAAGCTGAAGAAAATGGATGGATGGATTAAGGAGGTTGTTGTCTCACATAAGGATTGCGGACGATGGACTAAACCTCCCCCCCCAAAAAGGGCAGTTTTCCTTTAAGGCTCTTGGTTGGTTGACCCGACCATAACCACAGCAGTCCTAAAAGTGAGAGCAGTGCAGATACTCGAGAGGCCCGGTTCTGTTTCCTCCCTAACTTTGGAAAATTGCAAGCTGCTTCTTCCATTCAAGAGCACGCACCTTAACGCCGACATGTAATGTAATCCCTCGCATCTCCAGTATTCGACCACACACAACGCCGCCTTTGCTTGGTTTGTCCTTTCAACAAAACCTGACACTTCCTGCACGGGCTTCTGCTGAAGAAGTCAACTTTCTATTTCACGAGTGACCAAATACTTCTCTCCAAAAAAACAACAACCCAAAACTGATAGTTATCGAAGGGTTGATTGACAACATGGATTGTTGGGTTCTCTGACGGATGTCCTTTTGAACTTGGAGTTCTATCTCGATTCTACCAATATGACGTCTTTGTTTCTTGCGCTCGTTCAAGTCCAAACATCCTGACGGACGGGCGCATCATCTTACAGGCTTATTTATAGTTCAACCTCCGAGATCAAGTGACATCATCAATTATTAACGGAAAACCATTTGTCCGTCTGCACCTTACTGTCTTCTTGTATTAACAGTCCAATAGCCCGCTTCCATTGAGCAGTTCGCTCCAGTCGTTAGGTTTGCAACAGGGGGGCTCGAACTAGCGGCCCACAGGTCCATATTTTGTGGCCTTCTAGCTTAAAGTACCTTGAAAGCTTAGCTCGGGGGTCGGTTAAAAAATGTATGAAAATGGAAAAATATATATATTTTTTGTTTTAATAAGGTTTGGCACAAACCTTCCTAATTGTTAGAAATCTCACTGTTTATATTAAACATGCTCAAACTGATGAGTATTTGGCAAGCGCCGTTTTGTCCTACTGATCATGGCAGTCCTTGAACTCACCGTAGTTTGTTTACATGTACAACTTTCTCTGCCACAGGAAAGACGGGTTTTATGCCACTCCTTCTTTGTCTCATTTTGTCCACCACACCTTTTATACTGTGCGTGAATGCACAAAAAGTTGATGTTACTGTGTGGAGTGCTAATCAGGCATAATTGGTCACTGCATGACTGCAACCCACCGATCACAGGTAGGAAGGTGATTCACACAGCCCCAATCGTCGTCGTTTATCTGACACATGAAACGTGACAAACTTTAGCCGCCAGACGGCAGCAATGTTGAATGTCTTTGAATTTGTGGCGATTCCAACTTCGATCCACAACGTCGGTCGCTCTGCAGAGTGGCGCCTTCCATCATTTTTAGAACCCCTCCTCTTCCTCTCACGCGAGATGGGGCAGTCCCTTCCCTACTGTACTACACTATAGAAAATACAAGACTATCTTTGGGACTGAGGATTCGTGGGCCACCATCATGCGGTTCTTAAGTTCAATCAATCAATGTTTATTTATATAGCCCTAAATCACAAGTGTCTCAAAGGGCTGCACAAGGGCAAGGAAAAACTCACAACCCAGTGGGATGTCAATGTGAATGACTATGAGAAACCTTGGAGAGGACCGCAGATGTGGGTGACCCTGCCCCCTATAGGGGAGACCAGATGCAATGGACGTCGAGTGGGTCTAGAATAATATTTTGAAAGTCCAGTCCATAGTGGATCTAACATAATAGTGAGAGTCCAGTCCATAGTGGATCTAACATAATAGTGAGAGTCCAGTCCATAGTGGATCTAACATAATAGTGAGAGTCCAGTCCATAGTGGATCTAACATAATAGTGTGAAAGTCCAGTCCATAGTGGATCTAACATAATAGTGAGAGTCCAGTCCATAGTGGATCTAACATAATAGTGAGAGTCCAGTCCATAGTGGATCTAACATAATAGTGAGAGTCCAGTCCATAGTGGATCTAACATAATAGTGAGAGTCCAGTCCATAGTGGATCTAACATAATAGTGTGAAAGTCCAGTCCATAGTGGATCTAACATAATAGTGAGAGTCCAGTCCATAGTGGATCTAACATAATAGTGAGAGTCCAGTCCATAGTGGATCTAACATAATAGTGAGAGTCCAGTCCATAGTGGATCTAACATAATAGTGAGAGTCCAGTCCATAGTGGATCTAACATAATAGTGTGAGAGTCCAGTCCATAGTGGATTTAACATAATAGTGAGAGTCCAGTCCATAGTGGATCTAACATAATAGTGAGAGTCCAGTCCATAGTGGATCTAACATAATAGTGTGAGAGTCCAGTCCATAGTGGATCTAACATAATAGTGTGAGAGTCCAGTCCATAGTGGATCTAACATAATAGTGTGAGAGTCCAGTCCATAGTGGATCTAACATAATAGTGAGAGTCCAGTCCATAGTGGATCTAACATAATAGTGTGAAAGTCCAGTCCATAGTGGATCTAACATAATAGTGTGAGAGTCCAGTCCATAGTGGATCTAACATAATAGTTTGAGAGTCCAGTCCATAGTGGATCTAACATAATAGTGAGGGTCCAGTCCATAGTGGATCTAACATAATATTAAGAGTCCAGTCCATAGTGGGGCCAGCAGGAGACCATCCTGAGCGGAGACGGGTCAGCAGCGCAGAGATGTCCCCAACTGATGCACAGGCGAGCGGTCCACCCCAGGTCCCGACTCTGTTAAAATTAAAGTTAAAGTACCAATGATTGTCACACACACACTACGTGTGGTGAAATTTGTCCTCTGCATTTGACCCATCACCCTTGATCACCCCCTGGGAGGCGAGGGGAGCAGTGAGCAGCACCTTCGGCCGTGCCCGGGAATCATTTGTTGGTGATTCAACCCCCAATTCCAACCCTTGATGCTGAGTGGGGAGGTAATGGGTCCCATTTTTATAGTCTTTGGTATGACCTACCTACCGATCTCAGGGTGGACACTCTAACCACCGGGTCCAGGTCATAGGTCAGTTGCTCTACCTCCTGATTTTCCGCTTATTCGAAGTCGGGTCGTGGGGGCAGCAGCCTAAGCATGACTATATAAAGTCTATAAATATAAGGGCGCGTCTATAGATGAGGATCATTGCCGGTCACTGGCATGATGAGACGGGGTTGCTTGATGTGTGCAAAATGCTAATCGGCCCGGGCGGCGACTCCTGAATGATGGGGAGCGACAGTCATGTGCCAGGAGGCCGCGGTCTCAAAGTCACTTTGGCCTCCGCGGAGAGAAAATACGACTTGACGTCTTCGGTTTTTTTTACCTTTAATTGTCGTGTGAACTTCAAAGCCGCAAAAAAAAACAAAAAAACAGCGGCGACACTCGGCGCTCTCTCTTCGGAGGCAGGAAGTCAAACGCTTCATTGGCGGGGAATCGGCGGCGAGGGGGGAAGAAACAGGCGGCAGGATGTTAAGACATTTTCTTTCATATAGCGTGAGCGACTCTCAGGGGGCTTTGATTCCTCGCCGCTTTGTAGCGAGCGCCGGGGAATGATGCCTCCTCTTAGCGAGCGCTCGTCATCCAACAGGTGGGAAGAAAGCGAGCGCGGCGCCCTCCCCTACCCACCCCCCCTCTGCGCACCTCGCCGCCGATCAGTGGAGCGCCAGCCTAACATCTCGGCTTTCCACCTCCCGGCTTTTTCCTCGCCGCCGCCGCCGTAGCGGAGGTTAAGGTGTTAAACGTAGAGCTGCTAAACGCTCCCCGAGGTAATGGCAGTCGGCGTATATATACAGAGCGCCGCGGCGGGGACTTCCTGCCAAGCGATGAAGAGGCCGGGGGTAGGAGAGAAGGTGATGACATCATCAGCAGAACGCGCCAACAGCGGAACACTTTACATTTTATGGGTTCGTGGATCGAACCCCGCTTCCTGACCCATGACCCGGATCCAGTGCTCGCCACGTTCCCCCACAGGGCGAATACGCAAAGCATCACACACCCCCCCCCTCCCTGGCGCCCGGTGATTAATGGACGCCGCGGCCTGACATCCTCATCCCTCCCTCGCTAATCGTCCTGAAATCTCAGACGCGGCCCTGAACTCCAACTCCCACGCGGAGCGGCGCCGGGCGGGGTCGCGCGGGATCGGGGGGGTGGTGCCGACTCCTCCTCCGCTCACCCTATCTCACCCTCCGTCGTCCTTATCCACACCCTGCCGTTACGCCTCAGGTTTAAGGCACAGTACAGTAATGCCACCTTAAAAACTGATGATGTTGTACACGCTGTATCCATCCATCCATCCATCTTCTTCCGCTTATCCGAGGTCGGGTCGCGGGGGCAGCAGCCTAAGGAGGGAAGCCCAGACTTCCCTCTCCCCAGCCACTTCGTCCAGCTCTTCCTGTGGGACCCCGAGGCGTTCCCAGGCCAGCCGGGAGACATAGTCTTCCCAACGTGTCCTGGGTCTTCCCCGCGGCCTCCTACTGGTCGGACGTGCCCTAAACACCTCCCTAGGGAGGCGTTCGGGTGGCATCCTGAGCAGATGCCCGAACCACCTCATCTGGCTCCTCTTGATGTGGAGGAGCAGCGGCTTTACTTTGAGCTCCCCCCGGATGGCAGAGCTTCTCACCCTATCTCTAAGGGAGAGCCCCGCCACCCGGCAGAGGAAACTCATTTTGGCCGCTTGTACCCGTGATCTTGTCCTTTCGGTCATAACCCAAAGCTCATGACCATAGGTGAGGATGGGAACGTAGATCGACCGGTAAATTGAGAGCTTTGCCTTCCGGCTCAGCTCCTTCTTCACCACAACAGATCGATACAGCGTCCGCATTACTGAAGACGCCGCACCGATCCGCCTGTCGATCTCACGATCCACTCTTCCCCCACTCGTGAACAAGACTCCGAGGTACTTGAACTCCTCCACTTGGGGCAAGATCTCCTCCCCAACCCGGAGATGGCACTCCACCCTTTTCCGGGCGAGAACCATGGACTCGGACTTGGAGGTGCTGATTCTCATCCCAGTCGCTTCACACTCAGCTGCGAACCGATCCAGTGAGAGCTGAAGATCCTGGCCAGATGAAGCCATCAGGACCACATCATCTGCAAAAAGCAGAGACCTAATCCTGCAGCCACCAAACCAGATCCCCTCAACGCCTTGACTGCGCCTAGAAATTCTGTCTATAAAAGTTATGAACAGAATCGGTGACAAAGGGCAGCCTTGGCGGAGTCCAACCCTCACTGGAAACGTGTCCGACTTACTACCGGCAATGCGGACCAAGCTCTGACACTGATCATACAGGGAGCGGACTGCCACAATCAGACAGTCCGATACCCCATACTCTCTGAGCACTCCCCACAGGACTTCCCGAGGGACACGGTCGAATACCTTCTCCAAGTCCACAAAGCACATGTAGACTGGTTGGGCAAACTCCCATGCACCCTCAAGGACCCTGCCGAGAGTATAGAGCTGGTCCACAGTTCCACGACCAGGACGAAAACCACACTGTTCCTCCTGAATCCGAGGTTCGACTATCCGGCGTAGCCTCCTCTCCAGTACACCCGAATAGACCTTACCGGGAAGGCTGAGGAGTGTGATCCCACGATAGTTAGAACACACCCTCCGGTTCCCCTTCTTAAAGAGAGGAACCACCACCCTGGTCTGCCAATCCAGAGGTACCGCCCCCGATGTCCACGCGATGCTGCAATCAATAAATATATAAATAAATCAATAAATCCAAAAATATAATCAGGTTCTCAATCGTATTTCAATTTCGGGGTGGGGCGTGAAGAAAATGATGTACCCACAGGAGGGCGTGACATTATAATTAAGAAGCACTGGTCAGGTCTAACAATGTGTGGCTGAGAATGAGGATTGTGAATCATGACCATGAAGCAGACGTGAGGCCGATACAGGAAGTGGAGCAAAGATCATTCAGTCAAGTCAGCACCAACGCGGCTGTGGGCGACTGTCGACATTTGTCCATGGCCTGCAGGCTTGTGAAGCAAGGAGTGACACTCAGCAGTCAGATATGATTCAATTAAACAATTACGTCGGGCCGGGATGAGGAAATTTAAAAAAAAACGCGGTGGAATCTGCTTAACGTCTCTCGGATTGGCGGACTCACGTTGACATTACTAAAAGAACACATTTTTTAAACCAGACAGTTTCCTGGCATCATTTCGTTTGTTTATATTTGTGCAAAATTTAAATGGCTTTATTATCGTTTTGCGTAAAAGGTGATGAAAGAGTGAGAACGCAAGCCATGCCGTCCCCAGGTCTATGACCACTTATCATGTTAGCACATCATTTATTTATATGACCCAATGCCAACAACCTTCCCTAGTTAAAAGAAAAACAACAACAACAACAAAACAACACAAAATTCCAACAGACATGGTCACACATAACATATCCATCCATCCATTTTCTACCGCTTGTTCCTTTCGGGGTCAATGTAACACAATTTGTAGGTAATATAAGAAAACATCCATGCACCATAAAAAAAAAATTAGAATCCCACTAATTTAAGTCCATGACAAAGGATGATAGGAAAAATACAAAATACTCTCCACACTTATCCATGTTTGGTGCATTTTAGCTTCTTGATATTTCTGATTGATTACACAACTTTAAGAAGGTCGTCACGGAAGTAAACAAGGTAGGGGTCCAACTTCTACATACTCTTAATATCTAATTATATTAGTTATAAATTATATATCCATTATATTACTATAATATGTAAACCTAAATATACACAGTGTATATGTCTATATATATATATATATATATATATTCATATACATATACAAACACTGTATATATGTATATATATATATATATATATATATATATATTTATATATGTATATATATATATATATATATACATTTATATATGTATATATATATATATATATATATATATATATATATATATATATATATATACATATATACAGTGTTTGTATATGTATATGAATATATATATATATATATATATATATATATATATATATATATATATATATAGACATATACACTGTGTATATTTAGGTTTACATATATATATATATACTTACACATATATATATATATATATATATATATATATATATATATATATATATATATACACACAATACATATATACTGTATATATCCATCCATCCATTTTCTACCGCTAGTCCCTTTTTTGGGGGTCACGGGGGGTGCTGGAGTCTATCTCAGCTGCATTCGGGCGGAAGGCACCCTACACCCTGGACAAGTCGCCACCTCATCACAGGGCCAACACAGATAGACAGACAACATTCACACTCATATACACAATATATATATCTAAATATATGTATGTATGTATGTATATAAATATATATATATATATATATATATATATATATATATATATATATATATATATATATATATATATATAAATATATATATATATATGTATATATATATATATATATATGTATATATATGTATATATCTATACACATATATATATATATAAATATATATATATATATATATATATATATATATATATATATATATATATATACATATATATATACACATACACACACACTGTATGTATATACTCACATACACTATATATATATATATATATATATATATATATATAGATAGATATGCATATATATATAAATATATATATAGATATGTATATATGTATATATATATATATATATCTATATATATATATATATATATATATAGTGTATGTATGTATATTTATAACATAAACGCACCCATTTCTCATACAAGTGATTGCTATTTCGTAGCAAAAAATACGGGCTAGGCTATAGGTTACTACAGGAGGAGATAGGACCTAGGCAGGGGTGTCCAAACTCCAGCCTGCGGGCCACGAGCGGTCAGGCGGCGTCTTCAATTTTGCCCACGAGACATTATTGTGGAGGGGAGCGTGGCCTGCGGGCCTGCCGCGGAACGGGCTTTGCCAGGACCGGCCTCGAAGACAGCGACAGGTGAGTAGATGGCCCAGGTGGGCCTTGTTATCTAATCACCTGTCGCCTTTATTAGCAGCAGCCGGAATGAGACACGCAGTTGGAGTTGGAGTGGGAGCCAGAGAGAGAGAGAGACACGAACTCAGAAAAATACATTTTGCTGGAAAGCAAAAACCCCTGCACTATTTTATGAAAATAAAACAGTGTCGTAACCCTGATCCGGGCTCTCGTGGCGATGTGTGGTGGTCCGAGGAACCCACTAGAGGGCAACCTCTACAGTTATGAATAAGGAATTTGGCTTTCAGGTCATTTTAAAAGTAAGAACATATCTTGCAACGTCACCATCTTGTGGACAACATGAATATTTCAGGTATATGACCATTCCTCATGCTAGCGCAGCATTTATTTATATGACCCAATGCAAACAACCTTCCCTAGTCAAAAAAAAAAAAAATGCCAAAAAATATTTTCGGTACAGATCAACATACGAGCGAAAAAAATCGGAACTGACCTACAGTGTGAACAAGGCCTACAGATAGCATAAAGAGTCCGCCTGTGCACTGGTGTGACCCCGCATGGCGGCGACAAGGTGAGTCAGACCAACCATAAAAACCACCAAACGGCCTTCGCTTAGCACCCCCCACACTCCTTTTTATTATTTTATTTAGGATTTTTTTTTTTTTTCCACCCCGTGCACTATGAATAAATTGAGTCTGTCCGGACATGAAAATGTCAAATACCTAAAATACACCTAGGCTAAATAGCATATTAATTTTTAATGCCTGCTCATCCTATGCTGCTATTCTCATATCAGGCCTGTCTGCCAACAGCTGTTGCAGGCGCGCCCGCCCGGAATTTATCATCCATCTCTGCAAAGGAGAGGGCGGGGGACGCAGGAGGGGGGACTGGAGACATTGTTCCCGAGATCAGGAATAAGGGAGGGACACGTGCCACTTTTCACGGATGGCGGTGTGTATTTATATCACCTGCACCTCGCCACTTCTTGATATACGAGTGCGATTCAATTACGCTAATGCCAAACATAAATTGCTCAACATTCCCTTTCCTTCGCCGCCGCCGCCGCCGCCGTGGCCGGCGTGGCGCGTGACAGCGTGAGACGCCGGCACATAAAAGAGAAGAAAAAAAAGAAAAGAAAAAAAGAGCGCTGACATTGACGGCGGAGGTGGTGACATTGGCGCGGGGGAGGCGGGGATGACGCGGCGTGCCAGGGCGGCCGCCCAATGCCACCCGTGTGTGTTTTTAGGTGGCATGTGGCGGATGATTATCATAGATTATCACGATCCAGATTGTTACAAGTTGAGTGTGCGTACGTGCGCTGAAGCCGCGCGACAGCGTGTGCGCTTAAAGACACAACGCCTTTGGGGATAAGTCTAACTGGCGAGTGAATGATGAACAGTTGGTGTGTGTGTGTGTGTGTGTGTGTGTGTGTGTGTGTGTGTGTGTGTGTGGTGTTCTCTATCCTCACACAGACACTACGATACAGTCAAGCTCTAGCAACAAGCTCAAGAGTCTTCTTCAAGTAACACTATTACTTCCTGGGGCACAACATATATACACACATACATATGACAACATGATGACATCATGATGACATCATGATGATATCATGATGATAACAGGCCGTGGTTATTGTGCAGAATGATTGAGTCCGGGATGCATCTTTTTGGGGGGCCGTGAATACTTTTTTATTGACCCACAGATTATTGTCAAAATAAGATTAATAACTAAAGAATAAAACTATTTTGAAAACACAGAGGAAAGAATACATAATTATTAGTAACACAAAGCTTTGACTTTAAATTCAAGGTGTATTTATTTTTTACAAAAAAATACAAAACTACGATCTGACCGATCGAAGTCTAAGACTAGATCTGACCAATCTAAGACTAGATCCGACCAAGACTTTATCTGCCCAATCTAAGTCAAAGACTAGATCTGACCTATCTCTGTACAACTACATCTGACCAATCTAAGACTTGATCTGACCAATCAAAGTCTAAGAATCTAAGTCTAAAACTCGGGCTGACCAAACTGAGTCCAAGTCTAGATCTGACCAAACTAAGTGTAAAACTAGAGTTGACCTAACTAAATCTAAGACTCGGTCTGACCATGAACTGATGAATAGGTCTAGGATGAGAAGTGAAACGTCTTCTAAGAAAAACTGAACAGTCCCGTAGTGATGGATTGAATACCCTGAGACTAAAACCTGAACAAGACTTGTAGAGCGCCAACAGTAAAGTATCATTTTAAAAATCCTGAGTCCAGACGGTGATTCAGATCAGAACTTGTTTCTTATCCCATTTATGAGATTTCCTGAAATGTTCCCCAACATAGGTTGGTGAGTTAGGTTGATAACCAACTAACAAACCCTGGTGGAGGTAAAAAAAAAAAAGTGTTGACGTAAATAAAGGCGGGGCCTACCTTAGCACACCAACAGCATACTGGAGTGATTTGACTTTAAATTTACAGTGTATTTATTTTTAACCTTTTCACAAAAAAATACAAAACTACTAGTCAGACTAGATCTGACCGATCAAAGTCTAAGACTAGATGTGAACAATCTAAGACTAGATCCGACCAAACTAAGTATAAGACTAGAGCTGATTAATTAAAGTCTAAGTCTACTTCTACCCAATCCAAATCCAACAATCTAAGTCTAAAACTAGGTCTGACAAAAGTCTAAGAGTACATCTGACCAAACTAAGTCTAAGACTAGATCTGACCAATCCAAATCTAAGATTAAATCTGACCAATCTAAGACTTTATCTGCCAATCTAACTAAAAGACTACATACGACCAATCTAAGACTTGATCTGACCAATCGAAGTCTAAGAATCTAAGTCTAAAACTCGGGCTGACCAAACTGAGTGAAAGTCTAGATCTGACCAAACTAAGTCTAAAACTAGAGTTGACCTAACTAAATCTATGACTCGGTCTGACCAATCTAAATCCATGAACATGAACTGATGAAGAGGTCTTGGATGAGAAGTGAAACGTCTTCTAAGAAAAACTGAACAGTCCAGTAGCGATGGATTGAATACCCCGAGACTAAAACCAGAACAAGACTGGTAGAGCGCCAACAGTAAAGAAGCATTTTAAAAATCCTGAGTCCAGACGGTGAAACAGGTCAGAACTTGTTTCTTATCCCAATTCTGAGATTTCCTGAAATGTTCACCAACATACGTTGGTGAGTTAGGTTGATAACCAACAAACAAACCCTGGTGAAGGTAAAAAAATAAGAGGGTGTGGCGTAAAAAAAGGCGGAGCCTACCTTAGATCTTGCCAATCTAATCATTGACAAGATCTGACAAATCCAAGTTTAACAATCTAAGTCAAAGATGAGATCTGACCAAACTATGTCTCAGACTAGAGCTGATCAATCTAAGTCTAAGACTAGATTTGACCAATCCAAATCTAAGATTAGATCTGACCAATTTAAGACTTTATCTGCCCAAACTAAGTCAAAGACTAGATCTGACCAATCCGAATATAAGATTAGATCTGACCAATCTAAGACTTTATCTGCCAATCTAACTCAAAGACTACATCTGACCAATCTAAGACTTGATCTGACCAATCGAAGTGTAAGAATCTAAGTCTAAAACTCGGGCTGACCAAACTAAGTCCAAGTCTAGATCTGACCAAACTAAGTCTAAAACTAGAGTTGACCTAACTAAATCTAAGACTCTGTCTGACCGATCTAAGTCCATTAACATGAACTGATGAAGAGGTCTTGGATGAGAAGTGAAACGTCTTCTAAGAAAAACTGAACAGTCTAGTAGCGATGGATTGAATACCCTGAGACTAAAACCAGAACAAGACTGGTAGAGCGCCAACAGTAAAGTCGCATTTTAAAAATCCTGAGTCCAGACGGTGATACAGATCAGAACTTGTTTCTTATCCCAATTCTGAGATTTCCTGAAATGTTCACCAACATAGGTTGGTGAGTTAGGTTGATAACCAACAAACAAACCCTGGTGAAGTTAAAAAAAAAAGAGGGTGTGTCGTAAAAAAGGCGGGACCTACCTTAGATCTGACCAATCTAATCATTGACAAGATCTGACAAATCCAAGTTTAACAATCTAAGTCAAAGATGAGATCTGACCAAACTATGTCTAAGACTAGATCTGACCAATCCAAATCTAAGATTAGATCTGACCAATTTAAGACTTTATCTGCCCATTCTAAGTCAAAGACTAGATCTGACCAATCCGAATCTAAGATTAGATCTGACCAATCTAAGACTTGATCTGACTAATCGAAGTGTAAGAATCTAAGTCTAAGACTCGGGCTGACCAAACTAAGTCCAAGTCTAGATCTGACCAAACTAAGTCTAAAACTAGAGTTGACCTAACTAAATCTAAGACTCTGTCTGACCGATCTAAGTCAATTAACATGAACTGATGAAGAGGTCTTGGATAAGTGATACGTCTTCTAAGAAAAACTGAACAGTCCAGTAGCGATGGATTGAATACCCCTGAGACTAAAACCAGACTAAGACTGGTAGAGCGCCAACAGTAAAGTATCATTTTAAAAATCCTGAGTCCAGACGGTGATCCAGATCAGAACTTGTTTCTTATCACATTTCTGAGATTCCCTGAAATGTTCACCAACATAGGTTGGTGAGTTACCAAATAACAAACCCTGGTGAAGGTAAAAAAAAGGGTGTTGATGTAAAAAAAAGGCGGGGCCTACCTTAGCACACCAACAGCATACTGGAGTGAACCTTGGTGTCGGATCAAGCCGCCTCTGGCTGGCACTGCTGACGGGAACGCCACCTGAAGGAAAGAGGAAGTCCGCCGTTAGCATAGTCTTAAAGGCGCTAACAAATTTAGTGAGCGGCGCCGCGAAGGTCGAGGGAGCGCAGCCATGAAAAAAGGTTAAAGATGAAATCAAATCTGGCGCAAGGCGGCACCCCGGAGGCACGTTTGGAAATCCATCCCCCCAGCTCCCGGGCAAGGCCAGCGGTGACGAGGAGCTAAATACTGCGCTGCCACTCGGGGATATTTCATTTTCAGCCGATCAATACCAGCTTATATTTATCAGCGCGCTCGCGCCGGCTGCCACGTCTGACAGGCTGCACTTCACCCCGGCGCTCCGCGCAGCCCTCCAGGAGGGCCTGACGCAGAGCACGGACCGTGAGAGCGGGGGCAGAGACCCCGGGCGGCCATTAACCTCCCTAATGTCAAACACGCTGGAGCATCCAGACAGAAGGTTACGCCGTGTCAGGCTTTTTCTTAAACATCTTCATCCAGACGTCCTCTTAAAGAGCCCTGGTCCACTTACCGGTGTCGACTCCTACATGATCATTATGAAGGCTGGAAGCCATGTTGTTTATCAGCCCTGTTGTGACCAATAAGAGACGGGAGTGATGTCATGTGATTTAGAAACTGAAACCAAGAGCAGATACAAATTAACTACACGACGCCTGCGCTCCGGACAGGCTAACCTCCCTCCTCCAACCTCCGAGGACAAAGCTACGAACTATGGGAGACCGGGCTTTCTGCTCCGCCGCTCCCAGTCTGTGGAATAATAATAATAATAATACCTGGGATTTATATAGCACTTTCTAAAGTACCCAAAGTCGCTTTACATGTAGAACCCATCATTCATTCACACCTGATGGTGGTAAGCTACTTTCATAGCCACAGCTACCCTGGGGTAGACTGACGGAAGCGTGGCTGCAATTTGCGCCAACGGCCCCTCCGACCACCACCTATCAGTCATCATTCAATTCACCGGTGTGAGTGGCACCGGGGGCAAAGGGTGAAGTGTCCCGCCCAAGGACACAACGGCAGCGATTTTTGGATGGTAAGAGGCGGGGAGCGAACCTGCAACCCTCAGGTTTCTGGCACGGTTGCTCTACCCACTAGGCCATGCCGCCCCTAATGCTCTCCCTGACCACCTGAGGGCACCACAGACTGTGGATGCTTTTAAAAAAGGCTTAAAAACCCTTCTTTTAAAACAAAATGTCTTGAAAATCAAATATTTAGGACACGCTATATACATAGGAATATGCTAATGCTAATAAAGGGTTTTAAATGCAAGGAAAAAACAAACGTTCGAGGACCAACGCTTACAAACCTTCAACTGATTTAAAACGGAAAAGCCAACTCCATCCATGTTTTGAAAATCCTAATGCTAATAAAGGGTGTACATGTGTTTTAAATGCAAGGAAAAAACAAACGTTCGAGGACCAACGCTTACAAACCTTCAACTGATTTAAAACGGAAAAGCCAACTCCATCCATGTTTTGAAAATCCTAATGCTAATAAAGGGTGTACATGTGTTTTAAATGCAAGGAAAAAACAAACGTTCGAGGACCAACGCTTACAAACCTTCAACTGATTTAAAACGGAAAAGCCAACTCCATCCATGTTTTGAAAATCCTATTTTTCGGACATGCTACCAACACTTAACTCCTATAAATCTAAGGTTCAGGTCCACAGACAAAACAGAAACCATTAAAAGACTCATTGTAAGCAGAACTACGTCCAAGGTGGTGTAAATATGATTGAAAAGGGAGGAAAAGAGGAGCATGTGAGGACTTCAGGGGTTAAAAGCACTGTCTGTCTAATCATCTGCACAACAATATTTGCTGTGAGGCATTCTAAATAGATTATCGCTGGTCCATCTGTGTCATCATTGATTTATAAGGCATTAAGCTGCTCGGGGAGGAGAGCGGGGCGCGTTTAAAAAAAGGGGGCTCCTCGCCGCCATCAGGGGTGCGCTCACCTCCCCGACGACAACAACGCGCGCAGGAAGTGAAAATAGGCACGGCGAAAAAGGAGGCAATCCGACATTTTCTGCATCTCTTTTTGTTTGGGCCGTACAAAAGAGGCTGGGAGGAGGGGAGGAAGCACACAGGAAAAAAAACAAAAAAAAAACATGCGCACAGCGAGAAACAAACACGCACACACAGGAAGGAAAAAAAACAAAAAAAAACAAGGGGCATGATTAACATATGAATGCTGTATGCAAATGGCGGGGAGAGAGCAGATGTTGGTGCATTTAATTGACCTATATGTGAATTGGATCCAAACCTTTTCAGTGAGCCTGCTCAGGCCCGCTGAGTGCAGTTTGGACTCTTTTGGCGTTCTAGTGGCACTCGGCGAGCCAACGCCGCCGTTTCCGCGCCGGTCAAAATTGCAAATGAATTTCGTCCCAAAGTGGGGACAAAACACGGCGGCGGCGTGGCTTATCGTGTTCCCCTTAACATGGCGGCGAACGATCCCCGTTGATTTTATTGACACAACATGAGGTCCACTACAGTGGACGTGTGTTCGCCACTCGAGCGCCACGTCAACGTTCGCACGCTCTCAGTGATACGTTTTTAAGCTAAAAATGACTTTAAAAGATGTTCCGTGACGACACAAACGACTACATTCTGCTTTGTTATCGCAGGAGAAAAGGCGGAATGTTCCGTTTTAGGTGTTGCTGCATCTCTTTGAGATCCTTCCTATATATATATATATATATATATATATATATATATATATACATATATATACAGTCGTGGTCAAAAGTTTACAAACACTTGTAAAGAACATAATGTCATGGCTGTCTTGAGTTTCCAATAATTTCTACAACTCTATAACTCTCATATACATACCGTAATTTTCGGAGTATAAGTCGCACCTGCCGAAAATGCATAATAAAGAAAGAAAAAAACATAAATAAGTCGCACTGGAGCCCGGCCAAACTATGAAAAAAACTGCCACTTATTGTCCGAAAAATACGGTACATACATAATTACACATACAAATATACATAAATATACATATACATATATACACATATGCATACAAACAAACATACAGACATACATACATATGTACATACATACATAGATACATAATTACATATACATAAATATACATATACATAAATACACATATACATATATACACATATGCATACAAACAAACATACACACATATATACATATATACATACATACATACATAATTACATATACACATATACATAAATATACATATATACACATATGCATACAAACAAACATGCATACATACATACATACATACATATATACATATATACATACATACATGCATACATACATACATACATAATTACATAGTGGTTAGAATGTCCGCCCTGAGATTGGTAGGTCGTGAGTTCAAACCCCGGCCGAGTCATACCAAAGACTATAAAAATGGGACCCATTACCTCCTTGCTTGGCACTCAGCATCAAGGGTTGGAATTGGGGGTTAAATCACCAAAAATGATTCCCGGGCGCAGCCACCGCTGCTGCTCACTGCTCCCCTCACCTCCCAGGGGGTGAACAAGGGGATGGGTCAAATTCAGAGGACAAATTTCACCACACCTGGTGTGTGTGAGACGATCATTGGTACTTTAACTTTAATATATATATATATATATATATATATATATATATATATATATATATATATATATATATATATATATACATATATATATATATATATATATCTATATATATGTATATATATATATACTGTATATATATATATGTATATATATATATATACTGTATATATATATATATATATATATATATATATATATATATATATATATATGTATATACATAAATATACGTATACATATATACACATATGCATACAAACATACATACATACATATATATATATACACATATGTATGTATATATACATATATACACACATATGTAAATATAAACACACATTATACATACATACACTATATTGCCAAAAGTATTTGGCCACCCATCCAAATGATGAGAATCAGGTGTCCTAATCACTTGGCCCGGCCACAGGTGTATACAATCAAGCACTTAGGCATGGAGACTGTTTCTACAAACATTTGTGAAAGAGTGGGCCGCTCTCAGTGATTTCCAGCGTGGAACTGTCATAGGATGCCACCTGGGCAACAAATCCAGTCGTGAAATTTCCTCGCTCCTAAATATTCCAAAGTCAACTCTCGGCTTTATTATAAGAAAAGTGAAGAGTTTGGGAACAACAGCAACTCAGCCACCAAAGTGGTAGGCCAGGTAAACTGACAGAGAGGGGTCAGCGGTTGCTGAAGCGCACAGTGCAAAGACTTTCTCCAAACTTCATGTGACCTTCCAATTAGCCCACGTACAGTAGGCAGAGAGCTTCATGCGATGGGTTTCCATGGCCGAGCAGCTGCATCTAAGCCATACGTCACCAAGCAAAGCATGGGATGCAGTGGTGTAAAGCACGTCACCACTGGACTCTAGAGCAGTGGAGACGCCTTCTCTGGACTGATGAGTCACACTTTTCCATCCGGCAATCTGATGAACCAGTCTGGGTTTGGAGGTTGCCAGGAGAATGCTACATTTCGGACTGCATTGTGCCGAGTGTGAAATTTGGTGGAGGAGGAATTATGGTGAGGGGTTGTTTTTCCAGGAGTTGGGCTTGGCCCCTTAGTTCTAGTGAAAGGATCTTTGAATGCTCCAGGATACCAAAACATTGTGGACAATTCCATGTGGGAACAGTTTAGAGCGGGCCCCTTCCTCTTCCAACATGACTATGCACCAGTGCACAAAGCAAGGTCCATAAAGACATGGATGACAGAGTCTGGTGTGGTTGAACTTGACTGGCCTGCACAGAGTCCTGACCTGAACCCGTTGGGATGAATTAGAACGGAGACTGAGAGCCATGCCTTCTCCACCAACATCAGTGTGTGACCTCACCAATGCGCTTTTGGAAGAATGGTGGAAAATTCCTATAAACCAGTGACGTGCGGTCACTGGAGGCAGGTGAGGCGGGGCCTCACCTGCCATCATGGAAAGAAAAAAAATGTAAAAAGAAAAATTTTTTTTTAAATTGTTATATGTATCCAGTGATTGTACTATTACGTTATTTTCCATTTAACTTCACCAGTTTTAGATTATTTTTATTCAAAATCGCTGAATTTTCACATTTGCCGTTCAAATACTGAGAAGAGACGGTGCTGTGAACAGCAGCCAGTTGAGGCACGTCACTCAGTGCCTCAACATGGATTGCGCAATGACTCGGCTAACTGCTGGCCTGCTGTGCAGTGAGACCGTATTGCTATATGAATTATATTATACATTTCCATAGTTTAGTTAGCTGAGGTATATAATGTACAGTGTATTTTGTCAACAACTGTATGTGTGTAACGTATTTCTTGTGCTGAGCAATCATAAAACTGCTGCGAAGACGCACTGGCTGATGCTCACAGTAATCCCGCCTCCTGGTGCCGGTTAACGCACCACCCGACGGGAGTGCCACACCAACCAAAGCCACACCCAAACCCTCCACGTGCAAGACCGAATCCACCCAAAAAAACTTAACAAGAAGCCAAAAAGTGCAAAAACAACAATGCTCGCGCCGGAACGACTGCAGGGACACAACATTAGGTACACCTGCAGACTGCAGCACTGATTTCATATTTCATTCATTCACAACTCCTCCAACACGAACACCACTGTTCCCGCACTTATAAGTAAAGGTAAGACCATAATAATGTTTTTTTTAATTAAATGTGCTTTTTTGTGTGCTACAGTTTGTATGTGTAAAGTTAAAGTTAAGTTAAAGTACCAATGATTGTCTTGTCACGCACACACTAGGTGTGGTGAAATGTGTCCTCTGCATTTGACCCATCCCCTTGTTCACCCCCTGGGAGGTGAGGGGAGCAGTGACCAGCAGCAGCGCCGTGTCCGGGAATCATTTTTGGTGATTTAACCCCCAATTCCAAGCCTTGATGCTGAGTGCCAAGCAGGGAAGAATGCTGGTATGAGCTTTTAAACATAACCCGTTAACTGCTGCCAATCAAATGGTGAATAAGATACTCTTTAGGGTTCATATGTTTGTAAATCTGACTGTGATGAAGTCAGTGCCTCACCAGCCATCAACCTCACCGCACGTCACTGCTATAAACACACTCCGCAACCTTGTGGACAGCCTTCTCAGAAGAGTTGAAGCTGTAATAGCTGCAAAAGGTCATATTGAACCCTATGGGTTAGGAATGGGATGGCACTTCAAGTTCATATGTGAGTCAAGGCAGGTGGCCAAATACTTTTGGCAATATAGTGTAAATGACACAGCAGCTAAATTGGGAGCCTTTGTTTGCTTTCTTACTAATAAAAGACAAGTTGTCTAGTATGTTCACTATTTTATTTAAGGACAAACTTGCAATAATAAACATATATTTAATGTACTGTAAGATTTTTTTGTTAAAATAAAGCCAATAATGACATCTTTTGTGGTCCCCTTTATGTAGAAAAGTACTGAAAAGTACCGAAATATTTTGGTACCAGTACCAAAATATTGGTATCGGGACAACACTAATTTATCGGATCTGTGTCCCTTGAGAGCAAAACAAATCAGATTTGCAGTGTAGATGGGACCTTTGTGTCAGTCAAAAGTCCACATTTTCATCACGGCACAGATGAGAGGATGGAGGTCACATTGTCGTTAAAAACACAGACGTTATTTTCACTTATGGACCCTCTGCCTATCCCTCCTCCTCCTCGCTTTTATTCTCAAACGTCCCACAAAACACACACACGCACATTCCCGGCAATGTCATTAAATTGTATTCAATTGCCTTTTGTCCGCGGGGCAAGGACCACCCGATATATGATAATGCATTAAGGCCTCAGACTATGTCGCAGCCACCGAGCTGAGACCATCTCCCCAACAAGACACTCACACTGGGTGTGTGCGTGTGTGTGTGTGTGTGTGTGTTTTTTCTTGTATTTCTACCATTCTTGAGACATCAACAGGGAAAAGTACAAGTTAGGACATAAATCATGGTCCTAATACGGAAAACCATTGCATCTAATAGAGAGTCAAACACTAGAGTCCGTGAACATTGCTCCAAAGTCAGGATGTTTTATTTATTTAATGTGCATACAAAAGTAAACATTGACAGGTGCAAAGGCAGCAATATATGATAAAACAAGACGGCAGCTAAAGAAGGACTTACCTATTCATCCCTGAAAAAACGTGCCTGGTGAACAGCTGAATTGTGTCATAAATTTTGCCAAAATTGTAAAGTTTTCTTACAAAATTGTGGCTTTTGGCGAGTAAAATTACGAATCTTTTCATAAAATTGCCAACATTTAAAAATGTTCTTGTAAAACTGCGACTGTTATTGAGTAAAATTCCAACTTTTATCATAATATTGCACAAATGTTCCGTTTTTCTCGTAAAATGAGGTAGGCATTTTTCGGAGGTCTCAAGAAGACACACACCTCTGCCATCCATACTTGCCAACCCTCCCGATTTTCCCGGGAGACTCTCGAATTTCAGTGCCACTCCTGAAAATCTCCCGGGGCAACCATTCTCCCGAATTTCTCCCGATTTCCACCCGGACAACAATATTGGGTGCCTGCCTTAAAGGCACTGCCTTTAGCGTCCTCTACAACCTGTAGTCACGTCCCCTTTTCCTCAATACAAACAGCGTGCCGGCCAAGTCACATATTATGTACAGCTTTCACACACACATAAGTGAATGCCATGCATACTTGGTCAACTGCCATAAAAGGCCACGCTGAGGGTGGCCGTATAAACAACTTTAACACTGTTACAAATATGCGCCACACTGTGAACCCACACCAAACAAGAATGACAAACACATTTCGGGAGAACATCCGCACCGTAACACAACATGAACACAACAGAACAAATACCCAGAATCTCTTGCAGCACTAACTCTTCCGGGACACTTCCCGCCCCCCACCCAACCCCCATACAGCACAGTTCAGCTTGTTAATAAAGAGAGTTATGCATTTTATATTGTGTTCAAATTTTCATTAAAATATGGACTTTTGTCCAGGCTGGAAGCAATTATTCATATTTATGTTGTTTCTTATGGAGAACTTTGCTTCACTATACAAACTTCTCTATATCCGAACCCTGTTCAAAAACCAATCAAGTCCATAAATGGAGGTTTCACTGTACTTAAATTTGTTTTTCTGTAAAATAAACTTACATGTTTTAAATGTGGTGGCTTTTATTTTGCCGTGGCGGTGCGCCAAAATCAATTACATGTAGAGGAAACCCCATAACTGTCTATGGCTGAGGTTGCCTTTGTGCAAGGGAAACATCCAACTTGCAACCAGGCTTTGTAGGGGACACTTGAGTACCGTATTGCAGGAAATAGAAGTGCACAAACACGCCACGTTGTGCCGACCGAGCGTTAAATCTGAGTATTTAGACGACGACTCGGCCGATTTTGCCCCGCTTTTATTTGTAATCTCAGCATCTCCTTCAACAATCCCGGCGTCCGTCCCCTCGAGAGTGCCGTCATGGTGTAAACACCCACAGAGCATCCATCGCTCTCTCCTTTGAGGGCCGCCGCCGCCGCGCTGAAATATTTGTCAATAACGCTGGCGAGCGCGTTGGGTGGCTGCGCTGTTTAGACAAATGGCGCTTCATCGCATCCAGATGTTTGGAGGCCGCCGTCGCCACTCTGCTGATGTATACAGACCCTTAAGAG
>NC_084553.2:11163450-11178450 GCF_033978685.3 Nerophis lumbriciformis
AACAGTTTAAGAACAACATTTCTCAACCAGCTATTGCAAGGAATTTAGGGATTTCACCATCTACGGTCCGTAATGTCATCAAAAGGTTCAGAGAATCTGGAGAAATCACTGCACGTTAAGCGATGATTTTACAAACCTTTGATCTCTCGGGCGCTACTGCATCAAAAAGCGACATCAGTGTGTAAAGGATATCACCACATGGGCTCAGGAACACCTCAGAAAACCACTGTCAGTAACGACAGTTGGTCGCTACATCTGTAAGTGCAAGTTAAAACTCTACTATGCAAAGCGAAAAGCCATTTATCAACAACACCCAGAAACGCCAAAGGCTTCTCTAGGCCCGAGCTCATCTAAGACGGACTGATGCAAAGTGCAAAAAGTCGTCTGAAAAACACGGTAGTCAATAGACTATCTTTGAATCTCAGTAAAACGAAAACAATGCTCGTCGGTAACAGGAGAAGGGAAAGTCAAACACAACTACAAATAGAGTAGATATTGAAAGGGTAAAAGAAAACACATTTTTTAGGTATATTACAAAACCCAAAAGCAGTGAAGTTGGCACGTTGTGTAAATGGTAAATGAAAACAGAATACAATGATTTGCAAATCCTGTTCAACTTATATTCAATTGAATAGACTGCAAAGACAAGATACTTAACGTTCCAACTGGAAAACTTTGTTATTTTTTGCAAATATTAGCTCATTTGGAATTTGAAGCCTGCAACATGTTTCAAAAAAGCTGGCACAAGTGGCAAAAAAGACTGATAAAGTTGAGGAATGCTCATCAAACGCTTATTTGGAACATCCCATGCTAATTGGGAACAGGTGGGTGCCATGATTGGGTATAAAAGCGGCTTCCATGAAATGCTCAGTCATTCACAAACAAGGACGGGGGCGAGGGTCACCACTTTGTGAACAAATGCGTGAGCAAATTGTCGAACAGTTTAAGAACAACATTTCTCAACCAGCTATTGCAAGGAATTTAGGGATTTCACCATCTACGGTCCGTAATGTCATCAAAAGGTTCAAAGAATCTGGAGAAATCACTGCACGTTAAGCGATGATTTTACAAACCTTTGATCTCTCGGGCGCTACTGCATCAAAAAGCGACATCAGTGTGTAAAGGATATCACCACATGGGCTCAGGAACACCTCAGAAAACCACTGTCAATAACGACAGTTGGTCGCTACATCTATACGTGCAAGTTAAAACTCTACTATGCAAAGCGAAAAGCCATTTATCAACAACACCCAGAAACGCCGAAGGCTCCGCTAGGCCCGAGCTCATCTAAGACGGACTGATGCAAAGTGCAAAAAGTCGTCCGAAAAACACGGTTGTCAATAGACTATCTTTGAATCTCAGTAAAACGAAAACAATGCTCGTCGGTAACAGGAGAAGGGAAAGTCAAACACAAATACAAATAGAGTAGATATTGAAAGGGTAAAAGAAAACACATTTTTATATATAATACAACACCCAAAACTAGTGAAGTTGGCACGTTGTGTAAATGGTAAATAAAAACAGAATACAATGATTTGTAAATCCGTTTCAACTTATATTCAATTGAATAGACTGCAAAGACAAGATACTTAACGTTCCAACTGGAAAACTTTGTTATTTTTTGCAAATATTAGCTCGTTTGTGATTTGATGCCTGCAACATGTTTAAAAAAAGCTGGCACAAGTGGCAAAAAAGACTGAAAAAGTTGAGGAATACTCATCAAACACTTATTTGGAACACCCCATGCTAATTGGGAACAGGTGGGTGCCATGATTGGGTATAAAAACGGCTTCCATGAAATGCTCAGTCATTCACAAACAAGGACAGGGGCGAGGGTCACCACTTTGTCAACAAATGCGTGCGCAAATTGTCCAACAGTTTAAGAACAACATTTCTCAACCAGCCATTGCAAGGAATTTAGGGATTTCACCATCTGCGGTCCGTAATATCATCAAAAGGTTCAGAGAATCTGGAGAAATCACTGCACGTAAGCGATGATTTTACAAACCTTTGATCCCTCAGGCGGTACTGCATCAAAAAGCGACATCGGCGTGTAAAGGATATCACCACATGGGCTCAGGAACACCTCAGAAAACCACTGTCAATAACGACAGTTGGTCGCTACATCTGTAAGTGGAAATTAAAACTCTACTATGCAAAGCGAAAGTCATTTATCAACAACACCCAGAAACGCCGAAGGCTTCTCTGGGCACGAGCTCATCTAAGATGGACTGATGCAAAGTGGAAAAGTCGTCCGAAAAATACGGTAGTGAATAGACTATCTTTGAATATCAGTAAAACGAAAACAATGCTCGTCGGTAACAGGAGAAGGGAAAGTCAATCACAACTACAAATAGAGCAGACATTGAAAGGGTAAAAGAAAACACATTTTTTAGGTATATTACAAAACCCAAAAGCAGTGAAGTTGGCACGTTGTGTAAATGGCAAATAAAAACAGAATACAATGATTTGCCAATCCTGTTCAACTTATATTCAATTGAATGGACTGCAAAGACAAGATACTTAACGTTCCAACTGGAAAACTTTGTTATTTTTTGCAAATATTAGCTCATTTGGAAGCTCATTTCCCGCATCTACTTTGCTTTATTTAGCAATCAAGACTATTTCAGCTGTTTTTATCCTTCTTCGTAGGGACATTGTTGATTGTCATGTCATGTTCGGATGTAGACCGTCTTTGCTCCGCAGTAAGTCTTTGCTGTCGTCCAGCATTCTGTTTTTTGTTTACTTTGTAGCCAGGTCAGTTTTTAGTTTCATTCTGCATAGCCTTCCCCAAGCTTCAACGCCTTTTCTTAGCGGCACTCGCCTTTTGTTTATTTTTGGTTTAAGCATTAGATACCTTTTTACCTACACTGTGCCTCCCGCCGGCGTCTATATATTGTGATCATTCCAAACCATGTTCCCGACATCTACAAAGCAATTAGCTACCTGCTGCCACCTACTGATATGGAAGAGTATTACATGGTTACTCTGCCGAGCTCTAAACAAAAATAAAATTGTTCAAAAATGTATAAAAATGGCAAAATTAGTATTATTATTAGTAATATTAGAATGGAGTAAATACGGACAACATGTAGCGAGCAAGCGCCACTTGACGCAACTGGACCATTTGAGCCTTTTCAATATCTAACCACCACATCAACAATCACACACACACTGCTTTTACAGATGGCACTTCATGTGTATGCAAATGTGTGTGTGTGTGTGTGTGCGGGTGTTGTTGATCTTGCGTCCAGACTGCAGCCAGCTTTGACCTTGGACTCGGCCATATTCATTACATCATTAAGTTACCTCTTCATTAACTTTTCATTGTTTATGGAGGCGGCGGCGGTGGCGAGGAGGAGCAGGCGGGGGGTGTAGCGGGCGGGCATCTGGACCCTGTTCTGTTCCTTCATGTGTGGCTGGGCTAACAATCCTAGCGTTCACGCATTCGTCTTACCTCAACCTGTTCTGTCCTGCGGCTGAGAAAAACAACCGAAAAGTATGAGGAGCCGTTAGGGACATTATTTAGAATTACCTCTTACATACACTACTGAAATGCTCTCACATAAACAACTGAAATCTTTTTCTCACACACACACTACTGAAACACTCTTATACACACTACTGAGATGCTCTTACATACACTACTGAAATGCTCTCACATAAACAACTGAAATCTTTTTTCTCACACACACACTACTGAAACACTCTTATGCACACTACTGAAATACTCTTACATACACTACTGAAATGCTCTCACATAAACAACTGACATCTTTTTCTCACACATACACACTACTGAAACACTTTTATACACACTACTGAAATGCTCTTACATATCGACTGAAAGGCTCTCACATAAACAACTGAAATCTTTTTCTCACACACACACTACTGAAACACTCTTATACACACTACTGAAATGCTCTTACATACACTACTGAAATGCTCTCACATAAACAATTAAAATGTTTTTCTCTCACACACCCTACTGAAACACTCTTATACACACTACTGAAACACTCTTACATACACTACGGCCCCTCATAAAAAAGCGCCACACTGCTATTGCTAACAAAGGCTAAGGGCGAGGCAGCGGTGGAAAAAACGGACGCTAACATGCGCCTAACTCGGAAAAATGACTAGTTAGTTTTAGCTACCACCTCGATGCGAAAATGCTGACACATGGAGTTCACACTGAGAGGCAAAAACACAGCAAACGTGCTAACATTGCTAGCATAAAGACAACAAAAGCAATTACGCAACAGGGCTGCCACACTGCTAGCATGCTATCGGAGACTATTACGCTAAATCAGAGGCTGACTCGAACGAACACAGCTAGCACACTATCGGTGGCTAACATGATGCTAAGAGAGAGAACAAAAAAGCTAATCTACAGCTAGCATGCTAACATTGGCTACTCTACTTATACGATAGATGGTATCACATTCATAAAACTGCGAAAAAACACTGCTAACATGCTAACATCAAGTACCACATTATGAACAAAATGCTGAGACTCGAACGAACACAGCTAGCGCACTATTGGTGGCTACCATGATGCTAAGAGAGAACACCAAAGCTTATATACAGTTAGCATGCTAACATGTGTTACTCTACCTACACCATGGACGGTGTCACATTCACAATACTGCGATAAACATTGCTAACATGCTAACGACACGTATAACACTACTTGAATAGACATACATACTCCACTTAAAAACGCTAACACTTAAACGAGCACAGCTAGCGCAATACTGGTGGCGACCATGATGCTAAGAGATAGAACAATGAAGCTAATCTACAGTTAGCATGCTAACATTTGTTACCCTACCTACACAATGGACGGTATCACATTCATAACACTGCGATAAACATTGCTAACATGCTAACGACAGGTATAACACTACTTGAATCGACATATATATATATATATATATATATATATATATATATATATATATATATATATATATATATATATATACTGTTGTTGAGTGTCTGTACTGTCTGGAGATCGGCAGACTTACCACGTTATACTCTTCCACATCAGTAGGTGGCAGCAGGTAGCTAATTGCTTCATAGGCTAACCTCCTCAAACCTCCGAGGACAAAGCTACGGACAATGGGAGACCGGGCTTTCTGCTCCGCCGCTCTCAGTCTGTGGAATGCTCTCCCTGACCCCCTGATGGTACCACAGACTGTGGATGCTTTTAAAAAAAGGCTTAAAAAACCTTCTTTTTAAAAAAGCCTTTTTTTGATATATGCATACTCGTTCAACTATTTGGCTGTTCTAGTTTTTATTTGTATTTATTTATTTATTTATTTATTTGTTTATTATCTTTTTTTTAATGTATTTTTTTTATTTTTTAAATACACTGTAACACTTTGAGGTTGTTTACTCAATGTAAAGTGCTTTTTACAAATAAAATCTATTATTATTATTATTATTATTATTATTATTATGTCGGAAACAGCGGGAGGCAGCGTGCAGGTAAAAAGGTGTCTAATGCTTAAACCAAAAATAAACAAAAGGTGAGTGCCCCTAAGAAAAGGCATTGAAGCTTAGGGATGGCTATGCAGAACGACACTAAAACTGAACTAGCTACAAAGTAAACAAAAACGAATGCTGGACGACAGCAAAGACTTACTGTGGAGCAAATAAACAATGTCCCCACAAAGAAGGATAATAACAACTGAAATAGTCTTGATTGCTAAAACAAAGTAGGTGTGGGGAATAGCGCTCAAGGAAGACATGAAACTGCTACAGGAAAATACCGAAAAAAGAGAAAAAGCCAGCAAAATAGGAGCGCAAGACAAGAACTAAAACACTACACACAGGAAAACAGCAAAAAACTCAAAATAAGTCACGGCGTGATGTGACAGGTGGTGACATTACACAGTCTTTGAGAAAAAAGCTACAGTGATGCATGCTTGGTTATGGTTTAAAGTCATATCCAACAATTGCGACAACGACTTTTTATTGTCAATATCGGCTGCTGAGTTTCAGTTTTAATGATTTCTGCTGCTGGTGGTGTGCCTCCGCATTTTTTCAATGAAAAAAATGTGCCCTGGCTCAAAAAAGGTTGAAAAACACTGACCTATACGACATTAATGTCAATAATGAGGTACACGAAATTGGTAAACATTGGAAAAACCCCAAGAATCTTCATAAAAAGGCTTCATGTATTAAGATCGATGTTACGTACAGTATATATAAAAAGTACTTAAGGTTAAGGACTCTGCAACATCGCATGGACATCGTGGGCGGTACTTCTGGATTGGCAGACCGGAGTGGTGGTTCCTCTCTTTAAGAAGGGGAACCGGAGGGTGTGTTCCAACTATCGTGGGATCACACTCCTCAGCCTTCCCGGTAAGGTCTATTCAGGTGTACTGGAGAGGAGGCTACGCCGGATAGTCGGACCTCGGATTCAGGAAGAACAGTGTGGTTTTCGTCCTGGTCGTGGAACTGTGGACCAGCTCTATACTCTCGGCAGGGTCCTTGAGGGTGCATGGGAATTTGCCCAACCAGTCTACATGTGCTTTGTGGACTTGGAGAAGGCATTTGACCTTGTCCCTCGGGAAGTCCTGTGGGGAGTGCTCAGAGAGTATGGGGTATCGGACTGTCTGATTGTGGCGGTCCGCTCCCTGTATGATCAGTGTCAGAGCTTGGTCCGCATTGCCGGCAGTAAGTCGGACACGTTTCCAGTGAGGGTTGGACTCCGCCAAGGCTGCCCTTTGTCACCGATTCTGTTCATAACTTTTATGGACAGAATTTCTAGGCGCAGTCAGGGCGTTGAGGGGATCCGGTTTGGTGGCTGCAGGATTAGGTCTCTGCTTTTTACAGATGATGTGGTCCTGATGGCTTAATCAGCTCTCACTGGATCGGTTCGCAGCCGAGTGTGAAGCGACTGGGATGAGAATCAGCACCTCCAAGTCCGAGTCCATGGTTCTTGCCCGGAAAGGGGTGGAGGGCCATCTCCGGGTTGGGGAGGAGACCTTGCCCCAAGTGGAGGAGTTCAAGTACCTAGGAGTCTTGTTCACGAGTGAGGGAAGAGTGGATCGTGAGATCGACAGGCGGATCTGTGCGGCGTCTTCAGTAATGCGGACGCTGTACCAAATCCGTTGTGGTGAAGAAGGAGCTGAGCCGGAAGGCAAAGCTCTCAATTTACTGGTCGATCTACGTTCCCATCCTCACCTATGGTCATGAGCTTTGGGTTTTGACCGAAAGGACAAGATCACGGGTACAAATGAGTTTCTTCCGCCGGGTGGCGGGGCTCTCGCTTAGAGATAGGGTGAGAAGCTCTGTCATCCGGGAGGAGCTCAAAGTAAAGCCGCTGCTCCTCCACATCGAGAGGAGCCAGATGAGGTGGTTCGGGCATCTGGTCAGGATGCCCGGGAGGTGTTTGGGGCACGTCCGACCGGTAGGAGGCCACGAGGAAGACCCAGGACACATTGGGAAGACTATGTCTCCCGGCTGGCCTGGGAACGCCTCGGGATCCCCCGGGAGGAGCTGGACGAAGTGGCTGGGGAGAGGAAAGTCTGGGCTTCCCTGCTTAGGCTGCTGCCCCCGCGACCGGACCTCGAATAAGCGGAAGGAGATGGATGGATGGATGGACTTAAGGTTGTGTTTTTGCCTGCGTGTGACTGAAGCATTATTGATCGTGGTTACCCAGGACTAGCCGCAGCGTGCTTAAACCACCACCAGGTGGCATCCGTGAGCAGGTAATACTGTATCATCTCTTTCGGGTGGGCTCCAAGTGAAGGACGAGGCTCAAAACCAAGCCAGAGACGGCGGCGTGTGCACGAAGTCAGACATATTTGTGTGAGCGTCAGACGATCACGGGCGCAATTAGCCGGGCCGACGCGTTAAGGCGGGCAAAGAGCGTCTCGAGAGGCGTTAATAAAAGAAGTTTAAAGATGCTGAGCAGGACATTTATGCAAATGTCCATAAAAAGAAAAAAAGCAAGGCGTAATCAAATTGGGGCAAGGCAGATAAAGCGTGTTCTCTCCGTGGGTGTTCCTTCCACACGCGCCGCTACAACGCAGGAATTTGCATCTTTCTGCTTCGACACAGCAAACACACTTTGTGTATTTGAGAACACAAAGTGAGATATTGGCTGGTGTGTCGTGGGAAATTATGCAACTTCACCTAATTGGTCAAAACATTTTTGTTTTTGCAAATCAATAATTATAATCTGCAAATAATGTGCCGTTGCTTACTGTCTGTCTAATTGCTTTGTAAAAGTCGGAATGTGTCGGGTGAGACGAGGATGATTTGTTGTGATCCCAAAATGCGGACCACAGCGGGAGGCAGTGTGCAGGTAAAAAGGTATGTAATGCTTAAACCAAAAATGAGCAAAAGGGAAAGGAAAAGGCAATGGCTATGCAAAACGAAAGTACAACTGAACTGGCTACAAAGTAAACAGAAATGGAATGCTGGACGACAGCAAAAACTTACGGCCACAACAAACACACTTTGTGTATTTGTTGTGGCTGCAGGGAGCAGCTTCTAGTGCAGGGGTCGGCAACCCAAAATGTTGAAAGAGCCATATTGGACCACAAATACAAAAAAGTGTCGGGTGAGACGAGGATGATTTGTTGTGATCCCAATATGCGGACCACAGCGGGAGGCAGTGTGAAGGAAAAAAGGTATGTAATGCTTAAACCAGAATTGAGCAAAAGGGAAAGGAAAAGGTAATGGCTATGCAAAACGAAAGTACAACTGAACTGGCTACAAAGTAAACAGAAACGGAATGCTGGACGACAGCAAAAACTTACGGCCACAACAAACACACTTTGTGTGTTCGTTGTGGCTGCAGGGCGCAGCTTCTAGTGCAGGGGTCGGCAACCCAAAATGTTGAAAGAGCCATATTGGACGACAAATACAAAAAAGTGTCGGGTGAGACGAGGATGATTTGTTGTGATCCCAATATGCGGACCACAGCGGGAGGCAGTGTGAAGGTAAAAAGGTACGTAATGCTTAAACCAGAAATGAACAAAAGGGAAAGGAAAAGGCAATGGCTATGCAAAACGAAAGTACAACTGAATTGGCTACAAAAGTAAACAGAAACGGAATGCTGGACGACAGCAAAAACTTACGGCAAGGCGCAGCTTCTAGTGCAGGGGTCGGCAACCCAAAATGTTGAAAGAGCCATATTGGACCACAAATACAAAAAAGTAATCGGTCTGGAGCCGCAAAAAATCAAAAGTCTTATATAAGTGTTATAATGAAGACAACACATGATGTTAGTGTCTATATTAGCTATATTAGCCTACTATCAAAATAACTTTAAAAGCCGTATATAAGTGTTATAATGAAGGCAACACATGATGTAAGTGTCTATATTAGCCTACTATCAAAATGACTTTAAAAGTCTTATAAAAGTGTTATAATGAAGACAACACATGATGTTAGTGTCTATATTAGCTATATTAGCCTACTATAAAAATGACTTTAAAAGTCTTATATAAGTGTTATAATGAAGACAACACATGATGTTAGTGTCTATATTAGCTATATTAGCCTACTATCAAAATGACTTTAAAAGTCTTATATAAGTGCTATAATGAAGACAACACATGATGTTAGTGCCTATATTAGCTATATTAGCCTACTATCAAAATGACTTTAAAAGTCTTATAAAAGTGTTATAATGAAGACAACACATGATGTTAGTGTCTGTATTAGCTATATTAGCCTACTATCAAAATGACTTTAAAAGTCTTATAAAAGTGTTATAATGAAGACAACACATGATGTTAGTGTCTATATTAGCTATTTTAGCCTACTATCAAAATGACTTTAAAAGTCTTATATAAGTGTTATAATGAAGACAACACATGATTTTAGTGTCTATATTAGCTATATTAGCCTACTATCAAAATGACTTTAAAAGTCTTATAAAAGTGTTATAATGAAGACAACACATGATGTTAGTGTCTATATTAGCTATTTTAGCCTACTATAAAAATGACTTTAAAAGTCTTATAAAAGTGTTATAATGAAGACAACACATGATGTTAGTGTCTATATTACCTATATTAGCCTACTATCAAAATTACTTTAAAAGTCTTATAAAAGTGTTATAATGAAGACAACACATGATGTTAGTGTCTATATTAGCTATTTTAGCCTACTATCAAAATGACTTTAAAAGTCTTATAAAAGTGTTATAATGAAGACAACACATGATGTTAGTGTCTATATTAGCTATTTTAGCCTACTATCAAAATGACTTTAAAAGTCTTATACAAGTGTTATAATGAAGACAACACATGATGTTAGTGTCTATATTAGATATTTTAGCCTACTATCAAAATGACTTTAAAAGTCTTATATAAGTGTTATAATGAAGACAACACATGATGTTAGTGTCTATATTAGCTATTTTAGCCTACTATCAAAATGACTTTAAAAGTCTTATACAAGTGTTATAATGAAGACAACACATGATGTTAGTGTCTATATTAGCTATATTAGCCTACTATCAAAATGACTTTAAAAGTCTTATAAAAGTGTTATAATGAAGACAACACATGATGTTAGTGTCTATATTAGCTATTTTAGCCTACTATCAAAATGACATTAAAAGTCTTATATACCGGTAAGTGTTATAATGAAGACAACACATGATGTTAGTGTCTATATTAGCTATTTTAGCCTACTATCAAAATGACTTTAAAAGTCTTATAAAAGTGATATAATGAAGACAACACATGATGTTAATGTCTATATTAGCTATTTTAGCCTACTATCAAAATTACTTTAAAAGTCTTATATAAGTGTTATAATGAAGACAACACATGATGTTAGTGTCTATATTAGCTATATTAGCCTACTATCAAAATGACTTTAAAAGTCTTATAAAAGTGATATAATGAAGACAACACATGATGTTAGTGTCTATATTAGCTATTTTAGCCTACTATCAAAATGACTTTAAAAGTCTTATATAAGTGTTATAATGAAGGCAACACATGATGTTAATGTCTATATTAGCTATTTTAGCCTACTATCAAAATTACTTTAAAAGTCTTATATAAGTGTTACAATGAAGACAACACATGATGTAAGTGTCTATATTAGATATTTTAACCTACATACAGCTAGCCTAAATTGCACGTTAGCATCGATATGCCTGATTAGCACTCCAACAAGTCAATAACAGCAACAAAGCTCACCTTTTGTGCATTCGCACACAGCATAAAACGTTTGGCGGACAACATGAGACAAAGAAGGAGTGGCATGAAACACGTCTTTCTGTGGCAGCTTCGGAGAAAGTTGTACATTCAAACCAACTTTTGAGTAACAGTCCACACAACGGTGAGTTCAAGGGCCGCGAAAAAAATTAGTAGGACAAAACGGCGCTCGCCAAATACTCTCATCAGTGAAGCATGAACACAAAAATATAAACGGTGGGCTTTTTTACTATTAGGAAGGTTTGTGTCGTGTTTGTCCTTCTACAGAAACCATATTACAACAAATATCATATTTTTCACCCCATTTTTGTTCCTTTACCATACATTTAACAAAACAAAACTACATGGATCCACTAGGGCGGCGCTAAAGAGCTGCATGTGGCTCTAGAGCCGCGGGTTGCTGACCCCCGTTTTAGTGGAATGTAAAGAAACGAAAAGTACCGTAATTTTTTTTTTTTTTTGTTGTTGTTTGTTTGTTTTTAAGTACACGACAACAAGGGTGTGCAAAGTGTGGTTTGTGGGCTGCTGTGTGGCAAATGTAGGATGCTTGGAAACCGTTTAGTAGGAAATTATCTGTTCCAGGGTCAAACTGTAAACAAAGAGCGTTTGGAAAACATCGACATGAACCTATTTTCTGCCTTTTTCTATGAACACTTCTTTTTACACTTGTATGACAGTGTTGAAACAATTAATCGCTACTCTCAAATCTTTAAAATATTATATTATTTTGTAAAATATACTGTGTGGGGGGGGCGTGGCCTGCGGACCTGCAGCGAAATGACTGAAAAGGAACACAAAAAACATTTATTGCAAAATAAATCATTGTTCAGAAAGATGAACAAGGCGGTCATGTCTGTAATTGGTGGTCTGAAGAACCCGGAAGGGAAAGTCTTCCACATATACATATACATTATATTAAATGTATACATTATATTATGGAGATGTATCATATTACAAAAAATATTGTTTTGAGATTCGACAATGAACAAAATAGAAAAAAATAAATGAGGTAAAAAAAAAAATCACAAAAAATAGAAACATTTTAAAATAAAGAAAATAATGAACTTATTTCTATTTTACAAAGTTTGTAAAAATAAATCGCTAAATTTAACGTATTAATATAATTGAAATTGAAATTAATCCTTCATATATTATGTTATAAAACAATATATAAATTATATAATATTGATATACCAAATACAAATTAATTTAGAAGTTAGTTAAAAAAAAAAGAATGTTTTAAGATTTGACAATGAACAAAATAGAAAAACGATGAGGAAAAAAAAAATCACAAAAAATAAATGAAATACAAATAAAAAGACTACAAAAAAACTTCACCATGAACTTCTTTCTACACTTGTAACCACAGTGTTTGAAAAAAATATCAATCGCTAATTTTATTGCATTAATATCATTGAAATTATTAATCATTCATATATTATTTTGTAAAATAAACACATGAATTATATTAAATATAACAATATTTTATGTAGATATAACATTAAATAAAAATGATTTAATGTTACAAAAAATATGGTTTTGTGATTTTAATATAAACAAAATTTAAAAAAGAAATTAGGAAAAAAAAACAACAACACAAAAAATAGAAACATTTTAACTGAAATTACTACAAAAAAATTCACCATGAACTTCTTCCTACATTTGTATCACAGTGTTTGAAAAATTAAATCGCTAATTTTAATTAATTAATATCTTTGAAATTATTATTAATCAATCGTATATTATTCTATGAAAATCTTTATAAATTATATTATATAAATATAATATTAAAAAATATATATTTAGAAGTAGAAGAAATAGACTATCTTTGCTTAGTTAAAAATATTTTTTTTAAATAATAATAAATAACAATAATAAATAATAATTATTTCGACAATGAACAAAATAAAAAAAGATGTGAGGAAAACAAATGTATTAAAAATAAATTAAATAAAAAATAAAAATACTACAAAACAAATTCACCATGAACTGTATCACAGTGTTTTATTTTTATTTTTTAATATCGCCATTTTTAATTTATTATTATCATTGACATGATTATTAATCATGCATATATTATTTTATAAAACAATATATTATATGAATACAAAGTTATATTGTATAAATATAATAACAAATAAAAAATAGACTCTCGGTCGTCGCTTAGTTAAAAATGATAGTTTCAAGATTTGACAATGAAGAAAATATAAAAAAGAAATGAGGAAAAAAATATATAAAAACAAATACAATTCACCATGAACTTCTTCCGAGACTTGTATGACAGTGTTTTAAAAAATCAATCACAAATTTTAACTTAATAATATATTTAAAATTATTATTTATTATTCATATTATATTCAAATATATACATATTATATAGCTAAATAAATCAAATAAAATAATTAGTTAATGTCGGCCTTTCCTTAGTTAAATAATGTTTTAGGATTTGACAATGAGCAAAAAATAAAATAAATAAATAAATTAAAATAATACAAAAATGTTTACCATAATTTTTTTGCTACACTTGTATAACAGCGTTGAATGTTAATCTATTTAAATATTAGATCAATTGTATTAATATATATATATATATATATATATATATATATATATATATATATATTAACAAATATTACTATTAGAAACAAATCCGTCAAATCAATCTCCACCATTTTTTAAAAATGATTATAAATTAAAAATGAACGCTATAAATTATGGTTCACTTTATTTTTAACACTTCCTTATGCCATAATTACGTTTGTTTTAATGCGCCACAACCTCACTTTCCCACTGCATCCTCATCATCTGACACGTAAATGAGATGTGGATTTTATTCCCTTTTCACTCACGGATTATTTTGTCGTCTTTTAGTCGACGATCAGAATGATCTGTGTTAATATTGCAAGTCAAAAATCAAATCAAATGTAATAATTGCTTGAAAGAAAAACATGTATTCTTGCATTCAGTATTTCGTGACCATATAAGGATTACTTCCTGTGTTTATCGTGGCGTACTTGATTGTACGTGCCATGGTGTACGGTTAGTAACGCCGCCTCGGTGACGCACGCAGCACACAAACGGCGACGCAGCTGGACTGCGAAAGTGTCAGCAGCCCGCCAGACATTTGACAAAAGACGTGGGCGGAGACCACGTCAACGCCGCCATGACGGCGTGTCGTCATCGGAGGCACGGGCCGCCGTCACACGGCAGCGCCGCCATGCGTGTGCATGTGTGTGTGTGTTCGTGTGTGTGTGTGTGTGTTGGGAGGGGAGAAAGACCTCGTCGCCCCGGGGATGGTGTGTCACATACGCTCCATCACAAGGCCGCTTTATTGGGCCTGGCATGGGTCAGACCCCTACTGTCATCTTCAAATATGGCCGCCACCTGCTCGCACACCCAGCGACACACACGAGCGTCCATATGTGCACACACACACACACACACACACAGAGCGGCACACATGGCCCGCTAAAGAATTCATCTGGTGTTTTCTACTTAATTGCAACAAAAACACAAAAATGTGCGGCGTTCACTTCCCAGGACCCCCGAGAAGGAGGACTAATTTCTAACAGCTTCTTCCCCCGTTTTATTTCTTTATTTCTCTCGCCTCCTCGCGTTTACAAAAAAAAAAGAAAGAAAGTGGTTTGCAGACTGAGAGTGTGCGTTGATGCCACCCTGCCTTCACATTCCTCATGTCTGGCCCAGACGCACACACTGGGAGTATGATAATATAATAACACATCACTGTTAATAATGCAAGGCAACATCCACGCCACACAATAAGGCTGCGCTCAAT
>NC_084553.2:11185950-11223450 GCF_033978685.3 Nerophis lumbriciformis
TGTACTAAAACTGTATTGTTGAACTAAAAAACGGTATTGTTGTATTAAAAAACTGTATTGTTGTAGTAAAAACTGTATCATTATGATAAAAAACTGTATTATATTAAAAAACGGTATTGTTATATTAAAAAAACTATTGTAATATTTTAAAACTATTGTTACATTAAAAACTGTACTGTTGTACTAAAAACTGTATTGTTGTATTTTAAAAGTGTATTGTTGTATTTAAAAGCTGTATTGTTATATTAAAGTGTATTGTTGTATTTAAAAAATGGTATTGTTGTATTGTTTTATTTATTTTACAAGTTGCTTTTTGTGTTACTTTTATGAGTTACTTGTTTGCGTTACTTTTATGAGTTACATGTTTGCGTTAATGATATGCATTACTTTTAAGCATTACCTGTATGAGTCATTTGTCTGCGTTACCTGTATGAGTCACCTGGTTGCGTTACTTATGAGTTACTTGTTTGCGTTACCTTTATGAGTCACTTTTTGCGTTACTTTCATGAGCCACTTGTTTGCGTTACTTTTACGAGTTATTTGTTTGCGTTAATGATATGCATTACTTTTAAGCATTACCTTCATGAGTCATTTGTCTGCATTACTTTTATGCGTTACTTTCATGAGTTAGTTCTTTGAGTTACTTTTATGAGTTACTTATTTGCGTTACTTTTATGAGTTACTTCTTTGAGTTACTTAAAAGTAATGTATATCATTAACGCAAACAAGTAACTCATAAAAGTAACGCAAAGAAGTAACTCATAAAAGTAACGCAAACAAGTGACTCAGAAAAGGAACGCAAACAAGTAACTCAGAAAAGGAACGCAAACAAGTCACTCAAAAAAGGAACGCAAACAACCATTTTATGAGTCATTTGTCTGCGTTACCTGTATGAGTCACCTGGTTGCGTTACTTATGAGCGTTACTTTTATGAGTTACTTGTTTGCGTTACCTTTATGAGTCACTTTTTGCATTACTTTCATGAGCCACTTGTTTGCGTTACTTTTATGAGTCACTTTTTGCGTTACTTTCATGAGCCACTTGTTTGCGTTACTTTTATGAGTTATTTGTTTGCGTTAATGATATGCATTACTTTTAAGCATTACCTTCATGAGTCATTTGTCTGCATTACTTTTATGCGTTATTTTTATGAGTTAGTTCTTTGAGTTACTTTTATGAGTTACTTCTTTGCGTTACTTTTATGAGTTACTTAAAAGTAATGTATATCATTAACGCAAAGAAGTAACTCATAAAAGTAACGCAAAGAAGTAACTCATAAAAGTAACGCAAAAAGTAACTCGTAAAAGTAACGCAAACAAGTGACTCATAAAAGGAACGCAAACAAGCATTACCTTTATGAGTCATTTGTCTGCGTTACCTGTATGAGTCACCTGGTTGCGTTGCTTATGAGCGTTACTTTTATGAGTTACTTGTTTGCGTTACCTTTATGAGTCACTTTTTGCGTTACTTTCATGAGCCACTTGTTTGCGTTACTTTTATGAGTTATTTGTTTGCGTTAATCAATCAATCAATCAATCAATGTTTATTTATATAGCCCTAAATCACAAGTGTCTCAAAGGGCTGCACAAGCCACAACGACATCCTCGGTACAGAGCCCACATAAGGGCAAGGAAAAACTCACCCTATGCATTACTTTTAAGCATTACCTTCATGAGTCATTTGTCTGCATTACTTTTATGCGTTACTTTTATGAGTTAGTTCTTTGAGTTACTTTTATGAGTTACTTCTTTGCGTTACTTTTATGAGTTACTTAAAAGTAATGTATATCATTAACGCAAAGAAGTAACTCATAGAAGTAACGCAAACAAGTGACTCATAAAAGGAATGCAAACAAGTGACTCATAAAAGTAAGGCAAATAAGTAACTCGTAAAAGTAACGCAAAAAGTAACTCGTAAAAGTAACGCAAACAAGTGACTCATAAAAGTAACGCAAACAAGTGACTCAGAAAAGGAACGCAAACAAGTAACTCAAAAAAGTAACGCAAACAAGCATTACCTTATGAGTCATTTGTCTGTGTTACCTGTATGAGTCACCTGGTTGCGTTACTTATGAGCGTTACTTTTATGAGTTACCTAGTTGCGTTACTTATGAGCATTACTTTTATGAGTTACTTGTTTGCGTTATCTTTATGAGTCACTTTTTGCGTTACTTTCATGAGCCACTTGTTTGCGTTACTTTTATGAGTTATTTGTTTGCGTTAATGATATGCATTACTTTTAAGCATTACCTTCATGAGTCATTTGTCTGCATTACTTTCATGAGTTAGTTATTTGAGTTACTTTTATGAGTTACTTCTTTGCGTTACTTTTATGGGTTACTTCTTTGTGTTACTTTTATGAGTTACTTAAAAGTAATGTATATCATTAACGCAAACAAGTAACTCATAAAAGTAACGCAAAGAAGTAACTCATAAAAGTAACGCAAAAAGTAACTTGTAAAAGTAACGCAAACAAGTGACTCATAAAAGGAACGCAAACAAGTGACTCAGAAAAGGAACGCAAACAAGTAACTCAGAAAAGGAACGCAAACAAGTAACTCAAAAAAGTAACTCAAAAAAGTAACGCAAACAAGCATTACCTTTATGAGTCATTTGTCTGCGTTACCTGTATGAGTCACCTGGTTGCATTACTTATGAGCGTTACTTTTATGAGTTACTTTTATGAGTTACTTGTTTGCGTTACCTTTATGAGTCACTTTTTGCGTTACTTTCATGAGCCACTTGTTTGCGTTACTTTTATGAGTTATTTGTTTGCGTTACTTTTATGAGTTACTTCTTTGCGTTACTTTTATGAGTTACTTCTTTGCGTTACTTTTATGAGTTACTTAAAAGTAATGTATATCATTAACGCAAACAAGTAACTCATAAAAGTAACGCAAAGAAGTAACTCATAAAAGTAACTCGTAAAAGTAACGCAAACAAGTGACTCAGAAAAGTAACGCAAACAAGTGACTCAGAAAAGGAACACAAACAAGTAACTCAGAAAAGGAACGCAAACAAGCATTACCTTTATGAGTCATTTGTCTGCATTACTTTTATGCGTTACTTTTATGAGTTAGTTCTTTGAGTTACTTTTATGAGTCACTTCTTTGCGTTACTTTTATGAGTTACTTCTTTGCGTTACTTTTATGAGTTACTTTAAAGTAATGTACATCATTAACGCAAACAAGTAGCTCATAAAAGTAACGCAAAGAAGTAACTCATAAAAGTAGCGCAAAAAGTAACTCGTAAAAGTAACGCAAACAAGTGACTCATAAAAGTAACGCAAACAAGTGACTCATAAAAGTAACGCAAACAAGTAACTCAGAAAAGGAACGCAAACAAGTAACTCAGAAAAGGAACGCAAACAAGTAACTCAAAAAAGGAACGCAAACAAGCATTACCTTTATGAGTCATTTGTCTGCGTTACCTGTATGAGTCACCTGGTTGCGTTACTTATGAGCGTTACTTTTATGAGTCTGCATTACTTTTATGCGTTACTTTCATGAGTTAGTTATTTGAGTTACTTTTATGAGTTACTTCTTTGCTTTACGTTTATGAGTTACTTCTTTGCGTTACTTTTATGAGTTACTTAAAAGTAATGTAAATCATTAACGCAAAAAAGTAACTCATAAAAGTAACGCAAACAAGTGACTCAGAAAAGGAACGCAAACAAGTAACTCAAAAAAGGAACGCAAACAAGCATTACCTTTATGAGTCATTTGTCTGCGTTACCTGTATGAGTCACCTGGTTGCGTTACTTATGAGCGTTACTTTTACGAGTTACTTCTTTTGCGTTACTTCTGTGCTTTACTTCTATGCAATACTCTTGTGTGCAACTCGTCTGTTTCTCGTCTCTCACTTTCATTACATTCGTTTTGCGCGTTATTTTGGTATGTTACTTTGGTACGTTACTTTTTTAATGTTACCTTTCTCCCCCCCACTTTTGTACGATCGTCACATGCGACACTCGGGACATTACGCTATTCGTACAGTACTCTTAAGCGTTACTTGTGTGCGTTAATGCCAAAAAAACATCATCTCGATGACGTCACACGGCCACGCTGTTATGATGATGTCACATGACCTGCGACCGGCAAAAAAAACAATCAGCATCGTTCCCCCCCGCCCCGCCCCTGACCTTTGACCTAGTTAGTGGAAACAAAGCGATGGCGTGTGGAGCGTCACGTATGCAAAGAGGAGAATCAAACAAAAGGGTCGTCTCTACTAACAGAGAAACCTTTGATTTCTGCAAATAGACGAGTACAACAACGGCGTCCTTGTCGGAGGTAATAAACTTTTCCACGCCATAAAGATCTCCACACGCCAAAGTGCATCTGAAGCCATTTCAGCGCCACAATGTGAGCGCATGGGGGGGAGGGAGGGGGGGGTTGTTTCCTGTTGGTTTGTTTACCCCTCCATTGTCCCACCACTTTCACAGCAGCCTAACTGTCTAATGATGCATTTAGCGCTAGTATTAAGCGGCGCGGCGAGGAGGGGGAGGGGGATGAGGGGGATGATGGGGGGGGTAGAGAAGGTCCCATTGACAATGTGCAACTGGTCACAATGGCAGAAAAAAGGTGTGCGTCATCCTCAGCCGCCGCACAAAGCGTCCTCACATCAACGCCGGGCGAGAGCGGCGAGGGACACCGCCGGCGGGGGGAGCGAGGGCGAGGAGGGGGGACACAAAGATGGAGGAAAATGTTTGCACGCGATACGTAAATAATGATTAAAAAGACAGAGAAAGGTAGAAAAAAAAGAGGAGGAAACGAGCCGAGCGGGGCCTTCGTGTCTCGTAATGAGATGCGCCTTTTTAGCCACCAGCGCTTCGCCCGGCTCGCTCGCTACGCCTCCTTTCCTGCGGCGGGCGCCCATTAGGAGCGCACTTGAAGCCGCCACAACAAAGAGTTCACAGAGATGGCCGCCTTAATTGTACGTCTTTAGTCACGCAAACACAGCCAGTGGCCTGAGAACGCCCGCTTAGCCGGTGACATCATTTAGCCTCATGGGCAGCTCGCCGCCGCCACCGCCGCCCTCTATCGCTCACAAGGTCAACTTGTGATGGACGCCCCCCCCCCCCCGCCCCTTCCCCTCTTTTTGTAAGCTCAATTATGACACTTTTGGCCAAATCCTCTTAGGTTTATGCCTTATTTATTGGTCCTATTAGCTCATCATGAGAACATCAACTGAAATATGCCTGGACACAAAATAGGAAGTAATTTGTTTTTTTATGGATTCATAATGAATAAATATAATTCAAAATAATATGCATATAAAAAGGATATTTCTTTTTAATTAATTGTGTTAATCAGACTTTTTTTATTTTAACATTATTGTATGTAACTTTTGTTTTACAATCATTAACTTCTAATTATTATTATTTTTATTATTCATTACTTATTATTTTTGAAAATGTATTAATACATTATACTCAATTGTAATAATAATAATAATAATAATGAATACATGTATTATTTTGCAGTATTTTCTTATGAATTCATATTTAATAAATATAATCCAAAATATAAATATAAAACAGTATTTCTGTTTAATTTAATGTATTAATCAGATTTTTTTTATTTTGATAGTATTGTATCTGTTTTTGTACAATTATTAACTTTGAATTGTTACAAAAATTAATGATGTAACTCATTAACAATTTCATTAATTAAAAATAAATACAAATATATAATAAATAATAATAAATACTTGTATTTTTAGTATATTATTGTATTATTTGTATGTATTCATATTGAGTAAATATAATTTTTAATCTAATGTATTATTTTGATATTAATTCTAATATTGTATCTAACTTTAAATGTTTAAGTATTCCAAAAATGAATGAAGTCACTTATTATTAAAATATTTTTTAAGCATATAATATACAATAATTGATCATCAATAGTAATACAATTAACAATAATAAATGCTAGTATTTTAACTGTATTGTTGTAATATTAAGTTTGATGTATTCAATTTAATTTAGAATCATATACATAGAAAAACAGCATTTCTTTTTTATTTACTGTATTAATCTGAATTATTTTTTTATCTAAATATTATTGTATATAACTTTTTTTTAACAATTCATTTTTAATCATTCCAAAATAAATGTCATTCATGAATTATTGTATTAATCAAAAAAATATTTATTTTTTTATTTAACATTGTAATTAATAATAATAAATACTTAAATTATTAGTTTAAAAAATCCTGAATGCGCTATGTGTATTATATGTATGTATGTATGTATATGTATATATGTGTGTATGTATGTTGTATGTATATTATGTGTATATGTGTATGTATGTGTATATATGTTGTGTGTATATTGTGTGTATATATGTATGTATATGTATATATGTATGTTTGTGTATGCATGTTGTATGTATATTATGTGTATATGTGTATGTATATTTATATATGCTGTATGTATATGTGTATGTATGTATATGTATGTATGTTGTATGTATATTATGTGTACATATGTACAGTATGTATATGTATATATGTATGTACATGTATACATGTTGTATGTATATTATGTGTATAAGTGTATGTATGTATATGTATATATGTTGTATGTATTTTATATGTATATATGTATGTGTGTGTATATATGTTTTGTGTATATATGTATGTATATATGTATGTATGTGTATGCATGTTGTATGTATATTATGTGTATATGTGTATGTATATGTATATATGTATGTATGTATATGTGTATGTATGTATATGTATGTATGTATGTTGTTTGTATATTATGTGTATATATGTACAGTATGTATATGTATATATGTATGCATATGTATGCATATGTATATATGTTGTATGTATATTATGTGTATAAGTGTATGTATGTATATATGTATGTATATGTATATTTGTTGTATGTATATTATGTGTATATGTGTATGTATATATATGTATATATGTTGTATGTATATTATATGTATACGTGTATGTATGTGTATATATGTTGTGTGTATATGATGTGTATATATGCATGTATATATTTATGTATGTGTATGCATGTTGTATGTATATTATGTGTATGTATATGTATATATGTATGTATGTATATGTGTATGTATGTATATGTATGTATGTTGTATGTATATTATGTGTATATATGTACAGTATGTATATGCAGAGGTGGGTAGAGTAGTCAGAAATTGTACTCAAGTAAGAGTACTGTTACTTTAGAGATTTATTACTCAAGTAAAAGTAATGAGTAGTCACCCAAATATTTACTTGAGTAAAAGTAAAACGTATGTTGTGAAAAAACTACTCAAGTACTGAGTAACTGATGAGTAACATACACACACATATCATATATATATATATATATATATATATATATATATATATATATATATATATATATATATATGTATGTATATATATATATATATATGTATACATATATATATATGTATATATATATATATATATATATATATATATATATATATATATATATATATATATATACATATATATATGTATATATATATATATATATACATATTTACACATACATTGATATATACAGTATATCATTTATATTTATTTATTTTGCCGTTTTTGTTTTCCATGTTAAAGGTGTTTTAATGAATATACATGCATGTTTAACACGTATAGATTCCTTTCTTTCATGTTGACAAGAATATAAGTTGGTGTATTACCTGATTCTGATGACTTGCATTGATTGTAATCAGACAGTAGTGATGATAACGTCCATGTTTTCAAATGCAGGAGAAAAAAAGTTCCTCCTTTCTGTCTAATACCACATGAAAGTGGTTGGTTTTTGGTATCTTATTTGTCCAGCTTCCATATTCGTTTTCACACACTTTACAAGAAATACATTGGCGGCAAACTCCGTAGCTTGCTAGCTTGGTTGCGCTGGCTTTCAGAGACTCTTGTTTTGAAAGCGCAGGCGCGATGGAGCGGCACTTTTATTGTGAAGACAGGAACTGTGCAGTCAGTCTTTAGGCTTGTGACGGGATGTACGTTTGAAATAAAAAAGTTTCTTTTTTCCTTCACACTTTTGATTGATTGATTGAAACTTGTATTAGTAGATTGCACAGTACAGTATATATTCCGTACAATTGACCACTAAATGGTAAAACCCCAATAAGTTTTTCAACTTGTTTAAGTCAGGTCATGTGACCGCCTGGCTCTGTTTGATTGGTCCAACGTCACCAGTGACTGCATCTGATTGGTGGAACGGAGTGAACGTCACCAGTGACTGCATTTGTTGAAACGCAGGCACTATGAAGGTCTGTCCGACAGACCAAAACAAACAAAGCGTACATTAACAGATCGATAAAAATTAGTAGCGAGTAGCGAGCTGAATGTAGATAAAAGTAGCGGAGTAAAAGTAGCGTTTCTTCTCTATAAATATACTCAAGTAAAAGTAAAAGTATGTTGCATTAAAACTACTCTTAGAAGTACAATTTATCCCAAAAGTTACTCAAGTAGATGTAACGGAGTAAATGTAGCGCGTTACTACCCACCTCTGTGTATATGTATATATGTATGCATATGTATATATGTTGTATGCATATTATGTGTATAAGTGTATGTATGTATATGTATATATGTATGTATATGTATATTTGTTGTATGTATATTATGTGTATATGTGTATGTATATATATATATGTATATATGTTGTATGTATATTGTATGTATATATGTATGTATATGTATATATGCCGTTAGGGACACCTTGTACAATAATTATTATTAGAAGTATGTATGTATTAACTGTTATTTTCTTAACCTAAATATTCGGATCACTTAAAATAATATCTCAAAAAACATTATAAAGCACGCACAAATGGGGAAAAGTGTCCAAAACAATACCGAATGGTTCATGGACATCCTCTCTTTGGACAAAATATCAAATCATTTGGGTCGAAAACGATTATTTGCATGAACTTAGCATCGCCGTGGACAAATGGTTGGTTACACGGTTGTAGTTGGCGACAGTTTGACCCGGGAACAGACCAGTTCTTACGTGTAGTCCTTTTGGGCCTTCAAGGTTCCACTGAGTGTGTGTGTGTGAGGCGGTCATTATTGATGATGATGATGACCATGATGATGATGACGATGGGAGGGTTTTTGTGCGCCTCACTTGCTCGACACAAAGAAGTGTGTGCGTGCGTGTGCGTGTGTGTGTGTGTGTGTGTGTGTGTGTGTGTGTGTGTGTGTGTGTGTGTGTGTGTGTGTGTGTGTGTGTGTGAGTATGAGAGGTGCTTCTCAAGCAGGGATGTCAACACTTGAAAAATCAATCACCATCTGGGCTCATTTGGTTTTGAGTGAGGGGGGGGAGGTTGTGTGTGTGCGTGTGTGTGTGTGTGTGCGTGTGTGTGTGTGTGCACGCCTTCCCTTAGCGAAGCCGCGCCGAGGTGCCCCCTCTTGTCTTTCTATTTTGAAGCGAGTTCCTCATCCACGCCCCGGCTCCTGCTGCCATCAAGGCAGGTGCGCCTTCCTGGCAGGCCTGGCCAGAGGGGGGCGGGGCCAGACGAGGAAGGAGGCGGAGACTGGCTCCTATCGGCAGTTCCCGTGCGAAAGCAACGAGTCCCCGCACTCAGGTCAGCGGGTTTGCCTCCACATAGCCCCGCCCTCTGTTTTTAGCCCCGCCCCCAAAACTCGCAGCGGGGGCCCTCATGTACGGGTAAAGTCAACGTTTTGTGCAAACAGGTTCACGCACAAAGAGGCTGAGCGTGTGTGTGTGTGTGTGTGTGTGTGTGTGTGTGTGTGTGTGTGTGTGTGTGTGTGTGTGTGTGTGTGTGAGGTGATTTTTGCCGCGGCGCTGCCTCCTTTCAGTCGCACATCTGTGTGAGAAAAGTGTGCTGAGGCAGCACAATCATTTAATAGTCGACAAACAGCGAGCGGAGCCTTCTATTCCGCGGTCACATGACCCACATAACCAGCCAGCACGCGGTGGAACCCGCCCGCTTGTGTCGACGACACCTTCCAAAAAAAATTTTAAAAAATTAAAAAAATTAAATAAATCAGCACCGCCGTGTTCGTATTGGTGCAGGCATTTATTCACTTAAAAGAAAAAAAAACTGCTTAAGTCGGTGCCGTTTATGTCGACAATTTCTTCATGTCGACAACCCCATTATGTCGCCAACCTCCAAGAAATCCCGGTGTGCTGTGTTCTTTAAAAAAAAAAAAAAAAAATGTGGCCTCTTAAGTCGACATACATTGTTTACCACTTTTTAAACCCAAAGGAACTGCAACCGTTTATGTCGACGTGAGCCGGCCAATCGGCGAGGCGTCAACACAAACAAGCGCCAACGCGCAAATTAAAGCGCAGTTAATTAGTCACTCAACAAAAACACGTGGAACACATTTGACTCGGCGTGGTTTATGTTGACAACCCGTTTGTGTTGACAACGGTTGGAATTCCCCCCTTCGGGTCTCAAATGGGATCAATTTAGCGGTCACTATTTTTGCCAAAAAAAATTTAAAATAAAGACTCAGTCGACCAGGATTGTGTTTGAAGGGGGTTGGCATATATAGGGGTGTCAACACAAGCGGGCTGTTGCCATAAACATGGTCAACTTAAGCGTGTTCCACATGTGTAAGGGTTTAGTAGTGCTCTGATGCGTTTTAACCGGTGGAGTGGAGCTTGTTTGTGTTGACACCCCTCTGACAGGCTGTCTCATGTCGACATAAGCGGGTTAAATCCCCCCCCCCCCCCCCCCCCTTTGGGTCTTAAATGCGATCAACTTAAGCGGCCACTTTCTTTTTGCCAATATTCAGGACTTAGGGTTTCTTTGAAGGGGGTTTGCATAAATAGCGGTGTCAACATAAACAATGCAGACTTAAACATGTTCCACATGTGTGAGGCTTTAGTAGTGCTCTGATGCGTTTTAACCGGTGGAGTGGAGCTTGTTTGTGTTGACGCCCCTCTGACAGGCTGTCTCATGTCGACATAAGCGGGTTAAATCCCCCCTTTGGGTCTTAAATGCGATCAACTTAAGCGGCCACTTTCTTTTTGCCAATATTAAGGACTCAGGGTTTCTTTGAAGGGTGTTGGCATAAATAGCGGTGTCAACATAAACAATGCAGACCTAAACATGTTCCACATGTGTGAGGCTTTAGTAGTGCTCTGATGCGTTTTAACTGGTGGAGTGGAGCTTGTTTGTGTTGACGCCCCTCTGACTGGCTGTCTCATGTCGACATAAGCGGGATAAATCCTCCCCCCTTTGGGTATTAAATGCGATCAACTTAAGCGGACACTTTTTTTGCCAATATTAAGGACTCTGGGTTTGTTTGAAGAGGGTTGGCATAAATAGGGGTGTCAACATAAACAATGCAGACTTAAACGTGTTCCACATGTGTAAGGCTTTTGTTGAGAGAAAAATTAGTAGTGCTATGATAAGTTTTAACTGGTGGAGTGGAGCTTGTTTGTGTTGACGCCCCTCTGACTGGCTGTCTCATGTCGACATAAGCGGGTGAAATCCCCCTTTGGGTCTTAGTTGCGATCAACTTAAGCGGTCACTTTTTTTGCCAATATTGAGGACTCAGTCAATTAGGATTTTTTTGAAGGGGGTAGACATAAATAGGGATGTCAACACAAGCGGGCTGTCAACGTAAACAATGCAGACTTAAACGTGTTCCACATGTGTAAGGCTTTTGTTGAGATAATAATTAATAGTGCTCTGATGCATTTTAACTGGTGGAGTGGAGCTTGTTTGTGTTGACGCCCCTCTGACTGGCTGTCTCATGTCGACATAAGCGGGTGAAATCCCCCTTTGGGTCTTAGTTGCGATCAACTTAAGCGGTCACTTTTTTCGCCAATATTAAGGACTCAGTCAATTAGAATTTTTTTGAAGGGGGTTGGCATAAATAAGGGTGTCAACACAAGCGGGCTGTCAACATAAACAATGCAGACTTAAACGTGTTCCACATGTGTAAGGCTTTTGTTTGGTGAAGTGGAGCTTGTTTGTGTTGACACCCCTCTGACTGGCTGTCTCATGTCGACATAAGCGGGTGAAATCCCCCCTTTGGATCTTAAATACGATCAACTTAAGCGGTCCTTTTTTTTTTACTATAAAGAACACAGCACACCAGAATTTCTTGGAGGTTGGCGACATAATGGTGTTGTCGACATGAACACATTGTCGACCACACCATTATGTCGCCAGCCTCCAAGAAATCCCGGTGTGCTGTGTTTTTTTTAGTAAAAAAAAAAAAAAAAAAAAAAAAAAAAAAAAGTGGCCTCTTAAGTCGACATACATGGTTTGTCGCTTTTTAAACCCAAAGGAATTGCAACCGTTTATGTCGACGTGAGCCGGCCAATCGGCGAGGCGTCAACACAAACAAGCGCCAACGCGCAAATTAAAGCGCAGTTAATTAGTCACTCAACAAAAAACACGTGGAACACATTTGACTCGGCGTGGTTTATGTTGACAACCCGTTTGTGTTGACAACGGTTGGAATTCCCCCCTTCGGGTCTCAAATGGGATCAATTTAGCGGTCACTATTTTTGCCCAAAAAAATTTAAAATAAAGACTCAGTCGACCAGGATTGTGTTTGAAGGGGGTTGGCATATATAGGGGTGTCAACACAAGCGGGCTGTCGGCATAAACATGGTCAACTTAAGCGTGTTCCACATGTGTAAGGCTTTAGTAGTGCTCTGATGCGTTTTAACCGGTGGAGTGGAGCTTGTTTGTGTTGACGCCCCTCTGACAGGCTGTCTCATGTCGACATAAGCGGGTTAAATCCCCCCCTTTGGGTCTTAAATGCGATCAACTTAAGCGGTCACTTTTTTTTGCCAATATTAAGGATTCAGGGTTTCTTTGAAGGGGGTTGGCATAAATAGCGGTGTCAACATAAACAATGCAGACTTAAACGTGTTCCACATGTGTAAGGCTTTTGTTGAGAGAATAATTCATAGTGCTCTGATGCGTTTTAACTGGTGGATTGGAGCTTGTTTGTGTTGACGCCCCTCTGACTGGCTGTCTCATGTCGACATAAGCGGGTGAAATCCCCCTTTGGGTTTTAATTGCGATCAACTTAAGCGGTCACTTTTTTTTGCCAATATTAAGGATTCAGGGTTTCTTTGAAGGGGGTTGGCATAAATAGCGGTGTCAACATAAACAATGCAGACTTAAACGTGTTCCACATGTGTAAGGCTTTTGTTGAGAGAATAATTCATAGTGCTCTGATGCGTTTTAACTGGTGGAGTGGAGCTTGTTTGTGTTGACACCCCTCTGACTGGTCGTCTCATGTCGACATAAGTGGGTGAAATCCCCCCTTTGGGTCTTAAATACGATCAACAAAAAAAAAGTGGCCTCTTAAGTCGACATACATGGTTTGTCGCTTTTTAAACCCAAAGGACTTGCGACCGTTTATGTCGACGTGAGCCGGCCAATCGGCGAGGCGTCAACACAAACAAGCGCCCATGCACAAATTAAAGCGCAATTAATTATTCACTCAACAAAAACTCGTGGAACACACTTGACTCGGCGGGGTTTGTGTTGACAACCCGTTTGTGTTGACAGCCCAATGAGGTCAACAGCCCGTTCATGCTGACCACCTTCAAACAAATCCCGGTCCGCTGAATCATTATCGGTAAGAGAGTGTCCGCTTTAAGTCGACTGCTTTGAAGAGGCAAAAGGGAAATTGCAACCGCTTATGTCGACATGAGCCAGCCAATCGGAGGTGCGTCAACACAAACAGGCTTTACTGCACCGGGTAAAACACATCAGAGCGAAGCTAATAATTCACTCAGCAGAAGGCTTACACACCTGGAACAAGCCTAAGTCTGTGTTGTTTAAGCCGGCAGCCCGTTTGTGTTGACAACCCCATCCATGACAACAATCTGTTTAAGCCAACCAACGGTTTTAAGTATATATATATATATATATATATATATATATATATATATATATATATATATATATATATATATATATATATATATATATATATATATATATATATACTAGTTTCCAGAGGGGCGTCAACACAAACAAGCTCCAATCCACCAGTTAAAACGCATCAGAGCACTACTATAGACTTACACATGTGGAACACGCTTAAGTCGACGTTGTTTATGGTGACAGCCCGCTTGTGTTGACACCCCTATTTATGCCAACCCTCTTCAAACAAAATCCTGGTCGACTGAGTCTTTTTTTTAATTTATTTTTTTGCAAAAATAGTGACCGCTTCAGTTGATCGCATTTGAGACCAAAAGGGGGATTTAACCCGCTTATGTTGACATGAGACAGCCAGTCAGAGGGGCGTCAACACAATCAAGCTCCACTCCACCACTTAAAAACGCATCAGAGCACTACTAATTATTCACTCAACAAAAACCTTACACACGTGGAACACGCTCAAGTCTGTGTTATTTATGTTGGCAGCCCGCTTGTGTTGACACCCATTTGTATGCCAACCACCTTCAAAAAAAAATCCTGGACGACTGAGTCCTTAATATGGGCAAAAAAAAGTGACTGCTTAAGTTGATTAGCATTTAAGACCCAAAGGGAGGGATTTCACCCGCTTACGTCGACATGAGACAGCCAGTCAGAGGGGTGTCAACACAAACAAGCTCCATTCCACCAGTTAAAACGAATCAGAGCACAACTAATTATTCTCTCAACAAAAACCTTACACTTGTGGAACACGTTTAAGTCTGCATTGTTTATGTTGACAGCTCGCTTGTGTTGACACCCCTATTTATGCCAACCCCTTCAAACAAACCCTAATTGACTGAGTACTTAATATTGGCAAAAAAGTGACCGCTTAAGTTGATCGCATTTAAGACCTAAAGGGGGGGGATTTCACCCGCTTATGTCGACATGAGACAGCCAGTCAGAGGGGCGTCAACACAAACAAGCTGCACTTCACAAGTTCAAGCGCATCAGAGCACTACTAATTATTCACTCAACAAAAACCTTACACACGTGGAACACGCTTAAGTCTGTGTTATTTATGTTGGCAGCCCGCTTGTGTTGACACCCATTTTTATGCCAACCACCTTCAAAAAAAAATCCTGGACGACTGAGTCCTTAATATTGGCAAAACAAAGTGACTGCTTAAGTTGATTAGCATTTAAGACCCAAAGGGGGGATTTCACCCGCTTACGTCGACATGAGACAGCCAGTCAGAGGGGCGTCAACACAAACAAGCTCCAATCCACCAGTTATATCGCATCAGAGCACTACTAATTATTCTCTCAACAAAAACCTTACACTTGTGGAACACGTTTAAGTCTGCATTGTTTATGTTGACAGCTCGCTTGTGTTGACACCCCTATTTATGCCAAACCCTTCAAACAAACCCTAATTGACTGAGTACTTAATATTGGCAAAAAAGTGACCGCTTAAGTTGATCGCATTTAAGACCCAAAGGGGGCATTTAACCCGCCTATGTCGACATGTGAAACTTGCTTAAGTCGACGTTGTTTATGTTGACAGCCAGCTTGTGTTGACACCCATATTTATTTATGCCAACCCCCTTTCCAACAAAATCCTGTTCAACTGAGTCTTTTTTTTTTAAATTTTTGTGCCAAAAATAGTGACCGCTTCAGTTGATCACGTTAGCGACCCGAAAGGAGGAATTTCTACCGCTTATGTCGACAAGAGATCCCCGCTTATGTCGCCATTAGCTAGCCAGTCAAATGGAAGTAGAAGAAGAGAAACCCTACAAGTGAAACTGTGACCTGAAATAGCAGTAAACTTGAAGGTACAGCGATAGTTCCCACTTTAATAAGGTGTCACCTAATTAAAGTTGACAAGGAAACATAAAAGCCCACACAAATGTTCCGCTAATGAGGAGGAACCCAAACAAGAGTTCACGCGCGTCCTGCTTTAATTAAAACACAGTCGCCCTGGAAAATACCCAAAAAATCATAACACTTTGTCATGTAACCACAAAACAAAAATAAAATCATTTATGAAAGTTAATTCATTATAAATTGTACTGTTTATTTAAATATTTATTTATATTATATATTGTTGAAGAAAAGGTTGCACTGTACAACAAAGGCAACATGAATAATAAAGTAATGAGATGAATGATGTTTTTCTGAAGACAAAGTTAGGATTATAAGCAGTCAATGGTCTCACACACACACACACACACACACACACACACACACACACACACACACACACACACACACACACACACACACACACACACACACACACACACACACAAACACACACACACACACCTTTCAGGATGTGTAAAGATTTGTATTTACAACATTAATAATATATACATACTATGCGAATATAAAAAAGCAAGCTTTTAGCAAATGTATTTATTTATTTATTTTTTGTTTGTTTATAATAGATTTTTAATCTTCATAATTTACTTCGTTATTACAGTATGTCTCTATATACATATTTTTCTTTAAAAATTTTCTTGGCCAAAGGGGGCGCATTTCAATATCTTACACACACATGTTATTTCATATGTTGACCAGAGGGGGAGCTCTTTTAAAACCGACACACAGTCAATTTGATGTCTCAAGAAGGGTAGGCACACACACACACACACACACACACACACACACACACACACACACACACACACACACACACACACACACACACACACACAATTCTTGTACGTCTTACCTTCTTGAGACCTCCGAAAAATGCCTACCTCTTTATGATGGCCACTCTTTCTAGATACATAAAGATGTGTATTTACAACATTAATAATATATACACACTATGCAAATATAAAAAAGGTAAGCTTTTAGTTATTTTTTTGTTTTGAACGTTTTGTTTGTAATTTGTTTTTAATCTTTACTATTTACTTCAAGGTCTTACAGTAAGTGTCTATATACATAATATTGATTTATTTTTATTTTTACTAAATTGGCCAAAGGGGGCACATTTCAATTTCCTACACACACACTTGTTATTTCATATGTTGACCAGAGGGGGAGCACGTTTAAAAGCGACACACAGTCAATTTGAAAAATCCCTCCTTTTTGGGACCACCCTCATTTTGATAGATTTCACCACCAGGGGGTATAATTAAATCTCTATTTTTTGTTTTTTGTAATGTGCTTAAGGCCGATGACAAAGGAGTAAAAGCAGCTGTTCACCTGGCGGGTTTTTTTCGGGGATGAATAGGGAAGTCCTTCTTTAGCTGCCGTCTTGTTTTATCATATATTGCTGCCTTTGCACCTGTCAATGTTTACTTTTGTATGCACATTAAATCAACAAAAGATCCTGACTTTGGAGCAATGTTCACGGACTCTAGTATTTGGCTCTCTATTAGATGCAATGGTTTTCCGTATCGGTCCACTCATATGGACGGTACTTTTCCTTGTTGATGTCCCAAGAAGGGTAGAGATACAAGAGCACACACACACACACACACACACACACACACACACACACACACACACACACACACACACACACACACACACACACACACACACACACACACGCACAATGACAACTTCCCTGCCATGGTTTTAAATCTTCACGCTAACAGGAAAGGAAGGTGCAAAGAAGATAATGAGATGCAAAAACATTACTGAGGGCCTCTGAATTAAAAGCTCATTACACTTCATTTGCAGCATAAATGGACACAACTCTTCCCATATTTAACACAAATGAACACACACGCACACACACACACACAAACACACGCACACACACACTATTGTATTTGTTACCTTCTTGAGACCTCCGAAAAATGCCTCCCTCTTTGGGACCACCCTTTCTAGATATATAAAGATGTGTATTTACAACATTAATAATACATACATACATACTATGCAAATATAAAAAAAGCTTGTTGTGAAAAATGAGTTGGAATTTCACAAGCAAAAGGTCACAATTTCACAAGAAAAAAACTTAGAATTTTGGCAGCGTTATAATAAAAGTTGTGATTTTACTCAACGCAAGTCAAGATTTTACAAGAAAAACGGAACATCTGTGCAATATTATGATAAAAGTTGGAATTTTACTCAATAACAGTCGCAATTTTACAAGAAAAGCTTAGATTAGTAATTTTACTCGACAAAAGAAATCTTGAAAATGTTGGCAATATTATAACAATAATCTGAATTTTACTTGGCAAAATTATGACAAAATTAATAATTTTACTCAAAAAATGTCACTATTTTACAACAAAAAATGGCACTATTGTGAAAAGTTGGAATTTTCTGTGACAAATGTCACCATTTTGCATCATTAAACATAAAAAAAAAGTAATAATTTTACAAGAAAATATTGCAATGTTACAGAAACAGAAAGAATATGAGAAATTGTTCCCAATTTTATTTAAAAAAATCGACACATTGTGAGAAAAAGACTGATTTTAGTTATTTATTTAAAAAAATGTTTTGTTTGTAATTGGTTTTTAATCTTCTTTATTTACTTCAAGTTATTACAGTATGTCTCTATATACATATTTATTTATGTTTTTTTTTATAAATTTTGGCCAAAGAAGAGCACTTCAAGTTTTTACACACACTTGTTATTTCATATGTTGACCAGAGGGGGAGCACTTTTAAAACCGACACAAAGTCAAGTTAAAAAATCCTTCCTTTTTTGGGACCACCCTCGTTTTGATAGATGTCACCACCAGGGGTGCAAATGAGACATTCTCTATTAGATGCAATTGTTTTCCGTATTGGGAACATGATTTATGTCCTAACTTGTTCACAACTCCTCATATAGAAGCTACTTTTCCCTGTTGATGTCTCAAGAAGGGTAGAAATACAAGAACACACACACACACACCTACACACACACATTCTTGTATTTGTTACCTTCTTGAGACCTTTGAAAAATTCTTCCCTCTTTAGGACCGCCTCTTCTAGATATATAAAGATGTGTATTTACAACATTAATAATACATACATACTATGCAAATATAAAAAAGCTTGTTGTGAAAAATGAGTTGGAATTTCACAAGAAAAATGTCATAATTTCACAAGAAAAACTTAGAATTTTGGCACTATTAAAATAAAAGTCGTCATTTTACTCAACGCAAGTCAAAAATTTTACATGAAAAACGGAACATTTGTGCAATATTATGATAAAAGTTGGAATTTTACTCAATAACAGTCGCAATTTTACAAGAAAAGCTTAAAATCTTGGCAATTTTATGAAAAGAGTCGTAATTTTACTCAACAAAAGGCACAATTTCAAAAGAAAACTAACATCTTGGCAATGTAATAATAATCGGAATTTTACTTGGCAAAATTATGACAAAAGTTATCATTTTACTAAAAAAATTTCACTATTTTACAACATCAAAACAATTGGCAGTATTGTGATCAAAGTCAGAATTTTATATGACAAATGTCACCATTTTGCATTAAAAAGTAATAATTTTACATAAAAAGGTAAGAAAAAGAGAAATGATTGCAATATTACAGACACAGAAAGAATATGAGAAATTGTTCCCAATTTTATAAGAAAAAAGTAGACACAATGTGTGAAAAAGACTGCTTTTAGTTATTTATTTATTTATTTTTCTATTTTTTTGTTTGTAATTGGTTTTTAATCTTCATTATTTACTTCAAGTTATTACAGTATGTCTCTATATACATATTTCTTTATGTTTTTTTTTATTTTTTATTTTGGCCAAAGGGGACACATTTCAATTTCTTACACACACTTGTTATTTCATATGTTGACCAGAGGGGAAGCACTTTTAAAACCAACACACAGTCAAGTTAAAAAATCTTTCCTTTTTTGGGACCACCCTCGTTTTGATAGATTTCACTACCAGGGGTGCAAATGAGACATTCTCTATTAGATGCAATGTTATTGGGATCATGATTTATGTCCTAACTTGTTCACAACTCCTCATATGGAAGCTACTTTTCCTTGTTGATGTCTCAAGAAGGATAGACATACAAAAGCGCACACACTACCAAACACACACACGCACACAAACACACACACACACGCACACACACACACACACACACACACACACACACACACACACACACACACACACACACACACACACACACACACACGCACACAAACACACACACATTCTTGTATTTGTTACCTTCTTGAGACCTCTGAAAAATGCCTACCTCTTTAGGACCATCCTTTCTAGATATATAAAGATGTGTATTTACAACATTAATAATATATACATACTATGCAAATATAAAAAAGCTTGTTGTGAAAAATGAGTTGGAATTTCACAAGCAAAAGGTCACAATTTCACAAGAAAAAACTTAGAATTTTGGCAGCGTTATAGTAAAAGTTGTGATTTTACTCAACGCAAGTCAAAATGTTAGAAGAAAAACGGAACATTTGTGCAATATTATGATAAAAGTTGGAATTTTACTCAATAACAGTCGCAATTTTACAAGAAACGCTTAAAATCTTGGCAATTTTAAGAAAATAGTCTTTATTTTACTCGACAAAAGTCTCAATTTCATAAGAAATCTTAAAAATGTTGGCAATATTATAACAATAATCGGAATTTTACTTGGTAAAATTATGTCAAAAGTCATAATTTTACTCAAAAAATGTCACTATTTTACAAGAAAAAAAACAAAAATGACACTATCGTGATAAGTCTGAATTTTCTATGACAAATGTCACAATTTTGCATTAAAAAGTAATCATTTTACATTAAAAAAAAGTTATAATTTTACAAGAAAATATTGCAATATTACAGAAACAGAAAGAATATGAGAAATGGTTCCCAATTTTATAAGAAAAAAGTCGACACATTGTGAGAAAAAGACTGCTTTTAGTTATTTATTTATTTTAAAAAATGTTTTGTTGTAATTGGTTTTTAATCTTCATTAATTACTTCAAGTTATTAGAGTATGTCTCTATATACATACTTATTTTGGTTGTGTATACATTTTGGCCAAAGGGGGCGCATTTCCATTTCTCACACACACTTGTTATTACATATGTTGGCCAGAGGGGGAGCACTTCAAGTTTTTACACACACTTGTTATTTCATATGTTGACCAGAGGGGGAGCACTTTTAAAACCAACACACAGTCAAGTTAAAAAATCTTTCCTTTTTTGGGACCACCCTCATTTTGATAGATTTCACTACCAGGGGTGCAAATGAGACATTCTCTATTAGATGCAATGTTATTGGGACCATGATTTATGTCCTAACTTGTTCACAACTCCTCATATGGAAGCTACTTTTCCTTGTTGATGTCTCAAGAAGGATAGACATACAAAAACGCACACACTACCACACACACACACGCACACACACACACACACACACACACACACACACACACACACACACACACACACACACACACACACACACACACACACACACACACACACACACACACACACACAAACAAACACACACACACACACACACACACACACACACACACACACACACACACATTCTTGTATTTGTTACCTTCTTGAGACCTTTGAAAAATGCCTACCTCTTTAGGACCAAACTTTCTAGATATATAAAGATATGTATTTACAACATTAATAATATATACATAGAATGCAAATATAAAAAAGCTTGTTGTGAAAAATGAGTTGGAATTTCACAAGAAAAATGTCATAATTTCACAAGAAAAGCTTAGAATTTTGGCACTATTATAATTAAAGTCGTCATTTTACTCAACGCAAGTCAAACATTTTACATGAAAAACGGAACATTTGTGCAATATTATGATAAAAGTTGGAATTTTACTCAATAACAGTCGCAATTTTACAAGAAAAGCTTAAAATCTTGGCAATTTTATGAAAAGAGTCGTAATTTTAATCGACAAAAGGCACAATTTCAAAAGAAAACTAACATTTTGGCAATGTAATAACAATCGGAATTTTACTTGGCAAAATTATGACAAAAGTTATCATTTTACTAAAAAAAGTTCACTATTTTACAACATCAAAACAATTGGCAGTATTGTGATCAAAGTCAGAATTTTATTTGACAAATATCACCATTTTGCATTAAAAAGTAAGAATTTTATGAGAAATGATTGTAATATTACAGAAACAGAAAGAATATGAGAAATTGTTCACAATTTTATAAGAAAAAAGTTGACACATTGTGAGAAAAAGACTGCTTTTAGTTATTTATTTATTTATTTTTCTATTTTTTGTTTGTAATTGATTTTTAATCTTCATTATTTACTTCAACTTATTACAGTATGTCTCTATATACATATTTATTTATGGTTTTTTTATTTTTTTTATTTTGGCCAAAGGGGGCGCATTTCAATTTCTTACACACACTTGTTATTTCATATATTGACCAGAGGGGAAGCACTTTTAAAACCAACACACAGTCAAGTTAAAAAATCTTTCCTTTTTTGGGACCACCCTCATTTTGATAGATTTCACTACCAGGGGTGCAAATGAGACATTCTCTATTAGATGCAATGTTATTGGGATCATGATTTATGTCCTAACTTGTTCACAACTCCTCATATGGAAGCTACTTTTCCTTGTTGATGTCTCAAGAAGGATAGAAATACAAAAACGCACACACTACCACCCACACACACGCACACACACACACACAAACAAACACGCACACAAACACACACACACTCTTGTATTTGTTACCTTCTTGAGACCTTTGAAAAATGCCTCCCTCTTTAAGACCACCCTTTCTAGATATATAAAGATGTGTATTTACAACATTAATAATATATACATACTATGCAAATATAAAAAAACTTGTGAAAAATGAGTTGGAATTTCACAAGAAAAATGTCATAATTTCACAAGAAAAACTTAGAATTTTGGCAGTATTATAATAAAAGTTGTCATTTTACTCAACGCAAGTAAAACATTTTACATGAAAAACGGAACATTTGTGCAATATTATGATAAAAGTTGGAATTTTACTCAATAACAGTCGCAATTTTACAAGAAAGCTTAAAATCTTGGCAATTTTATGAAAAGAGTCGTCATTTTTATTCAACAAAAGGCACAATTTCAAAAGAAAACTTTAAAATTTTGGCAATATAATAATAATCTGAATTTTACTTGGCAAAATTATGACAAAAGTTATAATTTTACTAAAAAAATTTCAATATTTTACAACATCGAAACAATTGGCAGTATTGTGATCAAAGTCAGAATTTTATATGACAAATGTCACCATTTTGCATTAAAAAGTAAGAATTTTATGAGAAATGATTGCAATATTACAGAAACAGAAAGAATATGAGAAATTGTTCCCAATTTTATAAGAAAAAAGTCGACACATTTTGAGAAAAAGACTGCTTTTATTATTTATTTATTTATTTTCTATTTTTTGTTTGTAATTGGTGTTTAATCTTCATTATTTACTTCAAGTTATTACATTATGTCTCTATATACATATTTATTTACGTTTTTTTGTTTTTTTTAATTTTGGCCAAAGGGGGCGCATTTCAATTTCTTACACACACTTGTTATTTCATATGTTGACCAGAGGGGGAGCACTTTTAAAACCGACACACAGTCAATTTGAAAAATCCCTCCGTCTTGGGACCACCCTCATTTTGATAGATGTCAAATTGATGCAATTGTTTTCCGTATTGGGAACATGATTTATGTCCTAACTTGTTCACACCTCCTCATATGGACGCTACTTTTCCTTGTTGATGTCTCAAGAAGGGTAGAAATACAAGAACACACACACACACACACACACACACACACACACACACACACACACACACACACACACACACACAATGTCTCCATGAAAAAGGAAGTAGTCAAAAAATAAAAAATAAAAAATAAATAAAAACAAGCTCATTTGTTTGTATTCATGGGTTCTAACTAAAAGCCGTGCGCCCGCCTCTCCGGCGGTCGTTATTTCTGACGCATGATCAAAAACGGCGCGACGGTGTATTTTAGGAAGAAAAAAAAAAAAAAAAAGACACGATCGCCGGCAGAAAAGAGAGGCCCCCCCGCTGTCCGCCAGCGACATGCTACATAAATAAGTGTTATGAATAGCGGCCGCACCCCGCCGCGTCCCAAACAAGATAGCGCTTCACATTTAGCCACAATGCTAACGAGCGCATGAGACAAAAAAAAAAAAAAAAAAAACATGTTTTGCCGGGTGCCCGACTTGGCGAGGACGGCGCCGACAATCTGGCAACTTTGTTGGGTTCGGATGCTAACTTGGGAGTTTTAACGGCCGTAAACAACCAATCAGCCGGGGGGGATTTGGCCAGACAGCCACGCCGATAAAAAGTTAATAATTTCAACCCGTTCCTTCTCGCATCATATCAGCAAGAAAACTGATCCCATTATGTCCACTCACATCAAAACTTTCTCATAAAACTTAAACTACAGGCAGCTACAGGCTGCTAAGAGCTAGCAGCTACACAACAGCTAAGCACAAAATAGCACACAATGGACTGGACTCTCACTATTATGTTAGATCCACTATGGACTGGACTGTCACTATTATGTTAGATCAACTATGGACTTGACTCTACTATTATGTTAGATCCACTATGGACTGGACTCTCACACTAGTATGTTAGATCCACTATGGACTGGTCTCTCCCACTATTATGTTAGATCCACTATGGACTGGACTCTCACTATTATGTTAGATCCACTATGGACTGGACTCTCACAATATTATGCTAGATCCACTATGGACTGGACTCTCACTATTATGTTAGATCCACTATGGACTGCACTTTCACTATTATGTTAGATCCACTATGGACTGGACTCTCACTATTATGTTAGATCCATTATAGACTGGACTCTCACTATTATGTTAGATCCACTATGGACTGGACTCTCACTATTATGTTAGATCCACTATGGACTGGACTCACACTATTATGTTAGATCCACTATGGACTGGACTCACACTATTATGTTAGATCCACTATGGACCGAACTCTCACTATTATGTTAGATCCACTATGGACTGGACTCTCACTATTATGTTAGATCCACTATGGACTGGAATCTCACACTATTATGTTAGATCCACTATGGACTGGACTGTCACTATTATGTTAGATCAACTATGGACTTGACTCTACTATTATGTTAGATCCACTATGGACTGGACTCTCACACTAGTATGTTAGATCCACTATGGACTGGTCTCTCCCACTATTATGTTAGATCCACTATGGACTGGACTCTCACTATTATGTTAGATCCACTATGGACTGGACTCTCACAATATTATGCTAGATCCACTATGGACTGGACTCTCACTATTATGTTAGATCCACTATGGACTGCACTTTCACTATTATGTTAGATCCACTATGGACTGGACTCTCACTATTATGTTAGATCCATTATAGACTGGACTCTCACTATTATGTTAGATCCACTATGGACTGGACTCTCACTATTATGTTAGATCCACTATGGACTGGACTCACACTATTATGTTAGATTCACTATGGACTGGACTCACACTATTATGTTAGATCCACTATGGACCGAACTCTCACTATTATGTTAGATCCACTATGGACTGGACTCTCACTATTATGTTAGATCCACTATGGACTGGAATCTCACACTATTATGTTAGATCCACTATGGACTGGACTGTCACTATTATGTTAGATCAACTATGGACTTGACTCTACTATTATGTTAGATCCACTATGGACTGGACTCTCACACTAGTATGTTAGATCCACTATGGACTGGTCTCTCCCACTATTATGTTAGATCCACTATGGACTGGACTCTCACTATTATGTTAGATCCACTATGGACTGGACTCTCACAATATTATGCTAGATCCACTATGGACTGGACTCTCACTATTATGTTAGATCCACTATGGACTGCACTTTCACTATTATGTTAGATCCACTATGGACTGGACTCTCACTATTATGTTAGATCCATTATAGACTGGACTCTCACTATTATGTTAGATCCACTATGGACTGGACTCTCACTATTATGTTAGATCCACTATGGACTGGACTCACACTATTATGTTAGATCCACTATGGACTGGACTCACACTATTATGTTAGATCCACTATGGACCGAACTCTCACTATTATGTTAGATCCACTATGGACTGGACTCTCACTATTATGTTAGATCCACTATGGACTGGAATCTCACACTATTATGTTAGATCCACTATGGACTGGACTGTCACTATTATGTTAGATCAACTATGGACTTGACTCTACTATTATGTTAGATCCACTATGGACTGGACTCTCACACTAGTATGTTAGATCCACTATGGACTGGTCTCTCCCACTATTATGTTAGATCCACTATGGACTGGACTCTCACTATTATGTTAGATCCACTATGGACTGGACTCTCACAATATTATGCTAGATCCACTATGGACTGGACTCTCACTATTATGTTAGATCCACTATGGACTGCACTTTCACTATTATGTTAGATCCACTATGGACTGGACTCTCACTATTATGTTAGATCCACTATAGACTGGACTCTCACTATTATGTTAGATCCACTATGGACTGGACTCTCACTATTATGTTAGATCCACTATGGACTGGACTCACACTATTATGTTAGATCCACTATGGACTGGACTCACACTATTATGTTAGATCCACTATGGACCGAACTCTCACTATTATGTTAGATCCACTATGGACTGGACTCTCACTATTATGTTAGATCCACTATGGACTGGAATCTCACACTATTATGTTAGATCCACTATGGACTGGACTGTCACTATTATGTTAGATCAACTATGGACTTGACTCTACTATTATGTTAGATCCACTATGGACTGGACTCTCACACTAGTATGTTAGATCCACTATGGACTGGTCTCTCCCACTATTATGTTAGATCCACTATGGACTGGACTCTCACTATTATGTTAGATCCACTATGGACTGGACTCTCACAATATTATGCTAGATCCACTATGGACTGGACTCTCACTATTATGTTAGATCCACTATGGACTGCACTTTCACTATTATGTTAGATCCACTATGGACTGGACTCTCACTATTATGTTAGATCCACTATAGACTGGACTCTCACTATTATGTTAGATCCACTATGGACTGGACTCTCACTATTATGTTAGATCCACTATGGACTGGACTCACACTATTATGTTAGATCCACTATGGACTGGACTCACACTATTATGTTAGATCCACTATGGACCGAACTCTCACTATTATGTTAGATCCACTATGGACTGGACTCTCACTATTATGTTAGATCCACTATGGACTGGACTCTCACTATTATGTTAGATCCACTATGGACTGGACTCTCACACTATTATGTTAGACCCACTATGGACTAGACTCTCACTATTATGTTAGATCCATTATGGACTGGACTCTCACTATTATGCTAGATCCACTATGGACTGGACTCTCACTATTATGTTAGATCCACTATTGACTGGACTCCCACTATTATGTTAGATCCACTATGGACTGGACTTTCACACTATTATCTTAGATCCACTATGGACTGGACTCTCACTATTATGTTAGATCCACTATGGACTGGACACCCACTATTATGTTAGATCCACTATGGACTGGACTCTCACACTAGTATGTTACATCCACTATGGACTAGACTCTCACTATTATGCTAGATCCATTATGGACTGGACTCTCACTATTATGTTAGATCCACTATGGACTGGACTCTCACTATTATGTTAGATCCACTATGGACTGGACTCTCACTATTATGTTAGATCCACTATGGACTGGACTTTCACTATTATGTTAGATCTACTATGGACTGGACTCTCACTATTATGTTAGATCCACTATGGACTGGACTCTCACATTAGTATGTTAGATCCACTATGGACTGGACTCTCACTATTATGTTAGATCCACTATGGACTGGACTCTCACTATGATGTTAGATCCACTATGGACTGGACTTTCACTATTATGTTAAATCCACTATGGACTGGACTCTCACTATTATGTTAGATCCACTATGGACTGGACTTTCACTATTATGTTAGATCCACTATGGACTGGACTCTCACTATTATGTTAGATCCACTATGGACTGGACTCTCACTATTATGTTAGATCCACTATGGACTGGACTCTCACTATTATGTTAGATCCACTATGGACTGGACTTTCACTATTATGTTAGATCTACTATGGACTGGACTCTCACTATTATGTTAGATCCACTATGGACTGGACTCTCACTATTATGTTAGATCCACTATGGACTGGACTCTCACACTATTATGTTAGATCAACTATGGACTGGACTCTCACTCTATTATGTTAGATCCACTATGGACTGGACTCTCACTATTATGTTGGATCCACTATGGACTGGACTCTCACTGTTATTTTAGATCAACTATGGACTTGACTCTACTATTATGTTAGATCCACTATGGACTGGACTCTCACACTAGTATGTTAGATCCACTATGGACTGGTCTCTCCCACTATTATGTTAGATCCACTATGGACTGGACTCTCACTATTATGTTAGATCCACTATAGACTGGACTCTCACTATTATGTTAGATCCACTATGGACTGGACTCTCACTATTATGTTAGATCCACTATGGACTGGACTCACACTATTATGTTAGATCCACTATGGACTGGACTCTCACTATTATGTTAGATCCACTATGGACTGGACTCTCACACTATTATGTTAGATCCACTATGGACTGGACTCTCAGTATTATGTTAGATCCACTATGGACTGGACTCACTATTATGTTAGATCCACTATGGACTGGACTCTCACACTATTATGTTAGATCCACTATGGACTGGACTCTCACAATATTATGTCAGACCCACTCGACGTCCATTGCATCCGGTCTCCCCTATAGGGGTGTGGGGGGTGGGGGGTGGGTCACCCACATCTGCGGTCCTCTCCAAGGTTTCTCATAGTCATTCACATTGACATCCCACTGGGTTGTGAGTTTTTCCTTGCCCTTATGTGGTCTCTGAACTGAGGATGTTGTTGTGGCTTGTGCAGCCCTTTGGGCTATATAAATAAACATTGATTGATTGCTTGATTATCCTTTCCATCCTTTGTAACTGATCTACTGTGTGGAACAATTTCCCCTTGTGCATCAATAAAGTTTGTTTAAGTCTTGTTACATTATGGTCGTCGGCACAGAAAAATCCATAAATGAGCGGCACCGTTTTATAAGCCGCTGGGTTCAAAGCGTGGGGGAAAAAAGCAGTGGCTTATAGTCTAAATAAACTCCTAAAAGGGCGGGTCCTAATAATTCCTTCAGGATTGGCTTGTGGTGTGGAGATAAGAGTCCCGAGTCATTGGATGGGAGGTCCTAAGGAATGTTTCCACTCAGGTTTGTAGACAAAGTGGAGGCGTGGATTATTCTCAGCGCACCAAGCAGATCCGAGTGGGAGCGCCGGTATCAAAAATCAAGCTCCATTGAGCGAGGCTCTTTTGTGGCGCGTCCACAAAAGGGTAGAGACCCCTCCGTTTAAGTGTATCCTTGTCAACGGGGCCCGATGGGTGGCTCGCCCTATTCTCCCGTCTCCCGGCGGCCATTGAAGTGGGAGCGCCACGATGAAAATTCATCAGGATTAAAATGACCTCACACGCAAAATTAAAGTTCCGAGACGCGCACAATGTGAGGCTGTATCTTTTTTTTTTCCCCTTCTTTTTAAAGGGCCTTTCTCGGGAAGGGGATTGTTTCTCGACAAAGTGGTCCCCGCCTAACAATGAGCACCTTTCACCATCGCCTCTGACGGAGACGGATTTCACATATCAATCAAAGGAGGGGGAGAGGGAGGGGGGGGGGGGGGGAGGGGTGGTCCTTCACAGGCCATCGACACTTTGGAGTGTTTCCTCTCCTCCAAAGACACACTGGAGAACATCTCACAACAAGTAGGAACGCTTGCCTGTGTGCAGGTGACGGCTTAATGGGAGCGTGTGTGTGTGTGTGTGTGTGTGTGTGTGTGTGTGTGTGTGTGTGTGTTCATGTATTCCTACCCTTCTTGAGACATCAACAAGGAAAAGTTCCATCCATATGAGGAGGTGTGAACAAGTTAGGACATAAATCATGGTCCCAATACGGAAAACCATCATAGAGAATGTCTCATTTGCACCCCTGGTGGTGACATCTATCAAAATGAGGGTGGTCCCAAAAAGGAGGGATTTTTTCAAATTGACTGTGCAAATATAAAAAAGCTTGTTGTCAAAAATGAGTTGGAATTTCACAAGAAAAATGTCATAATTTCACAAGAAAAACTTAGAATTTTGGCACTATTATAATTAAAGTCGTCATTTTACTCAACGCAAGTCAAAAATTTTACATGAAAAACGGAACATTTGTGCAATATTATGATAAAAGTTGGATTTTCACTCAATAACAGTCGCAATTTTACAAGAAAAGCTTAAAATCTTGGCAATTTTACTAAAAGAGTCGTCATTTTACTCAACAAAAGGCACAATTTCAAAAGAAAACTACAAGAAACATTTTTAAAAATAAATAAATGACAAGTCTTTTTTTCACAATGTGTCGACTTTTTTCATATACAATTGGGAAAAATTTCTCATATTCTTTCTGTTTCTGTAATAATGCAATATTTTCTCGTAAAATTCTTACTTTTGTATGTAAAATTATTACTTTTTAATGCAAAATGGTGACATTTGTCATAGAAAATTCTGACTTTTAGCACAATATTGCCAATTTTTTTTTTTTTTTTTTTTTTGGGGAGAAAAATTATTAAAAAAATTATAATTTTACCAAGTAAAATTCCGATTATTATTATAATATGGCCAACATTTTTAAATTTTCTTATAAAATAGTGACTTTTGTCGAGTAAAATTACAACTCTTTTCATAAAATTGCCCACATTTGAAGCTTTTCTTGTAACATTGCGACAGTTATTGAGTACAATTCCAACTTTTATCATAATATTGCACAAATGTTCAGTTTTTTTTGTAAAATTTTGACTTGGGTTGTATGAAATGACGACTTTTATTATGATACTGCCAAAATTCTAAGTTTTTCTTGTGAAATTGTGACCATTTTCTTGTGAAATTTGGAACAATTTCTCATATTATTTCCGTTTCTGTAATATTGCAATATTTTCTAGTAAAATTCTTACTTTTGTATGTAAAATGATTACTTTTTAATGCAAAATGGTGACATTTGTCATATACAATTCTGACTTTTGTCACAATATTGCCAATTTTGTTTGTTTGTCATGTTTTTTTTTTGAGAAAAAATATGATAAAAGTCATAATTTTACCAAGTAAAATTCTGATTATTATTATTATTATATTACCAATATTTTCAATTTTTTTTATAAAATTGTGACTTTTGTTGAGTAAAATTACGACTCTTTTCATAAAATTACCAAAATTTGAAGCTTTTCTTGTAAAATTGCGACAGTTATGGAGTAAAATTCCAACTTTTATCATAATATTGCACAAATGTTCAGATTTTTTTGTAAAAAAATTGGCTTGCGTTGTATAAAATGATGACTTTAATTATAACGCTGCCAAAATTCTAAGTTTTTCTTGTGAAATTGTGACCTTTTTCTTGTGAAATTACAACTCATTTTTCACAACAAGCTTTTTTATATTTGCATAGTATGTATATATTATTAACGTTGTAAATACACATCTTTATATATCTAGAAAGGGTGGTCCTAAAGAGGGAGGCATTTTTCAGAGGTCTTAAGAAGGTAACAAATACAAGAGAGAGAGAGAGTGTGTGTGTGTGTGTGTGTGTGTGTGTGTGTGTGTGTGTGTGTGTGTGTGTGTGTGTGTGTGTGTGTGTGTGTGTGTGTGTGTGTGTGTGCGTGTGCGTGTGTTCTTGTATTTCTACCCATCTTGAGACATCAACAAGGAAAAGTTCCGTCCATATGAGGAGGTGTGAACAAGTTAGGGGCGAATTCATGGTCCCAATACGGAAAACCATCATAGAGAATGTCTCGTTTGCACCCCTGGTGGTGACATCTATCAAAAATGAGGGTGGTCCCAAAAAGGAGGGAATTTTTTTAATTGACTGTGTGTCGGTTTTAAAAGTGCTCCCCCTCTGGTCAACATATGAAATAACAAGTGTGTGTAAACATTTGAAGCGCTCGCCCTGTGGCCAACATATGTAATAACAAGTGTGTGTAAGAAATTGAAATGCGCCCCCTTTGGCCGAAATTAATGAACAAAATAAAATAAATATGTACATAGAGACATACTGTAATAACTTGAAGTAAATAATGACGAATAAAAAACAAATACAAACAGAAAATAAATAAAATAAAATAAAATAACTAAAAGCAGTCTTTTTCTCACAATGTGTCGACTTTTTTTCTTGTAAAATTGAAAACAATTTCTCATATTCTTTCTGTTTTTGTAATGTCGCAATATTTTTTCGTAAAATTCTTACTTTTGTGTATAAAATTATTACTTTTTAATGCAAAATGGTGACATTTGTCATAGGAAATTCTGACTTTAAGCACAATATTGCCATTTTTTTTTTATTTTTTTTTTTTTTGGAGAAAAAATATAATTTTTTTTATAATTTTACCAAGTAAAATTCCCATTATTATTATAATATGGCCAACATTTTTAAATTTTCTTATAAAATAATGACTTTTGTCGAGTAAAATTACGACTCTTTTCATAAAATTGCCCAAATTTGAAGCTTTTCTTGTAAAATTGCGAGTTATTGAATACAATTCCAACTTGTATCATAATATTGCACAAATGTTCAGTTTTTCTTGTAAAATTTTGACTTGCGTTGTATAAAATGAGGACTTTTATTATGATACTGCCAAAATTCTAAGTTTCTCTTGTGAAATTGTGACCATTTTCTTGTGAAATTTGGATCAATTTCTCATATTATTTCTGTTTCTGTAATGTTGCAATATTTTCTAGTAAAAGAAAATTCTTACTTTTTTATGTAAGATGATTACTTTTTAATGCAAAATGGTGAAATTTGTCATAGAAAATTTGGGCTTTTATCACAATATTGCCAATTTTGTTTGTTTGTCATGTTTTTTGGGGGGAGAAAAAATATAACAAAAGTCATAATTTTACCAAGTAAAATTCCGATTATTATTATAATATGGCCAAAATTTTTAAATTTTCTTATAAAATAGTGACTTTTGTCTAGTAAAAGTATGACTCTTTTCATAAAATTACCAAAATTTGAAGCTTTTCTTGTAAAATTGCAACAGTTATGGAGTAAAATTCCAACTTTTATCATAATATTGCACAAATGTTCAGATTTTTTTGTAAAAAAATTGGCTTGCGTTGTATAAAATGATGACTTTAATTATAACGCTGCCAAAATTCTAAGTTTTTCTTGTGAAATTGTGACCTTTTTCTTGTGAAATTACAACTCATTTTTCACAACAAGCTTTTTTATATTTGCATAGTATGTATATATTATTAACGTTGTAAATACACATCTTTATATATCTAGAAAGGGTGGTCCTAAAGAGGGAGGCATTTTTCAGAGGTCTTAAGAAGGTAACAAATACAAGAGAGAGAGAGAGTGTGTGTGTGTGTGTGTGTGTGTGTGTGTGTGTGTGTGTGTGTGTGTGTGTGTGTGTGTGTGTGTGTGTGTGTGTGTGTGTGTGTGTGTGTGCGTGTGTTCTTGTATTTCTACCCATCTTGAGACATCAACAAGGAAAAGTTCCGTCCATATGAGGAGGTGTGAACAAGTTAGGGGCGAATTCATGGTCCCAATACGGAAAACCATCATAGAGAATGTCTCGTTTGCACCCCTGGTGGTGACATCTATCAAAAATGAGGGTGGTCCCAAAAAGGAGGGAATTTTTTTAATTGACTGTGTGTCGGTTTTAAAAGTGCTCCCCCTCTGGTCAACATATGAAATAACAAGTGTGTGTAAACATTTGAAGCGCTCGCCCTGTGGCCAACATATGTAATAACAAGTGTGTGTAAGAAATTGAAATGCGCCCCCTTTGGCCGAAATTAATGAACAAAATAAAATAAATATGTACATAGAGACATACTGTAATAACTTGAAGTAAATAATGACGAATAAAAAACAAATACAAACAGAAAATAAATAAAATAAAATAAAATAACTAAAAGCAGTCTTTTTCTCACAATGTGTCGACTTTTTTTCTTGTAAAATTGAAAACAATTTCTCATATTCTTTCTGTTTTTGTAATGTCGCAATATTTTTTCGTAAAATTCTTACTTTTGTGTATAAAATTATTACTTTTTAATGCAAAATGGTGACATTTGTCATAGGAAATTCTGACTTTAAGCACAATATTGCCATTTTTTTTTTTTTTTTTTTTTTTTTGGAGAAAAAATATAATTTTTTTATAATTTTACCAAGTAAAATTCCCATTATTATTATAATATGGCCAACATTTTTAAATTTTCTTATAAAATAATGACTTTTGTCGAGTAAAATTACGACTCTTTTCATAAAATTGCCCAAATTTGAAGCTTTTCTTGTAAAATTGCGAGTTATTGAATACAATTCCAACTTGTATCATAATATTGCACAAATGTTCAGTTTTTCTTGTAAAATTTTGACTTGCGTTGTATAAAATGAGGACTTTTATTATGATACTGCCAAAATTCTAAGTTTCTCTTGTGAAATTGTGACCATTTTCTTGTGAAATTTGGATCAATTTCTCATATTATTTCTGTTTCTGTAATGTTGCAATATTTTCTAGTAAAAGAAAATTCTTACTTTTTTATGTAAGATGATTACTTTTTAATGCAAAATGGTGAAATTTGTCATAGAAAATTTGGGCTTTTATCACAATATTGCCAATTTTGTTTGTTTGTCATGTTTTTTGGGGGGAGAAAAAATATAACAAAAGTCATAATTTTACCAAGTAAAATTCCGATTATTATTATAATATGGCCAAAATTTTTAAATTTTCTTATAAAATAGTGACTTTTGTCTAGTAAAAGTATGACTCTTTTCATAAAATTACCCAAATTTGAAGCTTTTCTTGTGAAATTGCGACAGTTATTGAGTACAATTCCAACTTTTATCATAATATTGCACAAATGTTCAGTTTTTTTTGTAAAATTTTGACTTGCGTTGTATGAAATGACGACTTTAATTATGATACTGCCAAAATTCTAAGTTTTTCTTGTGAAATTGTGACCATTTTCTTGTGAAATTTGGAACAATTTCTCATATTATTTCCGTTTCTGTAATATTGCAATATTTTCTAGTAAAATTCTTACTTTTGTATGTAAAATGATTACTTTTTAATGCAAAATGGTGACATTTGTCATATACAATTCTGACTTTTATCACAATATTGCCAATTTTGTTTGTTTGTCATGTTTTTTTTTTGAGAAAAAATATGATAAAAGTCATAATTTTACCAAGTAAAATTCTGATTATTATTATTATTATATTACCAATATTTTTAATTTTTTTTATAAAATTGTGACTTTTGTTGAGTAAAATTACGACTCTTTTCATAAAATTACCAAAATTTGAAGCTTTTCTTGTAAAATTGCGACAGTTATGGAGTAAAATTCTAACTTTTATCATAATATTGCACAAATGTTCAGATTTTTTTGTAAAAAAATTGGCTTGCGTTGTATAAAATGATGACTTTAATTATAACGCTGCCAAAATTCTAAGTTTTTCTTGTGAAATTGTGACCTTTTTCTTGTGAAATTACAACTCATTTTTCACAACAAGCTTTTTTATATTTGCATAGTATGTATATATTATTAACGTTGTAAATACACATCTTTATATATCTAGAAAGGGTGGTCCTAAAGAGGGAGGCATTTTTCAGAGGTCTTAAGAAGGTAACAAATACAAGAGAGAGAGTGTGTGTGTGTGTGTGTGTGTGTGTGTGTGTGTGTGTGTGTGTGTGTGTGTGTGTGTGTGTGTGTGCGTGTGTTCTTGTATTTCTACCCATCTTGAGACATCAACAAGGAAAAGTTCCGTCCATATGAGGAGGTGTGAACAAGTTAGGGCCGAATTCATGGTCCCAATACGGAAAACCATCATAGAGAATGTCTCGTTTGCACCCCTGGTGGTGACATCTATCAAAAATGAGGGTGGTCCCAAAAAGGAGGGAATTTTTTTAATTGACTGTGTGTCGGTTTTAAAAGTGCTCCCCCTCTGGTCAACGTATGAAATAACAAGTGTGTGTAGAAATTTGAAGTGCTCGCCCTCTGGCCAACATATGTAATAACATGTGTGTGTAAGAAATTAAAATGCGCAAAATAAAATAAATATGTACATAGAGACATACGGTAATAACTTGAAGTAAATAATGACGATTAAAAACCAAATACAAACAAAAAAATAAAAAATAAAATAAAATAACTAAAAGCAGTCTTTTTCTCACAATGTGTCGACTTTTTTTCTTGTAAAATTGGGAACAATTTCTCATATTCTTTCTGTTTCTGTAATATTGCAATATTTTCTCGTAAAAGTCTTACTTTTGTATGTAAAATGATTACTTTTTAATGCAAAATGGTGACATTTGTCATATACAATTCTGACTTTTATCACAATATTGCCAATTTTGTTTGTTTGTCATGTTTTGTTTTTTTTGAGAAAAATATGATAAAAGTCATAATTTTACCAAAAAGGAGGGATTTTTTCAAATTGACTATGTGTCGGTTTTAAAAGTGCTCCTCCTCTGGTCAACATATGAAATAACAAGTGTGTGTAGAAATTTGAAGCGCTCGCCCTGTGGTCAACATATGAAATAACAAGTGTGTGTAAGAAATTGAAATGCGCCCCCTTTGGCCAAAATTAATGAACAAAATAAAATAAATATGTATATAGAGACACACTGTAATAACTTGAAGTAAATAATGACGATTAAAAACCAAATACAAACAAACATTTTTTTAAATAAATAAATGACAAGTCTTTTTTTCACAATGTGTCGACTTTTTTTCATATAAAATTGGGAACTATTTCTCATATTCTTTCTGTTTCTGTAATATTGCAATATTTTTTCGTAAAATTCTTACTTTTGTGTATAAAATGATTACTTTTTAATGCAAAATGGTGACATTTGTCATAGAAAATTCTGACTTTTAGCACAATATTGCCAATTTTGTTTGTTTGGTTTTTTTTGGAGAAAAATTATTTAAAAAATTGATAATTTTACCAAGTAAAATTCCCAATATTATTATAATATGGCCAACATTTTTTAATTTTCTTATAAAATAGTGACTTTTGTCGAGTAAAATTACGACTCTTTCCATAAAATTGCCCAAATTTGAAGCTTTTCTTGTAAAATTGCGACAGTTATTGAGTACAATTCCAACTGTTATCATAATATTGCACAAATGTTCCGTTTTTTTTTGTAAAATTTTGACTTGCGTTGTATAAAATGACTTTTATTATGATACTGCCAAAATTCTAAGTTTCTCTTGTGAAATTGTGACCATTTTCTTGTGAAATTTGGAACAATTTCTCATATTATTTCCGTTTCTGTAATATTGCAATATTTTCTAGTAAAATTCTTACTTTTGTATGTAAAATTATTACTTTTTAATGCAAAATGGTGACATTTGTCATATACAATTCTGACTTTTATCACA
>NC_084553.2:11228450-11323450 GCF_033978685.3 Nerophis lumbriciformis
AACAGTATCATAAGTGGTAAAAACTCCTGACGGTTAGTATTATCGTTTTAAATGAAAATGATCACAAAAAACTTAATCTATAAACTGCACTTTGATAAACTCACAGACTGACAGGGGCCAGCTCACTCGATTCAGTGGTAATATGAAAACAAGAGGCATTAACACCTTTCCCCATTAGGAAACAACATACCCCAGTATAAAGTCATACCAGCACATTACTGTCTGAGCAACTAAGATATTCAGTCGTGCACGTTGAACCTACAAGATGCGCTCTCTCGGAACAGAGTGATCGATCAATACTCGGAGGAATACGAGACGGACGAAGGTGGGTTTTTTTTTAACAACTTTCTCAACACAGACTGATGTGCCTATGTCGGAACAACATCACTGACCTCTGACCTCACCCAAGAGGAAGCTACTTTTACTTCCTGTGGCTGTCACCTGTAGAACACATTTGTGTAATTAACAAAATTAATGGACGCGTTAATAAATAAATATTTTTAATATAGTAAATATGTCTAATGCTAGTTCCGGTCTGCCCACATGGACTTTCTTGTGGTGCTGAAGCAGATCTGAGTGTGGATGGAGGAAAAGGGTGTTGATATTCATTACATGTGTATGTGTGTGTGTGTGTGTGTGTGTGTGTGTGTGTGTGTGTGCGTGTGTGTGTGTGTGTGTGTGTGTGTGTGTGTGTGTGTGTGTGTGTGTGCGCTATTTTTATCAGGGATGCAGCGAAAGTGTGGAATTGGGGACAAGGCAGCTTGCACCGGGCCATGACACAGACTTATGTTAAAGCTAATTAGATCATGATAATAGCTTTAGGGCCCCAGTGATCAATGCCAGAGGTCTTTGGAGATGAACTTAAGTTTCACATACATACATACATACACATATGTGTGTGTACATATATATATATATATATATATATATATATATATATATATATATATATATATATATATATATATATATATATATATATACACACACACATACATATATACATATACATACATATATACATACTTACATACATATACATACATACATATATATACATACATACATACATTTTGTCGTAAAAAAACATGTTCAATTGACTGTAAATTTACAGAACTTTGTCGTAAAAAACACATTAAATTTATTGTAAATTTACAGCACTTTGTCGTAAAAAACACATTACATTTATTGTAAATTTACAGTACTTTGTCGTAGGAAAACACGTTATATTGATTGTAAATTTATAGCACTATTTCGTAAAAAACACGTTAAATTGATCGTAAAAAACACGTTAAATTGATTGTAAATTTACAGCACTTTGTCGTAAAAAACACATTAAATTGATTGTAAATTTACAGCACTTTGTCGTAGGAAAACACGTTATATTGATTGAAAATTTACAGCACTTTGTTGTAAAAACACATTAAAATTTACAGCACTTTGTCGTAAAAAACACGCTAAATTGATTGTAAATGCACAGCCCTTTGTCGCAAAAAACTCGTTAAATTTGTTGTAAATTTGCAGCACTTGGTCGTAAAAAACACGCTAAATTGAACAGTTTGCCGTAAAAACCTTGTTAAATTGATTGTAAATTTACACTTTGTCGTAAAATCCCCGTTAAATTGATTGTAAATTTACAACACTTTGTCGTAAAAACCTAATTATATTGATCGTAAAAACCTCGTTAAATTGAGTGTAAATTTACAGCACTTTGTTGTAAAAACCATGTTCATTTGATCATAAAAAAACATGTTAAATTAACTGTAAATGTACATCACTTTGTCATAAAAACGACGTTAAATTGATCGTAAATTTACAGCACTTTGTTGTAAAAAACACGTTAAATTGATTGTAAAAAAAACATTAATATGATTGTAAATTTACAGCACTTTCTCGTAAAAAAAACATTAAATTGATTGTAAATTTACAGCACTTTGTCGTAAAAAACACGTTAAATTGATAGTAAATTTACCGCACTATTTGTAAAAACCATGTTCATTTGATCATAAAAAAACACGTTAAATTAACTGTAAATGTACAGCACTTTGTCATAAAAACGACGTTAAATTGATCGTAAATTTACAGCACTTTGTTGTAAAAAACACGTTAAATTGATCGTAAAAAAAACATTAAATTGATTGTAAATTTACAGCACTTTCTCGTAAAAAAACATTAAATTGATTGTAAATTTACAGCACTTTGTCGTAAAAAACACGTTAAATTGATTGTAAATTTACCGCACTATTTGTAAAAAAACATGTTAAATTGGTCGTAAAAAAACATGTTTAATTGATTGTAAATGTACAGCACTTTGTCGTAAAAAACATGTTAAATTCATTGTAAATTTACAGCACTTTGTTGGAAAAAACACGTTAAATTGATTGTAAAAAACATGTTAAATTGATTGTAAGTTTACAGCACTTTGTCGTAAAAAACACCTTAATTTGATTGTAAATTTACAGTTCTTTGTTATAAAAAACACGTTAAATTGATCGTAAAAACCTCGTTAAAATTATTGTAAATTTACAGCACTTTGTCGTAAAAGCCTTGTTAAATTTATTGTAAATGTGCAGCACTTTGTCGTAAAAACCTTGTTAAATTGATTGTAAATTTACACTTTGTCGTAAAAAACATGTAAAATTTATTGTAAAAAATACATTACATTGATTGTAAATTACAGCACTTTCTCGTAAAAAACATGTTAAAATGATTGTAAATTTACAGCACTTTGTCGTAAAAACCTCGTTAAATTGATCGTAAAAACCATGTTAAATTGATTGTAAATTTACAGCACTTTGTCGCAAAAACATTGTTAAATTTATTGTAAATTCGCAGCACTTTGTCGTAAAAAACACGTAAACTTACAACACTTTGTCGTAAAAACCACGTTAAATTGATCGTAAAAACCATGTTAAATTGATTGTAAATTTACAGCACTTTGTCATAAAAACCACGTTAAATTTATCGTAAAAAACACATTAAATTGATTGTAAATTTACAGCACTTTGTTGTAAAAACCACGTTAAGTTTGATCGTAAAAAACACATTAAATTGATTGTAAATTTACAGCACTTTGTTGTAAAAACCACGTTAAGTTTGATCGTAAAAACCACGTTAAATTGATTGTAAATTTACAGCACTTTTCATAAAAACCACGTTAAATTTATCGTAGAAAACACATTAAATTGATTGTAAATGTACAGCACTTTGTTGTAAAAACCACGTTAAGTTTGATCGTAAAAACCACGTTAAATTGATTGTAAATTTACAGCACTTTGTCATAAAAACCACGTTAAATTTATCGTAAAAACCACTTTAAATTGATTGTAAATTTACAGCACTTTGTCATAAAAACCATGTTAAATTTATCGTAAAAAACACATTAAATTGATTGTAAATTTACAGCACTTTGTTGTAAAAACCACGTTAAGTTTGATTGTAAAAACCACGTTAAATTGATTGTAAATTTACAGCACTTTGTCATAAAAACCACGTTAAATTTATCGTAAATAACACATTAAATTGATTGTAAATTTACAGCACTTTGTTGTAAAAACCACGTTAAGTTTGATCGTAAAAACCACGTTAAATTGATTGTAAATTTACAGCCCTTTGTTGTAAAAACCACGTTAAGTTTGATCGTAAAAACCACGTTAAATTGATTGTAAATTTACAGCACTTTGCCGTAAAAAACATGTTAAATTGATCATAAAAACCACGTTAAAATTATTGTAAATTTACAGCACTTTGTCGTAAAAAAACACGTGAGAAATTCTGGCGAATTCCGCGCAATCGACTGATTTTTCTCCCAGCGATCAAACTCAAATAGATTGAAACTCCTTCATTATTTGACATCTCCAGCAAAAATGGCGAGCGCCTCCGGTTGTGTGGACAAGACTCGGCCGACGAGAGGGGCGTGGCCGTAAACGTGTCCCGCGGGCCGTCCGGTCCCCCGAAAGGCCGGCGGGGCGCAGGAAGCGAGCGTGGCGACATCCATCTCTCGCCGCCACCTTGAGGGCGTCTTTAAGCCGAGGAATTTGGCCATTATGTGGCATTAACCTCATTAGAAAACACTCTTTAGCTCCTCCGAGATAAAATTGATTTACAGCTGCCATTTTGCAGCGCCGCTCTCGATCAATGCTTAAACTATCCCTTTTATGGCCCGCGCACGCCGCCGCTCAGTCCCCCCCCCCCCCCCCCCCCCCGCTCGTCCTTAACTGCTCTTTAATTTCAGCCCCCACTTCCTGCCTTGTCGCCGTGCCAACCGTGAAGTCACGCAGGGCCTCGAGGCCGCCGTCAACCGTCCGGCGGAGGAAAGTCCGAGGCGTCCTTGAAGCAATTAGACGCTAAGCGGGGTTGTTGCGCGCGGTCAGCTGCCGTAGCGTGGGTGGCCGCCGCGTGTTTTCTCTCCCGGAGATATTTAGGAATGTGACGAGCAGCTGCACACGCACGGCTGTGTTTAAAAAACAGATTTGGGGAGGGATTACGCTTATTATGGCCTGGATCACAGAGTCGTTACATGGGGGGCCGGGAGGGGGGTGTTTGTGCGCTGGTTGCTATGGGAAACTCGTACCGCCGGCGAAGGGGAGACGAGCCGTGACACTTTATGAGGTCAGATCGTCGCTGCTAGAACGTCACGTGTGGACATGAGACCAGCACGCGAGTCCATCATGAACACAAACTAGTCCGGGGCGCCGCTTCGGAAGTTCTCTCAAAGGGCATACTGTATTTTTCGGAGTATAAGTCGCACCGGAGTATAAGACGCACCGGCCGAAAATGCATAATAAAGAAGGAAAAAACATATATGAGTCGCATTTTTTGGGGGAAATTTATTTGATAAAAGCCAACACCAAGAATAGACATTTGAAAGGCAATTTAAAATAAATAAAGAATAGCGAACAACAGGCTGAATAAGTGTACGTTATATGAGGCATAAATAACCAACTGGTATGTTAACGAAACATATTATGGTAAGAGTCATTCAAATAACTATAACACATACAAACCCCGTTTCCATATGAGTCGGGAAATTGTGTTGGATGTAAATATAAACGGAATGCAATGATCTGCAAATCATTTTCAACCCATATTCAGTTGAATGCACTACAAAGACAAGATATTTGATGTTCAAACTCATAAACTTTATTTTTTTTTTTTTGCAAATACTAATTAACTTAGAGTTTCATGGCTGCAACACGTGCCAAAGTAGTTGGGAAAGGGCATGTTCACCACCGTGTTACATGGCCTTTCCTTTTAACAACACTCAGTAAACGTTTGGGAACTGAGAAGACACGTTTTTTAAGCTTCTCAGGTGGAATTCTTTCCCATTCTTGCTTGATGTACAGCTTAAGTTGTTCAACAGTCCGGGGGTCTCCGTTGTGCTATTTGAGGCTTCATAATGCGCCACACATTTTCAATGGGAGACAGGTCTGGACTACAGGCAGGCCAGTCTAGTACCCGCACTCTTTTACTATGAAGCCACGTTGATGTAACACGTGGCTTGGCATTGTCTTGCTGAAATAAGCAGGGGCGTCCATGGTAACGTTGCTTGGATGGCAACATATGTTGCTCCAAAACCTGTATGTACCTTTCAGCATTAATGGCGCCTTCACAGATGTGTAAGTTACCCATGCCTTGGGCACTAATACACCCCCATATCATCACAAATGCTGGCTTTTCAACTTTGTGCCTATAACAATCCGGATGGTTCTTTTCCTCTTTGGTCCGGAGGACACGACGTCCACAGTTTCCAAAAACAATTTGAAATGTGGACTCGTCAGACCACAGAACACTTTTCCACTTTGTATCAGTCCATCTTAGATGAGCTCAGGCCCAGCGAAGCCGACGGCGTTTCTGGGTGTTGTTGATAAACGGTTTTCGCCTTGCATAGGAGAGTTTTAACTTGCACTTACAGATGTAGCGACCAACTGTAGTTACTGACAGTGGGTTTCTGAAGTGTTCCTGAGCCCATGTGGTGATATCCTTTACACACTGATGTCGCTCGTTGATGCAGTACAGCCTGAGGGATCGGAGGTCACGGGCTTAGCTGCTTACGTGCAGTGATTTCTCCAGATTCTCTGAACACTTTGATGATATTACGGACCGTAGATGGTGAAATCCCTAAATTCCTTGCAATAGCTGGTTGAGAAAGGTTTTTCTTAAACTGTTCAACAATTTGCTCACACATTTGTTGACAAAGTGGTGACCCTCGCCCCATCCTTGTTCGTGAATGACTGAGCATTTCATGGAATCTACTTTTATACCCAATCATGGCACCCACCTGTTCCCAATTTGCCCGTTCACCTGTGGGATGTTCCAAATAAGTGTTTGATGAGCATTCCTCAACTTTATCAGTATTTATTGCCACCTTTCCCAACTTCTTTGTCACGTGTTGCTGGCATCAAATTCTAAAGTTAATGATTATTTGCAACAAAAAAAAAAGTTTATCAGTTTGAACATCAAATATGTTGTCTTTGTAGTGCATTCAATTGAATATGGGTTGAAAAGGATTTGCAAATCATTGTATTCCGTTTATATTTACATCTAACACAATTTCCCAACTCATATGGAAACGGGGTTTGTAGAACATGCTATACGTTTACCAAACAATCTGTCACTCCTAATCGCTAAATCCCATGAAATCTTATACGTCTAGTCTCTTACGTGAATGAGATAAATAATATTATTTGATATTTTACGGTAATGTGTTAATAATTTCACACACAAGTCGCTCCTGAGTATAAGTCGCACCCCCGGCCAAACTATGAAAAAAACTGCGACTTATAGTCCAAAAAATACGGTACTTGCCAACCCTTCCGAATTTACCGGGAGACTCCCGAATTTCAGTACCTCTCCCGAAAATATCCCGGGACAACCATTATCCCAAATTTCTCCCGATTTCCAGCCGGACAACAGGTCCATGCGGACCCGAGTGAGGTCAGCCTATCGTCAAGTCCGCTTTTCCTCCATATAAACAGCGTGTCGGCCCAGTCACGTCATAACTAGGGCTGCAACAACTAATTGATTAAATCGATAAAAAATCGATTATAAAAATAGTTGGCGATTAATTTAGTCATCGATTCATTGGATCTTTGTATTTTTTTTTTTAATTTAAAAATTATTATTATTATTTTTTTATAAACATTTATTTATAAACTGCAACATGTACAAACAGCTGAGAAACAATAATCAAAATAAGTATGGTGCCAGTATGCTGGTTTTTTTTCCAATAAAATACCGGAAAGGATGGAAATGTAGTTTGCCTCTTTTATCCGATTATTAATCGATTAATCGGAGTAATAATCGACAGATTAATCGATTATCAAATTAATCGTTGGTTGTAGCCCTAGTCCTAACATCTACGGCTCTTTGGAGATTGCACAATTGCGCACACAACAAGACGGAGACGAAGCAGAAGAACGAAGAAGAGACAGTCGTGGCGACGACGAGTGACAGAGAATAAAACGAGGATGGACAATTCAACCCTTAAAGTCACTCCTCTACTGCAAATTAAATTTCACAGATGCTGCCCATACCTATGCTCTTTCAAAGGCTGTGCTACTGGCTGCAAAGCATTGCACTTTCAAATACAACAATGAGTAGAGGAGTGTTATGGGTGTATATGTGTAAATAAATGAACACTGAAATTCAAGTATTTCTTTTATTTATTTATATATATATATATATATATATATATATATATATATATATATATATATACACACATATATATATATATAGCTAGAATTCACTGAAAGTCAAGTATTTCTTATTTATATTTTATATATATATATATATATATATATATATATATATACACATATATATATATATATATATATATATATATATATATATATATATATATATATATATATATATATATAAGAAATACTTGAATTTCAGTAAATTCTAGCTATAAATATACTCCTCCCCCCTTACCGCGCCCCCCGGCCCCGCCCACCTCAATTAGAGAAGTCCAATAATATCGGCCGATAAATGCTTTAAAATGTGAAATCGGAAATTATCGGTATCGGTTTCAAAAAGTAACATTTATGACTTCTTTAAACGCCGTTGTGTACACGGACGTAGGGAGAAGTACAGAGCGCCAAAAAACCTTAAAGGCACTGCCCATGCGTGCCGGCCCAATCACATAATACCTACAGCTTTTCACACACACACGAGTGAATGCAAAGCATACTTGGTCAACAGCCATACAGGTCACACTGAGGGTGGCCGTATGAACAACTTTAACACTGTTACAAATATGCGCCACACTGTGAACCCACAGCAAACAAGAATGACAAACACATTTCGGGAGAACATCCGCACCGTAACACAACATAAACACAACAGGACAAATACCCAGAAGCCCTTGCAGCACTAACTCTTCCGGGACGCTACAATATACACCCCTCCCCAACTAAACCTACCCATGCTCTCTCAGGGAGAGCAAGTCCCAAATTCCAAGCTGCTGTTTTGAGGCATGTTAAAAAAAATAATGCACTTTGTGACTTCAATAATAAATATGGCAGTGCCAAGTTGGCATTTTTTTTCCCATAACTTGAGTTGATTTATTTTGGAAAACCTTGTTACATTGTTTAATGCATCCAGCGGGGCATCACAACAAAATTAGGCATAATAATGTGTTAATTCCACGACTGTATATATCGGTATCGGTTGATATCGGAATCGGTAATTAAGAGTTGGACAATATCGGCAAAAAAGCCATTATCGGACATCTCTAGTTTTATTGAAAGCAGTAAAGTACAATAAAATTTTTTTTAAAAAACACGGCCGCTGTCAGCTGATTTAAACAAAACGCCAAACATGAGATTTCTTTGAGGAATCGATAGGAAGGTTTCATCCCGCCTCCTCCGGTCTGGTGGCATCGATCCGCTCGGATGGAGCGACATCATCCCGGGGATCAGGTGACACGCCCTCACTTTTTGACACATAAATAAAATATGTGGCCTTTTTTCGGCTCTGGTCCCAACATGGCGCTCAGCGCCCTCGAAAACCCGCTCGACTTTCCCCGACACCCGCGGTCGGGCTCAAACGCGAACGCGGCGAGGGAAAATAATGTGAGCGCTGAATTATTCAGGCCTTTTTTTTTTTCCCGTCGCCGTGACGCCGCCACGCCAACACGCGGACGCGGACATCAATTCTCCCCCTCGCCCTCGCCTCTTGACTTATGGCGCTCCGGATTTAGCCCCGGGAGGACTAAAGCGCAAAAGACGCCCCCACCCAAACCCCGCCTCTCTCCTTTTTCTGCTGTTTTTTAATATCAAGCGGGATAAATAGCCGCCGTGGCGCTCGCCACATGAGCGCGAGCTGCTCATCCGCACCTGGGCGAGAAGTCCTCGAAATGACGAGGCTACACATTTCGGCGTGTGGACTACAAATAGCTGACTAACCTGAGGTCCGGGCTGGGGAGCGGGGCGGCCTTCGAGTCTACGGGACTGGTTCACGTAAGCAGGTCTGAGCGGCACGCAGCCTGAGTCTGGACCGGCTTACAGACAGACGGACTAACCCCTCCACGGCCAGAGGCTAACCAGATTAGGCAGGAATTATGTTTTGATACGACCGACTCGTCTCTTACTGCACACCGACGTCTTCTATTCCCAAAGAAGGGCGGAAATAGGTCAAAGCATCTTGCCAGTAGCACTGGTGACTTGAAATTTCTCACATGGGTCTACAAAACACCCACTGTAAGTTTGGTGCGGAAACTGGGTACACACCAGTGACGTGCAGTTACTAGAGGCAGGTGAGGCCCGCCTCACCTGCCATCATGGAAAGAAAAAAAATGTAAAAAGAAAAAAAAAAAATTAAATTGTTATATGTATCCAGTGATTATACTATAAAGTTATTTTCCATTTAACGTCACCAGTTTTAGATTATTTTTATTCAAAATCGCTGAATTTTCACATTTGCCGTTCAAATACTGAGAAGAGACGGTGCGGTGAACAGCAGCCAGTTGAGGCACGTCACTCAGTGCCTCAACATGGATTCCGGACTCGGCTAACTGCTGGCCTGCTGTGCAGTGAGACCGTATTGCTATATGAATTATAATATACATTTCCATAGTTTAGTTAGCTGAGGTATATAATGTACAGTGTATTTTGTCAACAACTGTATGTGTGTAAAGTATTTCTTGTGCTGAGCGATCATAAAACGGCTGCAAAAGACGCACTGGCTGAGGCTCGCAGTAATCCCGCCTCCTGCACCCCCGCCGTAGAATTGTTGTATCAACTAAAGCCCACACTTAAACTTTCCACGTGCAAGATTTAATCTATTTTAAAAAATTATTTCATAAGAAGCCAAAAAGTGCAAAAACAATAATGTTCGTGTTGGAGGAGTTGTGAATGACTGCAGGGACACAACATTAGGTACACCTGCAGATTGCAGGTGTATCTAATTCACAACTCCTCCAACACGGACATTACTGTTTTTGCACTTTTTGGCTTCTTATTAAACAACTTTTGTAACCTATTTTCATTGGCTTTCCTCTTTGTGATGTTAAGTTCCTGTTATGCGCTGTCATACAGTATATGCCTTGAGCTCTTATTTTGAAGGCGCTAAGAGCGGAAGTGATGTCACGTTGCGGAGGTTTTTGAAAGAAGCTAAATAAAGTGGTCCTCGTGTAAACGGGAGCCTCCGTGTTTGTTATTTTGTAGTTTCATACAGTATAGGCCACATTTATAAACCCTCGGTTACACTTTTTTAAATAGATTCAATCTTGCACGTGGAAAGTTGAAGTGAGGGCTTTAGTTGCGGCGCATGGACTTAATTTCTAAGTAAAGGTAAGACCATAATAACGTTTTTTTAATTAAATGTGCTTTTTTGTGTGCTACAGTTTGTATGTGTAAAGTTAAAGTTAAGTTAAAGTACCAATGATTGTCACACACACACTAGGTGTAATGAAATTTGTCCTCTGCATTTGACCCATCCCCTTGTTCACCCCCTGGGAGGTGAGGGGAGCAGTGGGCAGCAGCGGCACCGCGCCTGGGAATAATTTTTGGTGATTTAACCCCCAATTCCAACCCTTGATGCTGAGTGCCAAGCAGGGAAGAATGCTGGTATGAGCTTTTAAACATAACCCGTTAACTGCTGCCAATCAAATGGTGAATAAGATACTCTTTAGGGTTCATATGTTTGTAAATCTGACTGTGATGAAGTCAGTGCCTCACCAGCCATCAACCTCACCGCACGTCACTGGTACACACTGTGTGGCGACTACACACATTAGGGCTGTGGATCTTTGGGCACCGCACCGTTCCATTTGATTCTTGGGGTAACGATTCCATTTAGAATCGATTCTCTATTCATAACAATTCTCGATTCCGAATCTATACTTTTTAATAACATTGGCTGCCAGTTCTATGATTGACTACATTCCTCCATATAATAGATAAACAGCTCTGATCAATTTCTATACTACTTCAATGTACATGAAAATAAAGAAAGTGGGATTTACAATATTAACTACGAACAATAAAACACTGAATATTAACAACATATGAACATATTTTGTTTCTCAGACCAGCTCCTCAATAGTTGTGTATCTTTTACACAACAAAAATGGTAAAAAAAAAAACCCAGCAAAATATGAATGCAAAGTGTCATGTCAAATACAAGTTATGTACAAAGTAGGGTTGTACGGTATACCGGTATTGGTATGTGTAAATAAATGATATATACACATTTAGCTGTAAAAATCTGCTGTACAGTATGTGTGTTTGGGTCCCTTTTTTTCCAGGAAAACCAATACCAAAAGTCACAATGTCCGATAGTTCTAACAAAGTTATGACAGACCACCTCAAAAAAACGGAATGGAATTTTACATATTTTACTGAATGGGACACCCAAAATGTACATGAAAATAAAGAAAGCGGGATTTACAATATTAACTACGAACAATAAAACACTGAATATTAACAACATATGAACATATTTTGCTTCTCAGACCAGCTCCTTGATAGTTGTGTATCTTTTACAATCAAGCAAAACACAACAAAAATGTAAAAAAACAGCAAAATATGAATGCAAAATGTCAAGTCAAATACAAGTTATGTACAAAGTAGGGTTGTACGGTATACCGGTATTGGTATGTGTAAATAAATGAAATATACGCATTTAGCTGTAAAAATCTGCTGTACAGTATGTGTGTTTGGGTCCCTTTTTTTCCAGGGAAACCAATACCAAAAGTCACAATGTCCGATAGTTCTAACAAAGTTACGACAGACCACATATAAAAAAAAAACGGAATGGAATTTTACAGTTTTCTTACTGAATGGAACACCCAAAATGTACATGAAAATAAAGAAAGTGGGATTTACAATATTAACTATGAACAATAAAACACTGAATATTAACAACATATGAACATATTTTACTTCTCAGACCAGCTCCTCCATAGTTGTGTATCTTTTACAATCAAGCAAAACACAACAAAAATGTATAAAAAAACAGCAAAATATGAACGCAAAGTGTCAAGTCAAATACAAGTTACGTACAAAATAGGGTTGTACGGTGTACGGGTATTGGTATGTGCAAATAATAATATATACACATTTAGCTGTAAAAATCTGCTGTACAGTATGTGTGTTTGGGTCCCTTTTTTTGCAGAACACTAATACCAAAAATCACAATGTCCGATAGTTCTAAAAAAAGTTATGACAGACCACCTCAAAAAAACGGAATGGAATTTTACAGTTTTTTTTACTGAATTGGACACCCAAAATGTACATGATAACAAAGAAAGTGGGTTTTACAATATTAACTACGAACAATAAAACACTGAATATTAACAACATATGAACATATTTTGCTTCTCAGACCAGCTCCTCCATAGTTGTGTATCTTTTACAATCAAGCAAAACACAACAAAAATGCTAAAGAAAACAGCAAAATACGAATGCAAAGTGTCAAGTCAAATACAAGTTATGTACAAAGTAGGGTTGTACGGTATATCGGTATTGGTATGTGTAAATAAATGAAATATACGCATTTAGCTGTAAAAATCTGCTGTACAGTATGTGTGTTTGGGTCCCTTTTTTTCCAGGAACACCAATACCAAAAGTCACAATGTCCGATAGTTCTAACAAAGTTATGACAGACCACATATAAAAAAAAACGGAATGGAATTTTACAGTTTTCTTACTGAATGGACACCCAAAATGTACATTCAAATAAAGAAAGTGGGATTTACAATATTAACTACAGACAATAATACACTGAATATTAACAACATATGAACATATTTTACTTCTCAGACTAGCTCCTCCATAGTTGTGTATCTTTTACAATCAAGCAAAACACGACCAAAATGTAAAAAAACCCAGCAAAATATGAACGCAAAGTGTCAAGTCAAATACAAGTTATGTACAAAGTAGGGTTGTACGGTATACCGGTATTGGTATGTGTAAATAAATGATATATACGCATTTAGCTGTAAAAATCTGCTGTACAGTATGTGTGTTTGGGTCCCTTTTTTTCCAGGAAAACCAATACCAAAAGTCACAATGTCCGATAGTTCTAACAAAGTTACGACAGACCACATATAAAAAAAAACGGAATGGAATTTAACAGTTTTCTTACTGAATGGGACACCCAAAATGTACATGAAAATAAAGAAAGTGGGATTTACAATATTTACTACGAACAATAAAACACTGAATATTAACAACATATGAACATATTTTACTTCTCAAACCAGCTACTTGATAGTTGTGTATCTTTTACAATCAAGCAAAACACAACACAAATGTAAAAAAAGCCAGCAAAATATGAATGCAAAGTGTCAAGTCATATACAAGTTATGTACAAAGTAGGGTTGTACGGTATACCGGTATTGGTATGTGTATATAAATGATATATACACATTTAGCTGTAAAAATCTGCTGTACAGTAGTATGTGTGTTTGGGTCCCTTTTTTTCCAGGAAAACCAATACCAAAAGTCACAATGTCCGATAGTTCTAACAAAGTTATGACAGACCACATATTAAAAAAAACAGAATGGAATTTTACAGTTTTTTTACTGAATGGGACACCCAAAATGTACATTCAAATAAAGAAAGTGGGCTTTACAATATTAACTATTAACAATAAAACACTGAATATTAACAACATATGAACATATTTTACTTCTCAGACCAGCTCCTCCATAGTTGTGTATCTTTTACAATCAAGCAAAACACAACAAAAAATGTAAAAAAAAACAGCAAAGTATGAATGCAAAAGTGTCAAGTCAAATACAAGTTATGTACAAAGTAGGGTTGTACGGTATACCGGTATTGGTATAAGTGTATAAATTATATATACACATTTAGCTGTAAAAATCTGCTGTACAGTATGTGTGTTTGGGTCCCTTTTTTTCCGGAACACTAATACCAAAAGTCACAATGTCCGATAGTTCTAAAAAAGTTATGACAGACCACATATAAAAAAACGGAATGGAATTTTACAGTTTTTTTAACCTGAATGGGACACCCAAAATGTACATTCAAATAAAGAAAGTGGGATTTACAATATTAACTACGAACAATAAAACACTGAATATTAACAATATATGAACATATTTTGCTTCTCAGACCAGCTCCTTGATAGTTGTGCATCTTTTACAATCAAGCAAAACACAACAAAAAAGTTTAAAAAAACAGCAAAATATGAATGCAAAGTGTCAAGTCAAATACAAGTTATGTACAAAGTAGGGTTGTACGGTATACCGGTATTAGTATGTGTAAATAAATGATATATACACATTTAGCTGTAAAAATCTGCTGTACAGTATGTGTGTTTGGGTCCCTTTTTTTTCCAGGAAAACCAATACCAAAAGTCACAATGTCCGATAGTTCTAAAAAAGTTACGACAAACCACATATTTAAAAAAAACGGAATGGAATTTTACAGTTTTTTACTGAATGGGACACCCAAAATGTACATTCAAATAAAGAAAGTGGGATTTACAATATTAACTACGAACAATAAAACACTGAATATTAACAACATATGAACATATTTTACTTCTCAAACCAGCTACTTGATAGTTGTGTATCTTTTACAATCAAGCAAAACACAACAAAAATGTAAAAAAAACAGCAAAATACAAATGCAAAGTGTCAAGTCATATACAAGTTATGTACAAAAGTAGGGTTGTACGGTATACCGGTATTGGTATGTGTATATAAATGATATATACACATTTAGCTGTAAAAATCTGCTGTACAGTATGTGTGTTTGGGTCCCTTTTTTTCCAGGAAAACCAATACCAAAAGTCACAATGTCCGATAGTTCTAAAAACGTTATGACAGACCACATATAAAATAAAAACTAATGGAATTTTACAGTTTTCTTATTGAATGGGACACCCAAAATGTACATTCATATAAAGAAAGTGGGATATACAACATTAACTACGAACAATAAAACACTGAATATTAACAACATATGAACATATTTTACTTCTCAGACCAGCTCCTCCATAGTTGTGTATATTTTACAATCAAGCAAAACACAACAAAAATGTAAAAAAACAGCAAAATATAAATGCAAAGTATCAAGTCAAATACAAGTTATGTACAAAGTAGGGTTGTACGGTATACCAGTATTGGTATAAGTGTATAAATGATATATACACATTTAGCTGTAAAAATCTGCTGTGCACTATGTGTGTCGGGGTCCCTTTTTTTCCGGAACACTAATACCAAAAGTAACAATGTCCGATAGTTCTAAAAACGTTATGACAGACCATCTCAAAAAAACGGAATGGAATTTTACAGTTTTTTACTGAACGGGTCACCCAAAATGTACATTCAAATAAAGAAAGTAGGATTTACAATATTAACTACGAACAATAAAACACTGAATATTAACAACAAATGAACATATTTTACTTCTCAGACCAGCTCCTTGATAGTTGTGTATCTTTTACAATCAAGCAAAACACAACAAAAATGTAAAAAAACAGCAAAATACGAATGCAAAGTGTCAAGCCAAATACAAGTTATGTACAAAGTAGGGTTGTACGGTATACCGGTATTGGTATCTGTATATAAATGATATATACACATTTAGCTGTAAACATCTGCTGTACAGTATGTGTGTTTGGGTCCCTTTTTTTCCAGGAAAACCAATACCAAAAGTCACAATGCCCGATAGAGTTCTAAAAAAGTTATGACATAAAAAAATGGAATGGATTTTTCTAGTTTTTTACTGAATGGGACACCCAAAATGTACATTCAAATAAAGAAAGTGGGATTTACAATATTAACTATGAACAATAAAACACTGAATATTAACAACATATGAACATATTTTGCTTCTCAGACCAGCTCCTCCATAGTTGTGTATCTTTTACAATCAAGCAAAACACAACAAAAATGTAAAAAAAACAGTTTACTGCATATGTCAGCAGACTAATTAGGAGCCTTTGTTTGTTTACTTACTACTAAAAGACAAGTTGTCTAGTATGTTCACTATTTTATTTATTTTATTAAACTTGCAAAAATAAACATATGTTTAATGTACCCTAAGATATTTTGTTCAAATAAAGCCATAATGCCTTCCCCCTCACCTCACCTGACCCAACCTTCCCGTAAAGCCCTGAGTCACCCCTGTGATGGATGTGGGAGGGGGAGGTCACATGACCGCACTCACCCTGGTTTAAGCCGAGGTCAGCGTCAGCTCCACTCGTGGTCGCCGCTGATCACAGACTCCTACGAGAGAGAGAGAGAGAAAAAAAAGGAACTTTCACTTTCACCGCAGACTGTTCTCCCCCCCTTCCCCTCCCCAGCAAGGGGTTTCCCTCCTTTACGGGGGGGAGGGGGAGGGTGAGGAAGGTGTATCGACCGCTGCAGAAAAGCCCCGCCAGCGCTCGACTCTTCATCATCCTGCCGCTCCTCAAATATTTAACAATTTCCACGCCGCCGTCGCCAATAAACGCAATAAAGCGGCGGTGCGTTTTGCGCGCGTTAGCGCACCCAAGATGGATGCTAAACGCAAAGATCCTTTGGCAGCCGTGAAAACACACACACGCATGGACACTGCATTAGGTACACCGTTAGATGGCATTCAGCCTGCACAGACGTCACAATACTCACTTTTGACTGACACTGTCAAGAAGATAATAATGTCTATATATATATATATATATATATATGTATATATATATATATATATATATATATATATACACACATACATACATATATACATACATATCACATCAATCCATTCATCTGTCTATTCATCCATCCATCTATTGTCCATCTACCATCTATAATCCATCTATCACCCATCCGTCTATTCATCCATCTATCTCTCGATTTTTCATCAATCCATCCATTTATAATCCATACGTCGATCAACCATCGATCCATCCATTAATCCATCATTCATCTATCATCCGTCTATTGTCCATCTATCCATCCACCTATCATCCATCTGTCCCTGCACACCTGTCTTCCATCAATCCACCTATCTATCCATCCACCTATCATCCATCTATCCATGTACACCTGTCTTCCATCAATCCACCTATCTATCCATCCACCTATCTATAATCCATCTATCACCCATCCATTTATCTATCGATCTATCTATTCATATGTCTATCCATTCATCCACCTATCATCCGTCTATCCCTCCACCTACTGTATATTGTACACTTGTCTTCCATCAATCCACCTATCTATAATCCATCCATCACCCATTCATCTATCTATCGATCTATCTATTCATATGTCTATCCTTTCATCCAACTATCCCTCTATCTACAATATACACCTATCATCCATCAATCCACCTATCTATTCATCCATCTATCATCCATCCATTTGTCTACCCATCCACAATCATGCATCTATCATCTACAGTCCGTCCATCACCCATTCGTCTATCCACTCACATATATGTCAGTCTACCATATGTCTATCCATCCTTCAATCATCTATCAATCCACCTATCTATTCATCCATCAATCATCCATCTGTCTATCCATCCACAATCATGCATCAATCATCTATAGTCCGTCCATCACCCATTCGTCTATCCACTCACCTATATGTCAATCTACCATCCATACTCCATCCATCCTTCGATCAGCTATCAATGCACCTATCTATTCATCCATTTGTCTGTCTATCCATCCACCCAACATCAATATATCGTCCATCTATCATCCATCCATCATCCATATGTCTATCCAACCTTCCATCAGCCATCAATCCATCCATCTATCATTCGTCTATCTATCCACTCATCAGTCATCTATCATTTATAATCCATCCGTCACCCATTTGTCTATCCATCCACATATCTGTCAATCGAGCATCCATTCATCAATCCTTCAATCATCTATTAATCCACCTATCTATTCATCCATTTCTCATATATCCGTCTATCCATCCACCCAACATCAATCTATCGTCCATTTATCTTCCATCCATCATCAATATGTCTATCCATCCTTCCATCATCCATCAATCCATCCATCTATATATACACTCATCATCCATCTATCATCCATCTATCATCTATAATCATAATACATCCGTCACCCATTTGTCTATCCATCCACATATCTGTCAATCTAGCGACAATCCATCCATCCTTCAATCATCCATCAATCCACTTATCTTTTTATCCATGTTGTCATGTCTGTGTGACCATGTTTTGTATTAGTCATGTTTTGTTTTGTTTAGTTATTGGACTCTTTAGTTTCTGGCTTTTCACGCCCTTGTCTTGTTTCCATGGTTACCCATTAGTTTCACCTGTTCCACGTTTGGACTCATTGTGCACTCTTGTTTGTCACCATAGCAATCCATTAGTTTTCACCTGTCACGTCACGCACCTGTTTCACGTTTTGAGTCACGCACCTGTTTTCGTTAATCATGTCTGTAGTATTTAAGTTAATTGTTTTCAGTTTGTCTTCCTGGCGACATCCTGGATTCATACCCCTGTCACACTCTGTTTACCTCTGCGCACTTCATAGTCCATGCCAAGTAAGTTTTTGTTTATTAATGCCACAGTTAGTGTTTTTGTTTCATTGTTCACAGTTTCTGCCTTTGTGCAAGTTTTGTGTTTATAGTCAAGGTTTGTACTTCCGCCTTTTGTTTGCTTCCTTTTTTTTGTAGTTATAGTGTTTAAATAAATCATGTACTCCCCTTCACGCCACGTATGGTCCAAATCTTTTGCACCTCGGGAGAACAAACCACGCCACAGTCTCAGTCGTGACACATGTATCCGTCTATCCATCTATCCATCCACCCATTATCCATTTATCTATAATCCATCCATCACCCATCCATCTATCTATTTTCATCCGTATGTCTATCTATTCATCTATCATCCATCTATCCCTGCTCCTATATTGTACACCTATCATCCATCAATCCATTTATCTATTCATCTGTCTATCATCCATTCATCTGTCTATCCATCCTCCCATCATCCATCTATCGTCCATCTTTCATCTCAAATCCATCCATCACCCAATCGTCTATCCATCCACATATCTGTCAATCTAGCATCCATCCATACGTCTATCCATCCATCGATCATCCATCAATCCACCTATCTATGCATCCATCTATCATCTAGCCATCTATACATCCACCCAACATCAATCTATCGTCCATCTATCATCTATAATCCATCCACCACCCATCCGTCTATCTATCAATCTATACATCTATCATCCATCCATCCATCCATCCATATGCCTATCCATCCTTCCATCATCCATCTATCGTCCATATATTATCTATAATCCATCCATCACCCATTTGTCTATCCATCCACATATCTGTCAATCTATCATCCATCCATACGTCTATCCATCCTTTGATCATCCATCAATCCACCTATCTATGCATCCATCTATCATCTAGCCGTGTATCCATCCACCCAACATCAATCTATCGTCCATCTATCGTCTATAATCCATCCACCAACTATCCATCTATCCATACATCTATCTATCAATCTATACATCTATCATCCATCCATAAGCCTATCCATCCTTCAAAAATCCATCTACCCATCCACCCATCATCCATCTATCGTCCATCAATCATCTATAATCCATCCATCACCCAATCGTCTATCCATCCACATATCTGTCAATCTATCGTCCATCCATACGTCTATCCATCCTTCGATCATCCATCAATCCACCTATGTATGCATCCATCTATCATCTAGCCGTCTATCCATCCACCCAACATCAATCTATCGTCCATCTATCGTCTATAATCCATCCACCACCCATCCGTCTATCTATCAATCTATACATCTATCATCCATCCATCCATCCATATGCCTATCCATCCTTCGATCATCCATCTATCGTCCATATATTATCTATAATCCATCCATCACCCATTTGTCTATCCATCCTCATATCTGTCAATCTATCATCCATCCATACGTCTATCCATCCTTTGATCATCCATCAATCCACCTATCAATGCATCCATCTATCATCTAGCCGTGTATCCATCCACCCAAAATAAATCTATCATCCATCCATCGTCTATAATCCATCCACCACCCATCCATCTATCCATACATCTATCTATCAATCTATACATCTATCATCCATCCATAAGCCTATCCATCCTTCAATCATCCATCCATCCATCCATCCACCCATCATCCATCTATCGTCCATCTTTCATCTCAAATCCATCCATTACCCAATCGTCTATCCATCCACATATCTGTCAATCTATCATCAATCCACCTATCTATGCATCCATCTATCATCTAGCCGTGTATCCATCCACCCAACATCAATCTATCATCCATCTATCGTCTATAATCCATCCACCACCCATCCATCTATCCATACATCTATCTATCAATCTATACATCTATCATCCATCCATAAGCCTATCCATCCTTTGATCATCCATCCATCCATCCATCCACCCACCATCCATCTATCGTCCATCTTTCATCTCAAATCCATCCATTACCCAATCGTCTATCCATCCACATATCTGTCAATCTATCATCCATCCATATGTCTATCCATCCTTCGATCATCCATCAATCCACCTATATATGCATCCATCTATCATCTAGCCGTCTATCCATCCACCCAACATCAATCTATCGTCCATCTATCGTCTATAATCCATCCACCACCCATCTGTCTATCTATCAATCTATACATCTATCATCCATCCATATGCCTATCCATCCTTCGATCATCCATCTATCGTCCATATATTATCTATAATCCATCCATCACCCATTTGTCTATCATCCTCATATCTGTCAATCTATCATCCATCCATACGTCTATCCATCCTTTGATCATCCATCAATCCACCTATCTATGCATCCATCTATCATCTAGCCGTCTATCCATCCACCCAACATCAATCTATCGTCCATCTATCGTCTAAAATCCATCCACCACCCATCCGCCTATCCATACATCTATCTATCAACCTATACATCTATCATCCATCCATAAGCCTATCCATCCTTCGATCATCCACCTATCCATCCACCCATCATCCATCTATCGTCCATCTATCATCTCAAATCCATCCATCACCCATTCGTCTATCCATCCACATATCTGTCAATCTATCGTCCATCCATATGTCTATCCATCATTCGATCATCCATCAATCCACCTATATATGCATCCATCTATCATCTAGCCGTCTATCCATCCACCCAACATCAATCTATCGTCCATCTATCGTCTATAATCCATCTACCACCCATCCGTCTATTTATCAATCTATACATCTATCATCCATCCATACGCCTATCCATCCTTTGATCATCCATCTATCGTCCATCTATCATCTAAAATTCATCCAACACCCATTTGTCTATCCATACACATATCTGTCAATCTATCATCCATCCATATGTCTATCCATCCTTCGATCATCTATCAATCCACCTATCTATGCATCCATCTATCATCTAGCCGTCTATCCATCCACCCAACATCAATCTATCGTCCATCTATCGTCTATAATCCATCCACCACCCACCCGTCTATCATCCCTCTATCCATCAATCTATTCATCCATCTATCCATCCACCCATAAGTCATCTATCATCTATAATCCACCCATTTGTCTGTCCATCCACATATCTGTCAGTCTAGCATCCGTCCATGCTTCAATCATCCATCAATCCACCTATCTTTTCATCCATGTATCATCCATCCGTCTATCCATCCGCCCAACATCAATCTATTGTCCATCTATCATCTATAACCCAACCATCACCCATCTGTCTATCAATCTATCATCTATCCATTTGTCTATCTTTTCTTCGATCATCCATCTATTCATGCACCATCATTCATCTATCATCCATCCATTGGCCATCTGTCTAGCCATCCATCTATAATCCATCTATCCCTCCCCTTTACTGTACATTTATCATCCATCAATCCACCTATTTAATCATCAATCTATCATCCGTCCATCGTCAATCTCTTCATCCATCTATCCATCCATCCATTCTCCCGTTGTTATACAGAATCTCACTAAATCAGTCATAATTGTGCTAAACGGTCGCCATTTTCCTTCACTATCCGCAGCGTCCTGGTCATGTGACCACACCGTACATCTTCACGCCATTAAACAACATTTTGACACCTTTTTACGTTGTCTTCTCTCTTCTTTTTTTTCCTTTTCTTTTTTATGACTTCCTGCCTGGTTTTAATCAGACTTTGCTCCGTGCTGCTGACTCAGATAGAAAAAAAGAAAAAAAGAAAGAAAAAAAAAACCCTGCTTGGCTTTATATTCTCTTAAAAAAATAAAAAATAAAAAAATAAAAAAACAATAATAAAAGAAAAAATAAAACACTCAGGAATCTTCTGGAAGGTTTGCTGACAGCGCTTGTAGATCCTTCCGGGACTTAAGGAGGGCGGACATATTTCAGAGTAAAGTGTCTTATAAAGTGGTTTGGTGCCGGGAAAAGACCACCTAAGAGAGGAGGAGGTTCTGGAAGATTCTACTGTTTGTCGTCCATACAGTATAGCTCTGATTAGACACACACACACACACACACACACACACACACACACACACACACACACACACACTGGGATAAGTCAAAAGGAAATTGATGCCCATGTTTTGTTGGACCACCTGTTCATCCTGGATACAAGACTCAGAGCCTGGAAGGGTTAACACTCTTTGTGGGAGGGAGCCAGGCCTGTGTGTGTGTGTGTGTGTGTGTGTGTGTGTGTGTGTGTAGTGCCGTCGCCCCGTCTGAAACGTGCCCTAAGAGCGTCAGACTGGCTCAGGCTGGGACTCTGGGGGGGTTTATGGCGGGGTTCTCCAACCTGCCGCTGGACCGCCACACCACACACACTTCTGTGTCTTCCCGCTTTGAGTGTAGGCCCTCAACCTTTGACCTCTTGAGTCAACCTGAGGGCCCCCGAAGCGCTAACATTTGCTCAAGAGCCCACAAAGGGCACGAAAACAAGACGAAACAAACACAAGATATTTCTGTGACGGTTCAAAGAAGTGACACATATCCAAAACAAACGTGTCCGCATTGTGGAAACCAGATTCCGCAGCGCGAGACTAACTCGGCACACGCGACTTCAGTAGCACCGCCTTGCATTTATTATGATTCACTGCCAGCATGACATCTTGTCGGGACCCATAAACACCCTTTACTGAGTGACAAATGGAATACTTTCCGTAAGTACACTTCAATAAGTGTGTACTTGGATCCTGAGTGCGCAAATTGGTGCCCTTTCAAATCCGTGACTGTTGTTGTGAGCCCTTACCGGAAATGACCATCACGATATTTACCCAATTCCTTTTCTTCTCTTATTGATTTGTGAATTGTAACCACTCACGTTAGTCCCCCCCAGGTGGTAAGTGTCTGGCAATGCACACTGTTGACAGTTTTTTTGCCTGAAACTTGCAGGTTTTTCCTCAAACAGGACTTACCCCTTAAGGTACCATGGTGTCCCCCCCAAAAAAGACTTACACTATACAGTTTCGAGGACCTAACCTTTAAAGATACCAGGGCTCCCCCTCTGAAAGGACATAACCTTTAGGGTCCCAGAGCTCCATCCAAAAAGGACTTAACCCCTAAAGTCCCGAGGGATCCCCCAAGAAGATGTAACCCATAAAGTTACTAGGGCTTGTTCAGAAAGGACCTAACCTTTAAAGATACCAGGGCTCCCCCTCTGAAAGGACATAATCTTTAGGGTACCAGGTTCCATGCAAAAAGGATTTAACCCCTAAAGTTCCTAGGGATCCCCCAAGAAGTTGTAACCCATAAAGTTACTAGGGCTCGTTCAGAAAGGACCTAACCTTTAAAGATACCAGGGCTCCCCCTCTGAAAGGACATAACCTTTAGGGTGCCAGGTTCCATCCAAAAAGGATTTAACCCCTAAAGTTCCTAGGGATCCCTCAAGAAGGTGTAACCCATAAAGTTACTTGGGCTCGTTCAGAAAGGACCTAACCTTTAAAGATACCAGGGCTCCCCCTCTGAAAGGACATAACCTTTAGGGTCCCAGGTTCCATCCAAAAAGGACTTAACCCCTAAAGTCCAGAGGGATCCCCCAAGAAGATGTAACCCATAAAGTTACTAGGGCTCGTTCAGAAAGGACCTAACCTTTAAAGATACCAGGGCTCCCCCTCTGAAAGGACATAACCTTGAGGGTCCCAGGTTCCATCCAAAAAGGACTTAACCCCTAAAGTCCCGAGGGATCCCCCAAGAAGATGTAACCCATAAAGTTACTAGGGCTCGTTCAGAAAGGACCTAACCTTTAAAGATCCCAGGGCTCCCCCTCTGAAAGGACATAACCTTTAGGGTCCCAGGTTCCATCCAAAAAGGACTTAACCCCTAAAGTCCCGAGAGATCCCCCAAGAAGATGTAACCCATAAAGTTACTAGGGCTCGTTCAGAAAGGACCTAACCTTTAAAGATACCAGGACTCCCCCTCTGAAAGGACATAACCTTTAGGGTCCCAGGTTCCATCCAAAAAGGACTTAACCCCTAAAGTCCCGAGGGATCCCCCAAGAAGATGTAACCCATAAAGTTACTAGAGCTCGTTCAGAAAAGACCTAACCTTTAAAGATACCAGGGCTCCCCCTCTGAAAGGACATAACCTTTAGGGTCCCAGGTTCCAACCAAAAAGGACTTAACCCCTAAGGTTCCTAGGGATCCCCCAAGAAGATGTAACCCATAAAGTTACTAGGGCTCGTTCAGAAAGGACCTATCCTTTAAAGATACCAGGGCTCCCCCTCTGAAAGGACATAACCTTTAGGGTCCCAGGTTCCATCCAAAAATGACTTAACCCCTAAAGTCCCGAGGGATCCTACAAGAAGATGTAACCCATAAAGTTACTAGGGCTCGTTCAGAAAGGACCTAACCTTTAAAGATACCAGGGCTCCCCCTCTGAAAGGACATAACCTTGAGGGTCCCAGAGCTCCATCAAAAATGGACTAAACCCCTAAAGTCCCTAGGGATCCCCCAATAAGATGCAACCCATAAAGTTACCAGGGCTCCTTCAGAAAGGACTTAATCTTTAAAGATACCAGGGCTCCCTCTCTGAAAGGACTTAACCCCTAAAGATCCTAGGAGCCCCCGAAAAGACATAACTCATAAAGTTACTAGGGCTCCTTCAGAAATGACTTAATCTTTAAAGATACCGGGGCTCCCTCTCTGAAAGGACTTAACCCCTAAAGATCCTAGGGATCCCCCGAAAAGACGTAACCCATAAAGTTACTAGGGCTTCTCCAAAAAGGACGTAACTTCCACATGTCCCTGGGCTCTCCTCCACAAAGGACTTCACCCTTGAAGATACCAGGGCTCCCCCTCTGAAATGACTTAACCATCAGGGTCCCAGGGCTCCATCCAAAAAGGACTTAACCCCTTAAGGTCCTAGGGATCCCCCAATGTCAAATACAAGATGAGCTTCCAAAAAAAAGAAAAAGGAGCTAACTCTCAAAAAAGGTCTAAAAAGTGCCCCAAAAACTACAAAGTGTGTTCAAACTGTGCTCCTTCCCGAACACTCTAAGTGCACTTGGGACCATTCTGGGACCTATTGGGACTTTGCCAGACCCTCAAAGTAAACTACAAAGTCCACAAAAATGTACGGAAACAAACAAAATATTTTCTATTAACCGTAAAAAGACCAGCAACTTCAACCCTAGACTAACACCCTACACCCCTCCACATCCCACCTTCCCGGATTGTAAATAATCAAATGTATATACTTGTTCTTATGCTTTCTGAACTCACTGTGTTCACTGCTCGCTGTACATATCCAATGAAGTCAGACCTACACTGTTCCAATGTCCATTTTTCTGATGATACAATTGTTGATGACTGAAGTGCTGATATCAAACCAGTGATTTAACCCCCAATACCAACCCTTGATGCTGAGTGCCAAGCAGGGAGGTAATGGCTCTATCTCAGCTACAATCGAGCGGAAGGTGGGGTACACCCTGGACAAGTCGCCACCTAGTTCCCATTAAAACATTCACATGTTGCACAATGAGATGTAAGCAGGGGTTAATGTGTACCGTAATTTTCGGACAATAAGTCGCAGTTTTTACATGTTTTTTCCCTTCTTTATTATGCATTTTCGGCAGGTGCGACTTATACTCCGGTGCGACTTATACTCCGAAAAATACGGTACATTCCTGCAACATCCTGTTTGTAAAAAATATATTTTTATTAGTATTTAAAGTTAAAGTTAAAGTACCAATGATTGTCACACACACTAGGTGTGGTGAAATGTGTCCTCTGCATTTGACCCATCCCCTTGTTCACCCCCTGGGAAGTGAGGGGAGCAGTGGGCAGCAGCGGTGCCGCGCCCGGGAATCATTTTTGGTGATTTAACCCCCAATTCCAACCCTTGATGCTGAGTGCCAAGCAGGGAGGTAATGGGTCCCATTTTTATAGTCTTTGGTATGATTTATTTAATATACTAACAGCATTTCATGATAATATAATCATGTAGGAGTAATGCGGACGCTGTATCGATCCGTTGTGGTGAAGAAGGAGCTGAGCCGGAAGGCAAAGCTCTCAATTTACCGGTCGATCTACGTTCCCATCCTCACCTATGGTCATGAGCTTTGGGTTATGACCGAAAGGACAAGATCACGGGTATAAGCGGCCGAAATGAGTTTCCTCCGCCGGGTGGCGGGGCTCTCCCTTAGAGATAGGGTGAGAAGCTCTGCCATCCGGGAGGAGCTCAAAGTAAAGCCGCTGCTCCTCCACATGGAGAGGAGCCAGATGAGGTGGTTCGGGCATCTGGTCAGGATGCCACCCGAACGCCTCCCTAGGGAGGTGTTTAGGGCACGTCCGACCGGTAGGGGGCCGCGGGGAAGACCCAGGACACGTTGGGAAGACTATGTCTCCCGGCTGGCCTGGGAACGCCTCGGGGTCCCCCGGGAGGAGCTGGACGAAGTGGCTGGGGAGAGGGAAGTCTGGGCTTCCCTGCTTAGGCTGCTGCCCCCGCGACCCGACCTCGGATAAGCGGAAGAAGATGGATGGATGGATGGCATTTCATGATTAATATTTATAAATTAAGATTCCTAATAAATGACACTAGAATAAGCACACATTTGATTGGTAAATCATTGTGTAACGACCTGGAATGACACTTTATGTGTGGTGTTGAAGTTGTCCGACTTTTTGTGTGGCTGTAAACGCATCACTGGCTAAGTGCCATATGTGCATGTGTTGGCGCAAGTGAGAAAGAGCGAGCGGCTGCAGAAATTGACCACTTTTGCTGGATATCGTTTTTTTTACTAATGTTTTGGTGATGTGTTTATGGCCGACAATAAAGAGTTTTGCTCAGTAAAGTGATGGATGGAATGCATGTCCTCAAAGCGTCTCGACAGACGTTACAATATTTGAACAATGATGACAAAAACTGTTTTCTGTCGTGTCCGTGTGTCGAAAATTGTTATGCGCTTATTTTTTTATTTGATTTTGTGCGTGGCGTAGATTTGCCGATTTGCAGAGGACGCTTGAGCAGTGTGCAATTGCACAGGCGCGCACCTTAGAGGGAACGTTGCTCCTAACCTACCGATCTCAGGGCGGACACTCTAACCACAAGGCCACTGAGTAGGCCACAACAAACAAACAAACAAACGCAAACAAACCGACAGCCATCTTGTCTTTCAAACGGAACAGGAAGCGAAGTATTTTAAGGGGCCAATGAATTCCGCGGCGCTGAATAGGATGTTGCCACATGTTTTACTAAAGGAAATATAATGGCGCACTATTATTAGATCACATTAATCACGCGTGTGCCAGCGGCGGTGACAGGCGCGCTGAAAAGGATTGAAAACGCTGGTAATGGATATAAATTACCCATTGTGTGATAAAAGGATTTCCCCCTCCCGCGCTAAGAAGGTAAAAAGGAATAAAAACAGTGCGAGCGCCACTGAACGCGAGGTGTACACATTTGGCGCGTGTAATAGACGAGGGTTATCAGCGCGGGATTAAAATTTTAAAGAAATCAGAGAAGTGACAGCCAGGCCTTGGTGACGGAGGAGAGGAAGGGATTAAAAACAGATTAAATTGGTTGGTAGGGATGGAAGGATGGAAGGGGGGGGGGGGATTGACGGAGGTCTGTCGGGCTGTTGGCACGGCGATAATGAGTCACATCTCCCGTGCGCCGTTATTTATGGCCGCCTTGGCTGGCAAACAAAAGATCAATAATTTTGAGCAAATCTAATGTTGTCCTCGCCGCTAATGCGCTCGTCCATCACGTCTGTCTCCCTCCGCCAGGAGATGGACTCATTCCGTGTTTATTTGGAGATCAAATGCAATTACGCCGCGCGGCTCTAATAACGGCCGCGCCGCGTGCGCGCCGGCGCCCGGATCGTGCGCATGCATATGGATAAAGAAATACGGCCGCGCACGTGCAAACGATAATATATGTATCGGATGGGCGTCGGCTTTCCGCATCAATCTTCATTGCGCGCTCAGACCTCGTGGTTGAAATATGACGGGTGTCAGCGCCGTGCTCTGCCACCCCCCCCCCCCTTCCCCTCGCCCCGGCGCACGGGAGGCACTCAGACATCCGTCAAGGCGCGGCGGCGACGTGTTGGCCTGCAGCGTGCGGCGATGACAAGACAGCAGATCCTTCACTGACAACTAGCCCTGGGTGAGACACTTCACAGCCACCTGAACTCAATCAGGCGCCGCCATCGCACGCCGCCGCCCCCCCTACCTTTCATTTACGGCGCGCTTGATTTATCCGCCGCGGCCAGCGTTAGCCGGTGAGCAGCTGCTCGTTCCGCGGGGCCGGAGCTCGTCTCTCGTTATGTTATTTTTTTGTTTTTTTTCCCCATCTCCTTGGCACGGGCGAATGGAGCGCGCCGCTCGCCAAGCTCCTGCGTGGCGGCAGGTGTAAGGTGCTAAGATCCTTCCCGGTCTCGCCGGGCGAGGTGCGAGGAGCGGCACAATGACACACAAAGGTCAGCTGGCCCACGACGCCCCCACCCGCTACGGGCGCCGCCCGACCCGACGCACCCCCGAGGCACCAGGCACTCAAAAAAAGGCCAAGTGGCCATTTGGTCCCAACAGTTTTTCGCTAAAAAACGGATAAAACCAGTGAGGATTTGAGGATCTGTCATTGAAAATATTCAAAACAAATATGCGACCCATGTTTCTGTTTACAAACCTTGTTAATGTGGGGGGGATTTTACATTTGAAAATATTTAGGATTTTAGTGATTTCTGATGGCGTGTGAGGGCACCAACGGGACTTCTGCGTGGCGGCACGTGTAAGGTGCTAAGATCCTTCCTGGTCTCGCCGGGCGAGGTGCGAGGAGCGGCACAATGACACACAAAGGTCAGCTGGCCCACGACGCCCCCACCCGCTACGGGCGCCACCCGACCCGACGCACCCCCAAGGCACCGGGCGCTCAAGAAAAGGCCAAGTGGCCATTTGGTCCCAACAGTTTTTCGCTAAAAAAACGGATAAAACCAGTGAGGATTTGAGGATCTGTTAATTAAAATATCCGAAACAAATATGCGAACCATGTTTCTGTTTACAAACCTTGTTAATGTGGGGGGGATTTTACATTTGAAAATGTTTAGGATTTTAGTGATTTCTGATCGTGTGTGAGGGCACCAACGGGACTTCTGCGTGGCGGCAGGTGTAAGGTGCTAAGATCCTTCCCGGTCTCGCCGGGCGAGGTGCGAGGAGCGGCACAATGGCACACAAAGGTCAGCTGGCCCACGATGCCCCACCCGCTACGGGCGCCGCCCGACCGGACGCACCCCCGAGGCACCTGGCACTCAAGAAAAGGCCAAGTGGCCATTTGGTCCCAACAGTTTTTTGCTAAAAAAACGGATAAAACCAGTGAGGATTTGAGGATCTGTCAATTAAAATATCCGAAACAAATATGCGAACCATGTTTCTGTTTACAAACCTTGTTAATGTGGGGTGGATTTTACATTTGAAAATGTTTAGGATTTTAGTGATTTCTGATCGTGTGTGAGGGCACCAACGGGACTTCTGCGTGACGGCATATGTAAGGTGCTAAGATCCTTCCCGGTCTCGCCGGGCGAGGTGCGAGGAGCGGCACAATGGCACACAAAGGTCAGCTGGCCCACGATACCCCACCCGCTACGGGCGCCGCCCGACCCAACGCACCCCCGAGGCACTAGGCGCTCAAGAAAAGGCCAAGTGGCCATTTGATCCCAACAGTTTTTCGCTAAAAAAACGGATAAAACCAGTGAGGATTTGAGGATCTGGCAATGAAGATATCCGAAACAAACATGCAAACCATGTTTCTGTTTACAAACCTTGTTAATGTGGGGTGGATTTTACATTTGAAAATGTTTATTATTGAATGTAGTATTGAAGGAAAGGATTTTAGTGATTTCTGATCGCGTGTGAGGGCACCAACGGGACTTCTGCGTGGCGCCAGGTGTAAGGTGCTAAGATCCTTCCCGGTCTCGCCGGGCGAGGTGCAAGGAGCGGCACAATGACACACAAAGGTCAGCTGGCCCATGACGCCCCCACCCGCTACAGGCGCCACCCGACCCGACGCACCCCCGAGACGCTAGGCACTCAAGAAAAGGCCAAGTGGCCATTTGGTCCCAACAGTTTTTTGCTAAAAAAACGGATAAAACCAGTGAGGATTTGAGGATCTGTCATTGAAAATATCCGAAACAAATATGCGAACCATGTTTCTGTTTACAAACCTTGTTAATGTGGGTGGGATTTTACATTTGAAAATGTTTAGGATTTTAGTGATTTCTGATCGTGTGTGAGGGCACCAACGGGACTTCTGCGTGGCGGCATGTGTAAGGTGCTAAGATCCTTCCCGGTCTCGCCGGGCGAGGTGCGAGGAGCGGCACAATGACACACAAAGGTCAGCTGGCCCACGACGCCCCCGCCCGCTACGGGCGCCGCCCGACCCGACACCCCCCCCGAGGCACCAGGCGCTCAAGAAAAGGCCAAGTGGCCATTTGGTCCCAACAGTTTTTCGCTAAAAAAACGGATAAAACCAGTGACAATTTGAGGATCTGTCAATTAAAATATCCGAAACAAATATGCGAACCATGTTTCTGTTTACAAACCTTGTTAATGTGGGGGGGGTTTTACATTTGAAAATGTTTAGGATTTTAGTGATTTCTGATCCCGTGTGAGGGCACCAACGGGACTTCTGCGTGGCGGCAGGTGTAAGGTGCTAAGATCCTTCCCGGTCTCGCCGGGCGAGGTGCGAGGAGCGGCACAATGACACATAAAGGTCAGCTGGCCCATGACGCCCCCACCCGCTACGGGCGCCGCCCGACCCGACGCACCCCCGAGGCACCAGGCACTCGAGAAAAGGCCAAGTGGCCATTTGGTCCCAACAGTTTTTCGCTAAAAAAACGGATAAAACCAGTGAGGATTTGAGGATCTGTCAATGAAGATATCCGAAACAAACATGCGAACCATGTTTCTGTTTACAAACCTTGTTAATGTGGGGTGGATTTTACATTTGAAAATGTTTAGGATTTTAGTGATTTCTGATTGTGTGTGAGGGGATACAGACGTGACTGAAAGATCACGTTCTGCTGGAGAAAGACTTTTGATAACTATATGTACATTAAAACCTTGTTAAACCTGCACGCTTGGCTCCTGTGCCGTGTCTGACAGTGGGACTGCTAGGAAGCGACTTCCACACCATTATATATATATATATATATATATATATATATATATATATATATATATATATATATATATATATATATATATATATATATATATATATATATGTATACATATAACGGTGTATAATTTGGTATATAAATGATAAAGAACCAATTTAAAGCATATATTGTAACAAATTGCGTAAATTCCAGTTGTATTATTTTCTTTAAAAATATTATTCATGTAAGTGCTAATTTACTGTTAATATCTGGTTAATTTCTGTTGTAACATGGTTCTGTCTACACTTTTCTTAAAATGTAACAATCACTTATTCTTTGTTTGTTTGGACAGTTTTGGGCGATACTACACTTTTGGGTATCGATCCGATACCAAGTGGTTGCAGGCTCATATCCATGGTGATACTTTCAATTTTCATGCTTATTAATTAATCACATTTGTGTTGGGAAAAAAACACTGAATGAGGGTGTATAATATCAATTAAATATTTAAATGATTTCCTACTATTGGTTATGGTTTAAATCATTTGATTTGTGCCCAGAGTTTGTAAATGCCCAAAAATATTTTTTGGAAGATGAAAAATACCAATCAAACGACAGTAATATCGACCATATAATGATATTATGCTTGGTATCATTATTGTTGATCCGCCCACCTTTGTTTACATTCAGGAGCGTTAGCGTATCTTAGTAGAGTATGTCGAGAGATAACACTTGTAAGAAACATTGTTTATTTGCCGGCGTGTAAACGAAGGACTGCTGAAATAAAAATGGCTTTGCACTCTGGAGGGACGTTAGCCGCCAGCTTGTTAGAAATTATGCGACATTGCGTTTGTTTGCTTGTCGCTTTCAAAATTCCGAGGAGTCGTCAAGAGGATATATCGCCGTGCAGACAGGCCAGCGCTTTGTTTGGCACGCCAGGTAATAAAGCCTCGCCATAAGGTGACCTTTAGAGCTAATTCTCGCCCTCCCCGAAGACGCCGTACGCCGTACGACGACGATGACGACGCTAAAGGCCAGCGAGCCAAGAGGTCGCCATCAACCTCCTGCACCGTGGCGTGGAAAACAGGAAAGAAAGGGTATATCACACGTTAGTCTTTCGGACTTGTATGCGAATGGGTGCCTGTGTAATTAGCCCGCTAAACACACAGGTGAATGATCGGCATAGTGCAGGTGTGTCCAAAGTGCGGCCCGCGGCACAGTCGAAAAGTAATGTTAAATCATGTGAAATAAAAGAACAACAAACAGTATCGAGAAAAAGCAGCAACGTAAATAATACAAACTTATAATCGACAAATAGAGCTGAAGTTGATTTATATATTTAAGTGTTAAAATAAAATTAAAAAAAATGTATGACTTTTATGAGTGGGACCCTTTTGGATCCCCAACATTTTTTAGTGGGATTTTTCTTTTAAAAAATATTTCATTGCTCAAAAAATAATAGTGAATTAAAAGTTATACTGTTATGATTTATTGACCTATTTAAGGCTCCAATTATGTAACATGACAAATTTCACTTTGAATTTCTGTGGGGGGAGGTTTTGTCCTAAAGGGCATAAAACATTAAAACAAAATAAATAAAACATGTATATCGACAGACCTAAAGTTGATCTAGAGATTTAAACATTCAATTAAAAAAAATAAGATTTCTTTTTAATTAACATTTCTGTGAGTGGGACCCTTTTGGATTCTTAAGAATTTTAGTGGATTTTTTTTTTTTTTAAACCGTCATTGTTAAAAAAAAAAAATTATTTAAATGTAATGTTATGTATTATTGACCTATTTAGGGCTCCAAAACTTCACATCAAATATTCAATATGGAAAAGATTTTGGGTGGAATATTCCATATTTTTTGTTTTTGCCATAAATAACAGGGTTTTGACAAAAAGGACATAAAACATTAAAAATGTAAAAAAAAAACAAAGTTTTATTGCCAGATCTGAAGCTGAACTTGAAATTCATGCATTGAATAAAAAAATAATATATGACTTATTTTTTTTAATTTTTATGAGTGGGACCCTTTTGGATCCCCAACATTTTTTAGTGGGATTTTTCTTTAAAAAAACATTTCATTGCTCAAAAAATAATAGTGAATTAAAAGTAATACTGTTATGATTTATTGACCTATTTAAGGCTCCAATTACGTAACATGACGAATTTCACTTTGAATTTTTGTGGGGGGAGGTTTTGTCCTAAAGGGCATAAAACATTAAAACAAAATAAATAAAAAATGTATATCGACAGACCTAAAGTTGATCTAGAGATTTAAACATTCAATTAAAAAAAATAAGATTTCTTTTTAATTAACATTTCTGTGAGTGGGACCCTTTTGGATTCTTAAGAATTTTAGTGGATTTTTTTTTTTTTTAAACCGTCATTGTTCAAAAAAAAAAATTATTTAAATGTAATGTTATGTATTATTGACCTATTTTGGGCTCCAAAACTTCACATCAAATATTCAATTTGGAAAAAATTTTGGGTGGAATATTCCATATTTTTTGTTTTTGCCATAAATAACAGGGTTTTGACAAAAAGGACATAAAACATTAACAATGTAAAAAAACCCAAAGTTTTATTGCCAGATCTGAAGCTGAACTTGAAATTCATGCATTGAATAAAAAAATAATATATGACTTTTTTTTTTAAATTTTTATGAGTGGGACCCTTTTGGATCCCCAACATTTTTTAGTGGGATTTTTCTTTAAAAAAATATTTCATTGCTCAAAAAATAATAGTGAATTAAAAGTAATACTGTTATGATTTATTGACCTATTTAAGACTCCAATTACGTAACATGACGAATTTCACTTTGAATTTTTGTGGGGGGAAGTTTTGTCCTAAAAGGCATAAAACATTAAAACAAAATAAATAAAACATGTATATCGACAGACCTAAAGTTGATCTAGAGATTTAAACATTCAATTAAAAAAAATAAGATTTCTTTTTAATTAACATTTCTGTGAGTGGGACCCTTTTGGATTCTTAAGAATTTTAGTGGATTTTTTTTTTTTTAAACTGTCATTGTTAAAAAAAAATATTATTTAAATGTAATGTTATGTATTATTGACCTATTTAGGGCTCCAAAACTTCACATCAAATATTCAATTTGGAAAAGATTTTGGGTGGAATATTCCATATTTTTTGTTTTTGCCATAAATAACAGGGTTTTGACAAAAAGGACATGAAACATTAAAAATGTAAAAAAACAACAACGTTTTATTGCCAGATCTGAAGCTGAACCTGAAATTCATGCATTGAATAAAAAAATAATATATGACTTTTTTTTTTTAATTTTTATGAGTGGGACCCTTTTGGATCCCCAACATTTTTAGTGGGATTTTTCTTTTAAATAAATATTTCATTGCTCAAAAAATAATAGTGAATGAAGATTAATACTGTTATGATTTATTGACCTATTTAAGGCTCCAATTAGGTAACATGACGAATTCCACTTTGAATTTTTGTTGGGAAAAGATTGCATATTTTGCGTTTTTGCCATAAAAAACCTAAAGATGATCTAGGGATTTAAACATTAAATTTAAAAAAATATGATTTATTTTAGTGGATTTTCTTTTTTTTTTTTCAAACTGTCATTGTTAAAAAAAATCTGTTATTTAAATTTAATGTTATGTATTATTGACCTATTTTGGGATCCAAAACTTCACATCAAATATTCCATTTGAAAACATTTTTGGGTGGAATATTCCATATTTTTAGTTTTTGCCATAAATAACAGGGTTTTGACAAAAAGGGCATAAAACATAAAAAAATTAAAAAAATACAAATTTTATCGACAGATCTGAAGCTGAAGTTGAAATTTGTGCATTGAATTAAAAAAAATAATATATTACTTATTTTTAACATTTTTATAAGTGGGACCCATTTGGATCCTCAACATTTTTAGTAGGATTTTTCTTGCAAAAAAATTGTCATTGCTCAAAAAATGATAATGAATCAATACTCTTTTAATTTATTGACCTATTTAAGGCTCCAATTACGCAACACGACGTATTCCACTTTGAATTTTTGTCGGGAAAAGATTGCATATTTAGCGTTTTTGCCATTCAACACAAGGTTTTGACCTAAAGGGAATAAAACATAAAAACAAAATAAATAAAAAACTTTATATCGACAGACCTGAAGTAGATCTAGATCTATTTTTAATAACATTTCTGTTAGTGGGACCCTTTTGGATTCTTAAGAATCCGTTTAAAAAATAAAACAAATTATTTAAATGTAATGTTATGTATCATTGACCTATTTTGGGCACCAAAACTTCACATCAAATATTCCATTTTGACATTTTTTTGGTGGAAAATATTACATTTTTAGTTTTTGTCATAAATAACAGGGTTTTGACAAAAAGGACATAAAACATTAAAAATGAAAAAATATATATTTTTATCGACAGACCTGAAGCTGAACTTGAAATTCATGCATTGAATAAAAAAAAATACATATATGACTTATTTTTAACATTTTTATGAGTGGGACCCTTTTGAATTTAAGTCAATGTTATGAATTACTGATTTAATTAAAGCTCCAAAAAGACCTAAAGTTGATCTAGGGATTTAAACATTCAATTAAAAAAAAAACGATTTCTTTTTAATTAACATTTCTTTGAGTGGGACCCTTTTGGATTCTTAAGAATTTTTGTGGATTTTTTTTTTTAAACTGTCATTGTTAAAAAAAATAAAAAAATATTTAAATGTAATGTTATGTATTATTGACTTATTTTGGGCTCCAAAACTTCACATCAAACATTCAATTTGGAAAAAATTTTGGGTGGAATATTCCATATTTTGTGTTTTTGGCATAAAAAACACGGTTTTGACAAAATAAGGACATACAGGATTTTAAATAAAATAAAACAACAGACATGAAGTTGACCCAAACCAGTGGTTCTCACACTTTCTTCACCAAGTACCACCAGAATGACCAACAATCAAACGCAGTAGCGTAATCGGCCTAAGTATTCATTAAAAACAAGGCAGAGGTTTTATTCAACAAGTATATCTAATATTTGTGGCCACTGTAACATTACACACCGTTTGAACAGTAACACTGTGTTGGAATATTTAAATGAAGTGATAGTTTGAGAGTCACTGATCTGAATGATAATAATATATGAAGTATTTTGTCTACTGTAAACATTACACACCGTTTGAACAGTAACACTGTGTTGGAATATTTAATGAAGTGATAGTTTGAGAGTCACTGATCTGAATAATAATAATATATTAAGTATTTTGGCCAGTGTAAACATTAAACACCGTTTGAACAGTAACACTGTGTTGGAATATTTAATGAAGTGATAGTTTGAGTGTCACTGATCTGAATGATAATAATATATGAAGTATTTTGCCCACTGTAAACATTACACACTGTTTGAACAGTAACACTGTGTTGGAATATTTAATGAAGTGAAGTTTGAGAGTCACTGATCTGAATAATAATAATATATGAAGTATTTTGGCCCCTGTAACATTACACACCGTTTGAACAGTAACACTGTGTTGGATTATTTAATGAATTGATAGTTTGAGAGTCACTGATCTGAATGATAATAATATATTAAGTATTTTGGCCAGTGTAAACATTAAACACCGTTTGAACAGTAACACTGTGTTGGAATATTTAATGAAGTGACCCCGAAAGGGACAAGCGGTAAAAAATGGATGAATGCATAGTTTGAGAGTCACTGATCTGAATAATAATAATAATATAAGAAGTATTTTGAGCAACTTTAGGAGTGAGGACCAAACTGGTTTTCCATCCATCCATTTGCTACCGCTTGTCCCTTTTGTGTACCCCGCCTTACGCCCGAATGCAGCTGAGATAGGCTCCAGCACCCAGCCGCGACCCCAAATGAAAAATATGAAAATGGCCCCCGTATGCTTTGATTGTTCAGTGTGCGGCCCTCAACGGACAAAGTTGGGGGCGAAGTGGCGAGCGGCGACTTAGTGTCGACGCCGTGGGCCTTTTCCGGGTCGCCAGGAAATCCTCTGCCGCGTTCTTGAACGTATCGCAGCCCGCCTGTCTCGTCCTGTCTGGGCTGCGGGATCCCGGCGCTCTAAAGAGCCGTGTCAAAGACGTCGGGGGCAGGCTTGCGACGTCTCCCGCCGCCGCCGCCGCTGTCATGTTTCCCGCCGCCTCCGACTCCCGCGTCGACGCTTTTTTTTTCTCCTCGCCGCTTCCTCCCACCAGCGCGGCGGCGTGTCATTTTATTTTTTTTAAAACACACATATCAGAGCGGCGCCAAGGCGGAGCTCGACAGATGTTTGGCGCCCGCATTGATGCGCTCTTCCATTTCAATGTGCGTGTCAAAAGGTACAAAATGAGAGATCACAGCCGAGTGGATGAATCCTTAAAGGACTTCTCCTCCAATCAGCTGCGTCACCGCACGCTCGCTGGCAGCGTTTCAAAGCTTTGTCATTCCTCTTTGCAGCTGCATCCCGGCTTTCCTAATCTGCCTCCCTGTCACTTATTCATCTTCCCCGGGAACTACGAGCCCCCCTCCACGCGCACTTTTATTCCAAAATACAAGTGGGAATCAAACAGGGACTATAAAACAGGCCAGATGAGGAGGAGGAGGCCTTCTTTTCACTCTGACCTCGCTACTTTATTGTATAACCACCGCCGCCGCTACCACGCACCTGCCGCTGCCTTGATCAGAGGTCAAGTGTGATGGCAAAATGGCGCTAAGAGAGACACAATTGCATTCCAGTAGGGTTGTCCCGATACCGCTACCAAAATGTACCGTATTTTTCGGACTATAAGGCGCACTTAAGATCCTTTCATTTCTCTCAAAAATCGACAGTGCGCTTTATAGCCCGGTGCGCCTAATGTACGGAATTATTCTGGTTGTGCTTACCGACTTTGAAGCTGTTTCATTTGGTACATGGTGTAATGATAAGTGTGAACAGTAGATGGCAGTTACACATAAGAGATACGTGCAGACAGCAATATGATGGCAGTCACACGTAAGAGATACATGTAGACTGCAATATGATGGCAGTCATACATAAGAGATACGCGTAGACTGCAATATGATGGCAGTCACAAATAAGAGATACATGTAGACTGTGATATTATGGCAGTCACACATAAGAGATATGTGTAGACTGCGATATGATGGCAGTCACACATAAGAGATATGTGAAGACTGGAATATGATGGCAGTCACAGAGTAAGAGATACGTGTTGACTGCGATATGATGGCAGTCACACATAAGAGATGGGTGTAGATTGCAATATGATGGCAGTCACACATAAGAGATACGTGTAGACTGCAATATGATGGCAGTCACACGTAAGAGATATGTGTAGACTGCGATATGATGGTAGTCATACATAAGAGATATGTGTAGACTGCGATATAATGGCAGTCACACATAAGAGATACGTGTAGACTGCAATATGATGGCAGTCAAACATAAGAGATACGTGTAGATTGCAATATGAAGGCAGTCACACATAAGAGATACGTGTAGACTGCGATATGATGGCAGTCACAAATAAGAGATACGTGTAGACTGCGATATGATGGCAGTCACACATAAGAGATATGTGTAGACTGCGATATGACAGCAGTCACACATAAGAGATACGTGTAGACTGCGATATGATGGCAGTCACACATAAGAGATACGTGTAGACTGCGATATGATGGCAGTCACACATAAGATATACGTGTAGACTGCGATATGATGGCAGTCATACATAAGAGATATGTGTAGACTGCAATATGACGGCAGTCATACAAAAAACAGGATTTTGCCAAAAATAGGGCATAAAACATAACAACAAACAAAGAAAAATAAACTACATTATGTTAACAGATCTAAACTTGATCTAGGGTTGTAAACATTGAATAGAAAAAATATATAAAATGACTTATTTTTAACAATTTTATGAGTGGGACCCTTTTGGATCCCTAAGAGTTTTAGTGTTTTGTTTTTTTGTTGTTGTCATTTTTTTTTTAATAATGAATTGAAGTCAATGTTATGATTTATTGACCCATGTAAGGCTCCAAAACTTCACATTAAATAATCCATTTTGACATTTTTTAGGGGGGGAAATATTCCATATTTAGTGTTTTTGGCGTAAAAAAAACTGGATTTTGACAAAAAAGGGCATAAAACAAAAAAACAAACAGACAAAAATAAACAACTTTAAATCGACAACCTAAAGGGACCGTATTTTCCGGACTATAAGGCGTACTTAAAATCTTTTTGTTTTCTCAAAAATCGACAGTGCGCCTTATAGCCTAATGTACGGAATAATTCTGGTTGTGCTTACCGACCTCGAAGCTATTTTATTTGGTACGTGGTGTAATGATAAGTGTGACCAGTAGATGGCAGTCACACATAAGAGATACGTGTAGGCTGCAACATGATGGCAGTCACACATAAGAGATACGTGTAAACTGCAATATGATGGCAGTCACACATAAGAGATACGTGTATACTGCGATATGATGGCAGGCACACGTAAGAGGTACGTGTAGACTGCAATATGATGGCAGACACACATAAGAGATACGTGTAGACTACAATATGATGGCAGTCACACATAAGAGATACGTGTAGACTGCAATATGATGGCAGTCACACATAAGAGATACATGTAGACTGCAATATGATGGCAGTCACACAAAAGCGATATGTGTAGACTGCAATATGATGGCAGTCGCACATAAGAGATATGTTCGCCGGGAGTGACTGCTCGCTGACTGCGAAAAAGCTAAGTATCGTTCTATCTGTGTGCTTTTAATTGTTCTATAGCTTTCTTTACTACTTCCCAAACATACTTAGTAGTACTATTTAACTTGCAAATCACCCGATCTCTGTCTCACCACCCCTCCCTCAGCTAGCTAGCTGCTAAGCTAACGAAGCTGGCACGGAGAAGGCGTCGCCGGTCTGAAGGAATCTACTCCCCGCACACCGCGACCACCTCCCTGAAGACAGCAGGAACTTCACTCGGTGACAGAAAACACCGTGAGTATGGCTCCCTGCGCTTCGTGCACCGTACTCATGGATAGGCTGGCTCTGCTAGAGGGTCGTGTCCGCCAGTTAGAGAGAGCAGAGTAATCTCGTAACTTTAGATGTTGCGGACACATCTGCTAGCGTTAGCTGTAGCGAGCTAACTAGCCCGGCTTGTAGCAGCCCTAAGCGGCCTATAAGACACATAATAGATTTAGCCCTTTAGCTAGTCCTACACCCCAGTCCACCGGGCACCACACCTTAGTCATAGGGTTTCCATCCCCCGAAACATAAAGCTTAGCAAACCAGCCACAATTAAGTGTATCCCCGGGGCCAGAGTACCTGACATTGAAGCTATTGTTAGGGAGCTAACTCGCAACAGGCCTAGTAAACACGTACGACGGGCTAATCGCACCACTAGTTATGCGAACATAGTTGTACACGTTGGCTCCAATGAAACTAGGATGAGACAGTCAGAGGTTACAAAGAGAAACATAGCCAGGACTTGTAATCTCGCTAGAAAGATTACAAGTTAAGTGGCCGGTGCGCTCTATCGTCCTGAAAATAGGGTATATTGATATTGTTTTATCACCTAGCCCGGGGGTCAGCAACCCGCGGCTGTAGAGCGCCCTGGTGGCTCCATAGAGCTTTTTCAAAAATGTATGGAAATGGAAAAAAATTGGGGTGAAAAATATATTTTTTGTTGTGGTATGGTTTCTGTAGGAGGAAAAACACGACACAAACTTTCCTAATTGTTAGAAAGCCCACTGTTTAAAAGGGAACATTATCACCAGACCTATGTAAGCGTCAATATATACCTTGATGTTGCAGAAAAAAGACCATATTTTTTTTTAACCGATTTCCGAACTCTAAATGGGTGAATTTTGGCGAATTAAACGCCTTTCTATTATTCGCTCTCGGGAAGCAATCCGCCATTTTCTCACTTTCGTCGGTGTATTGTCGGAGGGTGTAACAACACGGACAGGGACGGATTCAAGTTGCACCAGTGGCCCAAAGATGCGAAAGTGGCAAGAAATTGGACGAAATTTGTTCAAAATACGAGGCTGTGGGGAAAAGCCGACGAAATGGTCAGTCGTTTGTTCCGCACACTTTACCGACGAAAGCTATGCTACGACAGAGATGGCAAGAATGTGTGGATATCCTGCGACACTCAAAGCAGATGCTGACATCAACTCCAAAACTGGACAGATCAGCTTTCAGGAAAAGAGAGCGGATGAGGGTATGTCTACAGAATATATTAATTGATGAAAACATTATTCATTACTCGCGGTTTTACGTAAATTATTATATATAAACTATAAACTATGACCCGACAGGCTCAACCCATCATTTTGGTAGAAAAAATGCTACCCAAATTGGGTAGTTTTCAACCGATCTGCTGGGTTAACTACTGGATCAAACAAATAAAAAACTACCCAACTCTTTAGAAATAACACATAAATATGACCCAACAGGCTCAACCCAGCATTTGGGTAGAAAAAATGCTACTCAAATTGGGTAGTTTTCAACCCATCTGCAGGGTTAATAACTATTGGACCAAACCAATGCTGGTTTGGGTAAAAAAAATTACCCAACTTTTTAGAAATAACCCATAAATATGACGCAACGGTCTCAACCCCGCATTTGAGTAGACAAAATGCTAACCAAATTGGGTAGTTTTCAACCCATCTGCTGGGTTAATAACTTTTGGACCAAACCAATGCTGATTTGGGTAAAAAACAACTACCCGACTCTTTAGAAATAACCCATAAATATGACCCAACAGGCTCAACCCAGCATTTGGGTAGAAAAAATGCTACCCAAATTGGGTAGTTGTCATCCCATCTGCTGGGTGAATAACTATTGGACCAAACCAAAGCTGGTTTGGGTGTTGCAGAAAAAAGACCACATATTTTTTAACCGATTTCCGAACTCTAAATGGGTGAATTTTGGCGAATTAAACGCCTTTCTATTATTCACTCACGTGACGTCACATCGGGAAGCAATCCGCCATTTTCTCACTTTCGTCGGTGTGTTGTCGGAGGGTGTAACAACACGAACAGGGACGGATTCAAGTTGCACTAGTGGCCCAAAGATGCGAAAGTGGCAAGAAATTGGACGAAATTTGTTCAAAATACGAGGCTGTGGGGAAAAGCCGACGAAATGGTCAGTCGTTTGTTCCGCACACTTTACCGACGAAAGCTATGCTACGACAGAGATGGCAAGAATGTGTGGATATCCTGCGACACTCAAAGCAGATGCTGACATCAACTCCAAAACTGGACAGATCAGCTTTCAGGAAAAGAGAGCGGATGAGGGTATGTCTACAGAATATATTAATTGATGAAAACTTTATTCATTACTCGTGGTTTTACGTAAATTATTATATATAAACTGTGTTTACCAATAATTGAGCTTAAAAACATTTATTTTTTTCAATCATTCGAGTACATTCGGGTAGTCTTGTGTAATGCAGTATTTTGTGTCTATTTAGGTATGGTTAACCTGAGTGCTGAAATCGTGGAAAAGTATATGTTCTTAGCGCGCCTGAAATGGGCTGTCTGCACTCTCAAAGTGCATGTTGTTGCCAAATGTATTTCATATGCTGTAAACCTAGTTCATAGTTGTTAGTTTCCTTTAATGCCAAACAAACACATACCAATCGTTGGTTAGAAGGCGATCGCCGAATTCGTCCTCGCTTTCTCCCGTGTCGCTGGCTGTCGTGTCGTTTTCGTCGGTTTCGCTTGCATACGGTTCAAACCGATACGGCTCAATAGCTTCAGTTTCTTCTTCAATTTCCTTTTCGCTACCTGCCTCCACACTACAACCATCCGTTTCAATACATGCGTAATCTGTTGAATCGCTTAAGTCGCTGAAATCCGAGTCTGAATCCGAGCTAATGTCGCTATAGCTTGCTGTTCTAACCGCCATGTTTGTTTGTGTTGTCATCACTGTGTGACGTCACAGGAAAATGGACGGGTGTATATAACGATGGTAAAAATCAGGCACTTTGAAGCTTTTTTTAGGCATATTGTGTGATGGGTAAAATTTTGAAAAAAACTTCAAAAAATAAAATAAGCCACTGGGAACTGATTTTTAATGGTTTCAACCCTTCTGAAATTGTGATAATGTTCCCCTTTGATATGTTTGTGTTTATAATTCACTGATGAGAGTATTTGGTGAGCGCCGTTTTGTCTTACTAACTTCAGCGGCCCTTGAACTCACCGTTGTGTGGACTGTGACTCGGTTTCTTTACACGTACAACTTTCTCCGACGCTGCCACAGAAAGACGTGTTTTATACCACTCCTTCTTTGTCTCATTTTTGTCCACCAAATGTTTTATACTGTTCGTGAACGCACACAGATGAGCTTTGTTGATATTATTGACTTGGCTGTAATCAGGCATACTTGGTCACTGCAAGTTAATCGATGCTAACATGCTATTTAGGCTAGCTGTGTGTACATATTGCATCATTATGCCTCATTTGTAGGTATATTTGAGCTCATTTAATGTCTTTTAAAAGTTAAAGTTAAAGTTAAAGTACCAATGATTGTCACAAACACACGAGGTGTGGCGAAATTATTCTCTGCATTTGACCCATCACCCTTGATCACCCCCTGGGAGGTGAGGGGAGCAGTGGGCAGCAGTGGTGGCCACGCCCGGGAATAATTTTTGCTGATTTAACCCCCAATTCCAACCCTTGATGCTGAGTGCCAAGCAGGGAATTAATGGGTACCATTTTTTTTTATAGTCTTTGGTATGACTCGGCCGGGGTTTGAACTCACAACCTACCGATCTCAGGGCGGACACTCTAACCACAAGGCCACTGAGTAGGTACTTACTCATGTTAATTTATATTTGCATGTCTCAAGACACATTATCCGTATGTAATATTGGCTGCATTTCTGATAGTTGTTTGTGTGCCGTGTTGTTCCAGACCACAGCAAACATTAGCCAGCTTGCAGAGATTGTAATAAATCCATTAGAAGAAGACAGCCTGCCGTTTCCTTTAACTTGGACAAAAACATCTATACCTCTGGCTGTCAGAGCCTGGTCTTGGGTGTTTGCGTTTCCGGGATGCAACGGAAAGTTCACACGGGCGAGACGGGAATGAAGGTACATGATTTATTTAGTAACTATAAATACAAAAAAAAGGATCAAACAAAAAGCGCGCACAGTGGCGGAGAATAAACTATGAACAATTTAACAAAACTTGCAAACTATGGCTTGAATAAAGAAAACTTACTTGGCATGGACAAAAAAGGAGCAGTGTGAACGATGGACATGAAAAAATGGACAGAGCATAAATGTGGTGAGGTCGTCAGGACGAACAACAGAAAATGAATGAACTTAAATACTATGGACATGATTAGTGAAAGCAGGTGCGTGACTCAAAACGTGAAACAGGTGCGTGACGTGACAGGTGAAAACTAATGGTTGCTATGGTGACAAACAAGAGTGCACAATGAGTCCAAACGTGGGACAGGTGAAACTAATGGGGTAATCATGGAAACAAGACAAGGGAGTGAAAAGACAGAAACTAAAGAGTCCTATAACTAAACAAAACATGACTTAAAACAAAACATGATTACACAGACATGACACTGGCCATTCCAAGACAGTCATTTCCAGGAGTTATCTCACCTTCTTTGAGAATTTTACTAACGTTTTCCAATGTTGTAAAAATGTGTAAAATAAATATTACATTTCAGCATTTCTGTCAACCAAGATTTGCGTCAGTCATTTTGATAGTAGGCTAATATAGCTAATTAGCCACTTACATCACGTTTTGCCATCATTATACGACTTATATACGTCTTTAAATTTTTGGTGGCTCCAGACAGATTACTTTTTTGTAATTTTGGTCCAATATGGCTCTTTCAACATTTTGGGTTGCCGACCCCTGCCCTAGCTCTAACAGCTCTCATGTTAGAAGTACAGCAAGTTCATTTTGATGACGAGTGTGGCGAAAAGCATAAAAAAAACAACAACACAAAGATAATCCTCCCATGCTTGCGTGACCACAACATTTTGTTGACCAAACTCCCAAATGTTCACTTTACTGCTTGTCCCCCCTTCCAACCCCCCTCTCTCATTTTGTGTGTCATGTTTGGCAGCCAGCAGACGTGGTAGCATCCCTCAGAGGGGGCCGCGCCAAGTTAAGGAAGAAGCAACATGCGGCCCGACTTGAAAGGGATTACCATAACACGAGTGTGGCGCCGGACACGGTGCCTAAAAGACAAGTTGTAATCCCAAATGGACCGGGGGCCCATCAGAGCCGGGGGGGTGAGGCAGAGGAGGAGTCACAGTCTCCATTTAGCTTCCTGCTCCCGTGCAAAAAACGGGCCCCCACGTTAGCGTGCTAGCGCCGGCTGGCAAGAATTCAATTTCCATCCTCTCTTTTGTATCCGAGGCTTCTGTTGCCCCCCCCCACCCCCCCTTTCCCGCCTCCTCTTCTTCGCTTGTGCCTTCGACAACACAACACAGTGGAGTCGTTAGGACCCTCTCTTCATTACTTCAAAAAAGCAATCATTAGACACCAGAGTATATACGTAATTAGAAAATCACTTCCTTTGCAATCCCGGCTAAGTAGTTTACATACTGTAATTACAGGGACAAAATCAATTTTTAATCATTTCACTGATTGGCCTCATCAGCTCAGTAGGAACATTGTATCCTGCTTGTTGTGCGAGCGCAACATCTGGGCTAAAACAATTAGCCTTTTGTGTAGCACGCCGCTTCGCACAACGCCTCGCCGACACTTTGTGCGTCTGCGCTCGCTTTCCCGTTTCGGACCCGCCCGCCGCCTCCACCGGCGGCTTTGTCCCTCCCTTCCCCTCCCCCACCGACCTCCAATTGGACCGGCAGAACTCCGTCAAGCTTTGTGAATCAATACGCTATGTACACTCTAAAAAAAATGATACCCAAATTGGGTAGTTTTCAACCCATCTGCTGTGTTATCTATTGGACCAAACCAATGCTGGTTTGGGTTAGAAAATAAAAAAAACTACCCAACTCTTTAGAAATAACCAATAAATATGACCCAACAGGCTCAACCCAGCATTTGGGTAGAAAAAATGCTACCCAAATTGGGTAGTTTTCAACCCATCTGCTGGGTGAATAACTATTGGACCAAACCAATGCTGGTTTGGGTAAAAAAAAACTACCCAACTCTTTAGAAATAACCCATAAATATGACCCAACAGGCTCAACCCATCATTTGGGTAGAAAAAATGCTACCCAAATTGGGTAGTTTTCAACCCATCTGCTGGATTAACTATTGGACCAAACCAATGCTGCTTTGGGTAAAAAACAACAACTACCCAACTATTTAGAAATAATCCATAAATATAACCCAACAGGCTCAAAACAGCATTTGGGTAGAAAAAATGCTACCCAAATTGGGTAGTTTTCAACCCATCTGCTGGGTTAACTATTGGACCAAACCAATGCTGGTTTGGGTAAAAAAAAAACAACTACCCAACTATTTAGAAATAATCCATAAATATAATCCAACAGGCTCACAACAGCATTTGGGTAGAAAAAATGCTACCCAAATTGGGTAGTTTTCAACCCATCTACTGGGTTAACTATTGGACCAAACAAATAAAAAACTACCCAACTATTTAGAAATAATCCATAAATATAATCCAACAGGCTCAAAACAGCATTTGGGTAGAAAAATGCTACCCAAATTGGGTAGTTTTCAACCCATCTACTGGGTTAACTATTGGACCAAACAAATAAAAAACTACCCAACTCTTTAGAAATAACACATAAATATGACCCAACAGGCTCAACCCAGCATTTGGACCAAACCAATGCTGGTTTGGGTAAAAAAAAAAAAAACTACCCAACTCTTTAGAAATAACCCATAAATATGACCCGACAGGCTCAACCCATCATTTGGGTAGAAAAAATGCTACCCAAATTGTGTAGTTTTCAACCCATCTACTGGGTTAACTATTGGACCAAACAAATAAAAAACTACCCAACTCTTTAGAAATAACCCATAAATATGATTGTAGCTGAGATAGGCTCCAGCGCCCCCCGCGACCCCAAATGGAATAAGCGGTAGAAAATGGATGGATGGATGACCCAACAGGCTCAACCCAGCATTTGGGTAGAAAAAATGCTACCCAAATTGGGTATTTTTCATCCCATCTGCTAGGTTAATAACTATTGGACCAAACCAATGCTGGTTTGGGTAAAAGAAACAACTACCCAACTCCTTAGAAATAACCCATAAATATGATCCAACAGGCTCAACCCAGCATTTGGGTAGAAAGAAATGCTACCCAAATTGAGTAGTTTTCAACCCATCTACTGGGTTATCTATTGGACCAAACCAATGCTGGTTTGGGTTAGAAAAAAACTACCCGACTCTTTAGAAATAACCCATAAATATGACCCAACAGGCTCAACCCAGCATTTGGGTAGACAAAATGGTACCCAAATTGGGTAGTTTTCAACCCATCTGCTGGGTTAATAACTATTAGAAAAACCAATGCTGGTTTGGGTTAAAAAAAATTAAAAAACCTAACTCTTTAGAAATAACCCATACATATGACCCAACAGGCTCAACCCAGCATTTGGGTAGAAAGAAATGCTACCCAAATTGAGTAGTTTTCAACCCATCTACTGGGTTATCTATTGGACCAAACCAATGCTGGTTTGGGTTAGAAAAAAACAAAAAAAACTACCCACCTCTTTAGAAATAACCCATAAATATGACCCAACAGGCTCAACTCAGCATTCGGGTAGAAAAAAATGCTACCCAAATTGAGTAAATTTCAACCCATCTGCAGGGTTATCTATTGGACCAAACCAATGCTGGTTTGGGTAAAAAACAACAACTACCCAACTATTTAGAAATAACCCATAAATATGACCCAACAGGCTCAACCCAGCATTTGGGTAGAAAAAATGCTACCCAAATTGGGTAGTTGTCATCCCATCTGCTGGGTGAATAACTATTGGACCAAACCAATGCTGGTTTGGGTAAAAAAAAATAAAAACGACCCAACTCTTAAGAGAAATAACCCATAAATATGACTCAACAGGCTCAACCCAGCTTTTGGGTAGAAAAAAAATGCTACTCAAATTGGGTAATTTTCAACCCATCTGCTGGGTTAACTATTGGACCAAACCAATGCTGGCTTGGATAAAAATAAAAAAAACTACCCAACTCTTTAGAAATAACCCATAAATATGACCCAACAGGCTCAACCCAGCATTTGGGTAGAAAAAATGCTACCCAAATTGAGTAGTTTTCAACCCAGCTGCTGGGTTATCTATTGGACCAAACCAATGCTGGTTTGGCTAAAAAACAACAACTACCCAACTATTTATAAATAACCCATAAATATGACCCAACAGGCTCAACCCAGCATTTGGGTAGAAAAAATGCTACCCAAATTGGGTAGTTTTTAACCCATCTAATGGGTTAATAACTATTAGAAAAACCAATGCTGGTTTGGGTTAAAAAAAATTAAAAAACCCAACTCTTTAGAAATAACCCATAAATATGACCTAACAGGCTCAACCCAGCATTTGGGTAGAAAAAAAGGCTACCCAAATTGGGTAGTTTTCAACCCATCTGCTGGGTTAACTATTGGACTAAACCAATGCTGGTTTGGGTAAAAAAAAACAACAACTACCTGACTCTTTAGAAAAAACCCATAAATATGACCCAACAGGCTCAACCCAGCATTTGGGTAGAAAAATGCTACACAAATTGGGTAGTTTTCAACCCATCTGCTGGGTTAATAACTATTAGTCCAAACCAATGCTGGTTTGGGTAAAAAAAACAACTACCCAACTATTTAGAAATAACCCATAAATATAAATAAATGATAAATGGGTTGTACTTGTATAGCGCTTTTCTACCTTCAAGGTACTCAAAGCGCTTTGACACTACTTCCACATTTACCCATTCACACACACATTCACACACTGATGGAGGGAGCTGCCATGCAAGGCGCTAACCAGCAGCCATCAGGAGCAAGGGTGAAGTGTCTTGCTCAGGACACAACGGACATGACGAGGTTGGTACTAGGTGGGGATTGAACCAGGGACCCATTCTTCCACTGCGCCACGCCGTCCCATAAATATGACACAACAGGCTCAACCCATCATTTGGGTAGAAAAAATGCTACCCAAATTGGGTAGTTTTCAACCCATAAAAAACTACCCAACTCTTTAGAAATAACACATAAATATGACCCAACAGGCTCAACCCAGCATTTGGGTAGAAAAAAAGCTACCCAAATTTATAAGTTTTAAAGCCATCTGCTGGGTTAACTATTGGACCAAACCAATAATGGTTTGGGTAAAAAAAAAATTAAAAACCCAACTCTTTAGAAATAACCCATAAATATGACCCAACAGGCTCAACCCAGCATTTGGATAGAAAAAATGCTACCCAAGTTGGGTAGTTTTCAACCCATCTGCTGGGTTAACTATTGGACCCAACCAATGCTGGTTTGGGTAAAAAAAACAAACGACCCAACTCTTTAGAAATAACCCATAAATATGACCCAACAGGCTCAACCCAGCATTTGGGTAGAAAAAATGCTATTCAAATTGGGTAGTTTTCAAACCATCTGCTGGGTTATCTATTGGACCAAACCAATGCTGGTTTGGGTTAGAAAAAAAAACAAAAAACTACCCGACCCTTTAGAAATAACCCATAAATATGACCCAACAGGCTCAACCCAGCATTTGGGTAGAAACAATGTTACCCAAATTGGGTAGTTTTCAACCCATCTGCTGGGTTAATAACTATTAGAAAAACCAATGCTGGTTTGGGTTAAAAAAAATTTAAAAACCCAACTCTTTAGAAAGAAACCATAAATATGACCCAACAGGCTCAACCCAGCATTTGGGTAGAAAAAATGCTACCCAAGTAGGGTAGTTTTCATCCCATCTACTGGGTTAACTATTGGACCAAACCAATGCTGGTTTGGGTAAAAAACAACAACTACCCAACTATTTAGAAATAATCCATAAATATAATCCAACAGGCTCAAAACAGCATTTGGGTAGAAAAAATGCTACCCAAATTGGGTAGTTTTCAACCCATCTGCTGGGTGAATAACTATTGGACCAAACCAATGCTGGTTTGGGTAAAAAAAAAAAAAAAAAACCCAACTCTTTAGAAATAACCCATAAATATGACCCAACAGGCTCAACCCAGCATTTGGGTAGAAAAAATGCTACCCAAATTGGGTAGTTTTCAACCCATCTGCTGGGGTAATAACTATTAGAAAAACCAATGCTGGTTTGGGTTAAAAAAAATTAAAAAACCCAACTCTTTAGAAATAACCCATAAATATGACCCAACAGGCTCAATCCAGCATTTGGGTAGAAAAAAATGCTACCCAAATCGTGTAGTTTTCATCCCATCTGCTGGGTTAACTATTGGACCCAACCAATGCTGGTTTGGGTAAAAAAAACAAACGACCCAACTCTTTAGAAATACCAGTGAGTTGCTTCTATTTTTAAAATTGTATTTATTTACTAGCAAGCCGGTCTCACTTTGCTCGACATTTTTAATTCTAAGAGAGACAAAACTCAAATAGAATTTGAAAATCCAAGAAAATATTTTAAAGACTAGGTCTTCACTAACTGACAAATAAACAGATAACAGATTTGGTGTCCAGTTCAAAGTGTGACATGATTTATTTAAAAATTTGAGAGTTGACTTTTGCATTTTACATTACCGTAGTTATTATTTGTACAAACATGGTGCAAAGTAATTCATGATTTGTTAAAAAATGTTAGTGGCGAGCTAGTTAAAATGGGATATTGTGATTTCACAAGACTGTCTTAGAAGTGATCATTTGAAAATGTTCAATTTGAAAAATGTGCACTTAGAGAAAATATAAAAATAAAGTGTTGCATATTGATATTTATCTGTTTCTATATATATTTATTGTGAGAAATCATTAAGATGATCAGTGTTTCCACAAAGATAAATATCATTAATTATTAATAATAACATAGAGTTAAAGGTAAATTGAGCAAATTGGCTATTTCTGGCAATTTATTTAAGTGTGTATCAAACTGGTAGCCCTTCGCATTAATCAGTACCCAAGAAGTAGCTCTTGGTTTCAAAAAGGTTGGTGACCCCTGTATTGGACCAAACCAATGCTGGTTTGGGTAAAAAAAAATTAAAAAAACCCAACTCTTTAGAAATAACCCATAAATATGACCCAACAGGCTCAACCCATCATTTGGGTAGAAAAAATGCTACCCAAATTGGGTAGTTTTCAACCCATCTACTGGGTTAACTATTGGCCCAAACAAATAAAAAACTACCCAACTCTTTAGAAATAACACATAAATATGACCCAACAGGCTCAACCCAGCATTTGGGTAGAAAAAATGCTACCCAAGTAGGGTAGTTTTCATCCCATCTACTGGGTTAACTATTGGACCAAACCAATGCTGGTTTGGGTAAAAAACAACAACTACCCAACTATTTAGAAATAATCCATAAATATAATCCAACAGGCTCAAAACAGCATTTGGGTAGAAAAAATGCTACCCAAATTGGGTAGTTTTCAACCCATCTGCTGGGTGAATAACTATTGGACCAAACCAATGCTGGTTTGGGTAAAAAAAAAAAAAAAAAACCCAACTCTTTAGAAATAACCCATAAATATGACCCAACAGGCTCAACCCAGCATTTGGGTAGAAAAAAATGCTACCCAAATTGGGTAGTTTTCAACCCATCTGCTGGGGTAATAACTATTAGAAAAACCAATGCTGGTTTGGGTTAAAAAAAATTAAAAAACCCAACTCTTTAGAAATAACCCATAAATATGACCCAACAGGCTCAATCCAGCATTTGGGTAGAAAAAAATGCTACCCAAATCGTGTAGTTTTCATCCCATCTGCTGGGTTAACTATTGGACCCAACCAATGCTGGTTTGGGTAAAAAAAACAAACGACCCAACTCTTTAGAAATACCAGTGAGTTGCTTCTATTTTTAAAATTGTATTTATTTACTAGCAAGCCGGTCTCACTTTGCTCGACATTTTTAATTTTAAGAGAGACAAAACTCAAATAGAATTTGAAAATCCAAGAAAATATTTTAAAGACTTGGTCTTCACTAACTGACAAATAAACAGATAACAGATTTGGTGTCCAGTTCAAAGTGTGACATGATTTATTTAAAAATTTGAGAGTTGACTTTTGCATTTTACATTACCGTAGTTATTATTTGTACAAACATGGTGCAAAGTAATTCATGATTTGTTAAAAAATGTTAGTGGCGAGCTAGTTAAAATGGGATATTGTGATTTCACAAGACTGTCTTAGAAGTGATCATTTGAAAATGTTCAATTTGAAAAATGTGCACTTAGAGAAAATATAAAAATAAAGTGTTGCATATTGATATTTATCTGTTTCTATATATATTTATTGTGAGAAATCATTAAGATGATCAGTGTTTCCACAAAGATAAATATCATTAATTATTAATAATAACATAGAGTTAAAGGTAAATTGAGCAAATTGGCTATTTCTGGCAATTTATTTAAGTGTGTATCAAACTGGTAGCCCTTCGCATTAATCAGTACCCAAGAAGTAGCTCTTGGTTTCAAAAAGGTTGGTGACCCCTGTATTGGACCAAACCAATGCTGGTTTGGGTAAAAAAAAATTAAAAAAACCCAACTCTTTAGAAATAACCCATAAATATGACCCAACAGGCTCAACCCATCATTTGGGTAGAAAAAATGCTACCCAAATTGGGTAGTTTTCAACCCATCTACTGGGTTAACTATTGGCCCAAACAAATAAAAAACTACCCAACTCTTTAGAAATAACACATAAATATGACCCAACAGGCTCAACCCAGCATTTGGGTAGAAAAAATGCTACCCAAATCGGGTAGTTTTCAACCCATCTGCTGGGTTAATAAATATTGGACCAAACCAATGCTGCTTTGGGTAAAAAAAACAACTACCCGACTTTTCAACCCATCTACTGGGTTAACTATTGGCCCAAACAAATAAAAAACTACCCAACTCTTTAGAAATAACCCATAAATATGACCCAACAGGCTCAACCCAGCATTTGGGTAGAAAAAAATGCTACCCAAATTGAGTAGTTTTCAACCCATCTGCTGGGTTATCTATTGGACCAAACCAATGCTGGTTTGGGTAAAAAAAACTACCCAACTCTTTAGAAATAACCCATAAATATGACCCAACAGGCTCAACACAGCATTTGGGTAGAAAAAATGCTATCCAAATTGGTTAGTTTTCAACCCATCTGCTGGGTTAACTATTGGACCAAACCAATACTGGTTTGGGTAGAAAGAAAACCTACCCAACTCTTTAGAAATAACCCATAAATATGACCCAACGGGTTCAATCCAGCACTTGGGTAGAAAAACCATAACCCAGCATGTTTTTGTGAGTATTGATGACGTGAGGATCGATACTAAAATACCGATACCAGATCTTTATAAAGGTTAAAGGTTAAAGTACCAATGATTGTCTCACACACACACACACACACACACACACACACACACACACACACACACACACACACACACACACACACACACACACACACACACACACACACACACACACACACACACACACACACACTGTGCTCTAATTTCGATGCTCAAATCAAAATATTGATACTTTAATCAGGGGCGTCCAAACATTTTCCACCGAGGTTCGCATAATGAAAAGTCAAAATATGCGGGGGCCATAATGATATATAATTTTTTTAAATGCTAAATAACTAAGTATATTATTATGAATTATTAGTTATAAAACATTTTAGCTTTTTCTCATTACATTACGATTTTTCTGCTCTTTTTTCTTACATTTTTACTGTTTTTTCCCCATGTAAGAAGAGAATAACAAACATTAATAATATGGTTATTATGTTATTGCATAACCTAGTGTGTCAACAGTTCAGTCACACATTTACTAGTGTTTATTATTATTGTAATTTTTCAAATTATTTAATAAAGTTAGTATTATTTTATTTTTTAATAAATTAAATAAACTTTGTTTATATTTTAATTATATCTTTTTTTTTTATTTTGTGAGCTTGTAATATTTTATTGTATTATTATTATTAGTTTAAAATGTCTTTTTTTTTCATTAGATTTCAATTTTTTGGCTCTTTTTTTACAGTTCTACTCTTGTTTTTTTTCCCATGTAAGAATAGAAAAAAAATACTACAATTGTGTAACTGCATAACCTTGTATGTCAAAACATCTGCCTGCAATATTAATTTTCAGTTCTAGTGTATAATATGTTGTCATTTTTTAAATTTTATTTTTTTTATTAACTAACTAAACTTTGTTTGTATTTTAAGTACTTATATATTTTTTGTAATATTATTTTGAGAGCTTGTAACATACTAAAAAGTCAAGAATAGGGAAGCCTTTTTGATATTTTTTTGTTAAAAAAAAATGCTAAAAAGACATATTATATATATTCAAAGACAAAAAAACTGTGTGTTATAGGTGATTAAAAATATTATTGTGAGTTTAAAATGTTCAGCTTTTCCTCATTAGTTTCCAATTTGTTTTTTTTGTTTTTTTTTACAGTTTTACTTGTTTTGTTTCCCATAAAAGAATAGAAAACAAATAATACTACAACTGTGTAACTGCATAACGTTGTTTGTCAAAACATCTGCCTGCAATATTAATGTTCAGTTACACATTTAACAGTGTTTATGTTGTATTTTTTCTAATTAATTAATAAGTTAGTATTATTACATTTTTTTAATTAACTAACTAAACTTTGTTAATATTTTAAGTATCTATATATATATTTTTTTAAATATTTTGAGAGCTTGTAACATTTTAGATGAGGGGTGTCTAAACATATTATATATATTTAAAGACAAAAAAACTGTGTGTTATAGGTGATTAAGTATATTATTATTATAAATTTAAAATGTTCAGCTCTTTCTCATTAGATTTACATTTTTTCTGCTTTTTTTTTTAAACCTTGTATGTCAAAAAATCTGCCACCAATATTAATTTTCAGTTACACATTTAACAGTGTTTATTGTAATTTTTCTAGTTAATTCATTAGTTATTATTATTATTATTACTTTTTAAATTAAGTAAATAAACTTTGTTAATATTTTAAGTATTTTTGTATTTATTTTTATTTTATTATTTTGGGAGCTTGTAATATTTTAGTTCAGGGGTGTCTAACCTTTTGCCACCAAGGGTCGCATACTGAAAAGTCAAGCATGGGGAAGTCATTTTAAAAATGTTTTTGTTTTTTAAAAAAATGCTAAAAAGACATATTATATATATTTAACGACAAAAAACTGTGTGTTATAGGTGATTAAGTATATTATTATTGTTAGTTTAAAATGTTCAGCTCTTTCTCATTAGATTTACATTTTGTTTGCTTTTTTTTTTAAACCTTGTATGTCAAAAAAATCTGCCTCCAATATTAATTTTCAGTTACACATTTAACAGTGTTTGTTGTAATTTTTCAAATTAATTAATTAGTTATTATTATTATTATTTTTTAATTTAAGTAACTAAACTTTGTTGATATTTTAAGTATTTTTTTAATTTATTTTTATTTTATTATTTTGGGAGCTTGTAATATTTTAGTTCAGGGGTGTTTAACCTTTTGCCACCAAGGGTCGCATACTGAAAAGTCAAGCATGGGGAAGTCATTTTAAAAATGTTTTTGTTTTTTAAAAAAATGCTAAAAAGACATATTACATATATTTAAAGACAAAAAAAAACGTGTGTTATAGGTGATTAAGTATGTTATTATTATCAGTTTAAAATGTTCAGCTCTTTCTCATTAGATTTACATTTTTTTGCTTTTTTTTTAAACCTTGTATGTCAAAAGATCTGCCACCAATATTAATTTTCAGTTACACATTTAACAGTGTTTATTGTAATTTTTCTAATTAATTAATTAGTTATTATTATTTTTATTTTTTTTAATTAAGTAAATAAACTTTGTTAATATTTTAAGTATTTTTTTATTTATTTTTATTTTATTATTTTGGGAGCTTGTAATATTTTAGTTCAGGGGTGTCTAACCTTTTGCCACCAAGGGTCGCATACTGAAAAGTCAAGCATGGGGAAGTCATTTTAAAAATGTTTTTGTTTTTTAAAAAAATGCTAAAAAGACATATTATATATATTTAAAGACAAAAAACTGTGTGTTATAGGTGATTAAGTATATTATTATTATCAGTTTAAAATGTTCAGCTCTTTCTCATTAGATTTAAATTTTTTTGCTTTTTTTTTAAACCTTGTATGTCAAAAGATCTGCCACCAATATTAATTTTCAGTTACACATTTAACAGTGTTTATTGTATTTTTTCTAATTAATTAATTCGGTTTTTTTTTGTTTTTTTTAAATTAAGTAAATAAACGTTGTTAATATTTTAAGTATTTTTATATTTATTTTTATTTCATTATTTTGGGAGCGGGTAATATTTTAGTTCAGTGGTGTCTAACCTTTTGCCACCTTTCGCATACTGAAAAGTCAAGCATGGGGAAGTCATTTTAAAAATGTTTTTGTTTTTAAAAAAAATGCTAAAAAGACATATTATATATATTTAAAGACAAAAAAACTGTGTGTTATAGGTGATTAAGTATATTATTATTATTAGTTTAAAATGTTCAGCTCTTTCTCATTAGATTTACTTTTTTTTTTGCTTTTTTTTTAAACCTTGTATGTAAAAAAATCTGCCACCAATATTAATTTTCAGTTACACATTTAACAGTATTTATTGTAATTTTTCTAATTAATTCATTAGTTATTATTATTAATATTTTTTAAATTAAGTAAATAAACTTTGTTAATATTTTAAGTATTTTATTTATTTATTTTTATTTTATTATTTTGGATGCTTGTAATATTTTAGTTCAGGGGTGTCTAAAATTTTCCACCAAGGGTCGCATACTGAAAAGTGGGGAAGCCATTTCGATATTTTTTTTGTTTTCAGAAAAATGCTAAAAAAAAGAGATATTATATATATTTAAAGACAAAAAACTTTGTGTTATTGTTCAGTATATATATAATTTTTTTTGGTTAAAATGTTTCGCTTTTTCTCATTACATTCCGATTTTTTTGCTGTTCTTTCTTTTATTTTCTTATATATTTTTAGATACATATATGTCATTATTTAAAAATATATGTTTTACATTTTAGCAGACACGTTAAGCATATTTGCACAAAGTATGGGATCGGTATCGCCGACACCAGCCTGAATGTTACTTGGTATCGGATCGGAAAGCAAATCAGCGGTATCGCACAATCAGTGGTATCGCACATCACCACTCGGAGGAGCTGGGAAAAAAACAACATATTGCTCTTTTTAACACCTCTCCTTTTTCTTGGTTTTAACCGGCATTTTTTCTATTATGTCACCTCCTTACCGTGTTCACTTTGTGAAGTGACGCTAACACTTCCCGGCAACAGACGCTGGGCAAAGCGAAAGAAGAAAGAAAAAAAAAAAAAAAAAAAAAAAAAAAAAAAAAAAAGAATAAAAATGTTGGTAATCCCAAACAGGAAGTGCGTTTGTGTCCTGGTGCGTTTCACCCTTCAGCGGCTAATAAAATGCTTTGTATTCTTGTCTGAGAGCGGGCGATCGATCAACATTAGTCTCAACTCTCTCCCTCACTTTGAAAACTCAGGAAATCAAATTTCAAGTGGAAAGGGGGGAGGGGGGGTCTCTCTGGCGGAAGGGGAAAGAAATCGGTTAATGCATTGATCACTCGGCCTCTATGCAAATCACATTTGCCTCCACTTTTTTTGCCGATCGATGGCATTAATTAACGGCTTCATTTTAGCGGCTGCCCTCCACCATCCTCTCAGACGACCACGCCGCCGCCCTCAGAGATGATGCCCGCCGCCATGGCGCTGAGCACGGACGTACAGCCGGAGAATCCAATATGACCCCCCACCCCCTCTGAGCGCCGCCTTCATCGGCAAGACACAAACGCGACATCCCGCACGCATTTACCATTTTACGAAAATCCGACACTTTGACCTACTTCAAATGTGCTAACTCATCAAGTTTGCATTTGTAGTGTTCAACATAAGCAGTTGTCAACATAAGCGGTTGTTGACTAAAGGTAAAATAGCCATTGCTTTACTTTGGACTTAAGAAGAATGGGCGCTAAAAAAAGTTTTATTGTATTGTTTTTTTTACCTATGGTAGGTAGGTACCATAGTAAAATTGGTGTCGACAGAAGCGGTCGGCCATGCATGTTGACGTTTTCTTAAGCACTTTTAAAGAAAACATGGTGGACGTGACATGCCGCATGCGCTATTTATTTACAATTTTACAAAATCGGACACTTTGACCTACTTCAAATGTGCTAACTCATCAAGTTTGCATTTTTAGTGTTCAATATAAGTGGTTGTCGACATAAGCGGTTGTTGACTAAAGGTAAAATAGCTATTGCTTTACTTTGGACTTAAGAAGAATGGGCGCTAAAAAAAGTTTTATTGTATTGTTTTTTTTATCTATGGTAGGTAGGTACCATAGTAAAATTGGTGTCGACAGAAGCGGTCGGCCATGCATGTTGACGTTGTCTTAAGCACTTTTAAAGAAAACATGGTGGACGTGACATCCCGCATGCGCTATTTATTTACAATTTTACAAAATCGGACACTTTGACCTACTTCAAATGTGCTAACTCATCAAGTTTGCATTTTTAGTGTTCAATATAAGTGGTTGTCGACATAAGCGGTTGTTGACTAAAGGTAAAATAGCTATTGCTTTACTTTGGACTTAAGAAGAATGGGCGCTAAAAATAGTTTTTGTTGTACTATTTTTTTTACCTACGGTAGGTAGGTGCGGTGCTAAAATTGGTGTCGACAGAAGCGGTCGGCCATGCATGTTGACATTGTCCGAAGCACTTTTTAAAGAAAACCATGGAGGATTCCGCATGCGCTATTTATTTACAATTTTACGAAATCCGCCATTTTGACCTACTTCAAATGTGCTAACTCATCAAGTTTGCATTTGTAGTGTTCAACATAAGCAGTTGTTAACATAAGCGGTTGTTGACTAGACGTAAAATAGCCATTGCTTTATTTTGGACTTGAGAAGAATGGGCGCTAAAAATAGTTTTTATTGTACTGTGTTTTGAACCTACGGTAGGTAGGTGCGGTGCTAAAATTGGTGTCGACAGAAGCGGTCGGCCATTCATGTTGACGTTATCTTAAGCACTTTTAAAGAAGAACATAATGGACGTGACATCCCGCACACGCTATTTATTTACGATTTTACGAAATCAGACACTTTGACCCATTTCAAATATTGTGCTGCTCAAGTGTGCTAACTCATCAAGTTTGCATTTGTAGTGTTCAACATAAGCAGTTGTCGACATAAGCGGTTGCTGACTAACTGTAAAATAGCCATTGCTTTACTTCGGACTTAAGAGGAATGGGCGCTAAAAATAGTTTTTATCGTATTGTTTTTTAGCTAAGGTATGTAGGTGGGTAGGTACGGTGCTAAAATTGGTGTCGACAGAAGCGGTTGCTGACTAACTGTAAAATACCCATTGCTTTACTTCTGACTTAAGAGGAATGGGCGCTAAAAGTAGTTTGTATCTAATTGTTTTTTAGCTACGGTATGTAGGTAGGTAGGTACGGTGCTAAAATTGGTGTCGACAGAAGCGGTCGGCCATTCATGTTGACTTTATCTTAAGCACTTTTAAAGAAGAACATAATGGACGTGACATCCCGCACACGCTATTTATTTACGATTTTACGAAATCAGACACTTTGACCCATTTCAAATATTGTGCTGCTCAAGTGTGCTAACTCATCAAGTTTGCATCTGTAGTGTTCAACAGAAGCAGTTGTTGACATAAGCGGTTGCTGACTAAATGTGGAATAGCCATTGCTTTACTTCGGACTTAAGAGGAATGGGCGCTAAAAATAGTTTTTATCGTATTGTTTTTTAGCTACGGTATGTAGGTAGGTAGGTATGGTGCTAAAATTGGTGTCGACAGAAGCGGTCGGCCATGTATGTTGACATTATCTTAAGCACTTTTAAAGAAGAACATAATTGACGTGACATCCCACACGCACTATTTATTTACAATTTTAAGAAATCCGCCACTTTGACCTACTTCAAATGTGCTAACTCATCAAGTTTGTATTTGTAGTGTTCAAATTAAGCGGTTGTCGACATAAGCGGTTGTTGACTCAAGGTAAAATAGCTATTGTTTTACTTTGGACTTAAGAAGAATGGGCGCTAAAAAAAGTTTTATTGTATTGTTTTATTTACCTACGGTAAGTAGGTACCATAGTAAAATTGGTGTCGACAGAAGCGGTCGGCCATGCATGTTGACGTTGTCTTAAGCACTTTTTAAAGAAAAACATGGACGTAACATTCCGCACCTGCTATTTATTTACTATTTTACGAAAATCCAACACTTTGACCTTTTTCAAATGTGCTAACTCATCAAAATTGCATTCGTAGTGTTCAACATAAGCAGTTGTCAACATAAGCGGTTGTTGACTTAAGGTAAAATAGCCATTGCTTTATTTCAGACTTGAGAAGAATGGGTGCTAAAAATAGTTTTTATTGTATTGTTTTTTTTACCTACGGTTGGTAGGTACGGTGCTAAAATTGGTGTCGACAGAAGCGGTCCGCCATGCATGTTGACGTTGTCTTAAGCACTTTTAAAGAAGACATCCCACACGCGCTATTTATTTACAATTTTACGAAATCCGACACTTTGACCTACTTCAAATGTGCTAACTCATAAAGTTTGCATTTGTAGTGTTCAACATAAGCAGTTGTCAACATAAGCGGTTGTTGACTTAAGGTAAAATAGCCATTGCTTTACTTTGGACTTAAGAAGAATGGGCGCTAAAAATAGTTTTTATTGTATTGTTTTTTTACCTACGGTAAGTAGGTACCATAGTAAAATTGGTGTCGACAGAAGCGGTCGGCCATGCATGTTGACGTTGTCTTAAGCACTTTTTAAAGAAAAACATGGACGTAACATTCCGCACCTGCTATTTATTTACTATTTTACGAAAATCCGACACTTTGACCTACTTCAAATGTGCTAACTCATAAAGTTTGCATTTGTAGTGTTCAACATAAGCAGTTGTCAACATAAGCGGTTGTTGACTTAAGGTAAAATAGCCATTGCTTAATTTCAGACTTGAGAAGGAAGGGATGCTAAAAATAGTTTTTATTGTATTGTTTTTTTACCTACGGTTGGTAGGTACGGTGCTAAAATTGGTGTCGACAGAAGCGGTCCACCATGCATGTTGACGTTGTCTTAAGCACTTTTAAAGAAGACATCCCACACGCGCTATTTATTTACAATTTTACGAAATCCGACACTTTGACCTACTTTAAATGTGTTAACACATCAAGTTTGCATTTGTAGTGTTCAACATAAGCAGTTGTCAACATAAGCGGTTGTTGACTAAAGGTAAAATAGCTATTGCTTTACTATGGACTTAAGAAGAATGGGCGCTAAAAATAAATTTTATCGTATTGTTTTTTTACCTACGGTAAGTAGGTACCATAGTAAAATTGGTGTCGACAGAAACGGTCAGCCATGCATGTTGACGTTGTCTTAAGCACTTTTAAAGAAAATCATGGCCGTAACATTCCGCACCTGCTATTTATTTACTATTTTACGAAAATCCAACACTTTGACCTACTTCAAATGTGCTAACTCATCAAGTTTGCATTTGTAGTGTTCAACATAAGCAGTTGTCAACATAAGCGGTTGTTGACTTAGGGTAAAATAGCCATTGCTTAATTTCAGACTTGAGAAGGAAGGGATGCTAAAAATAGTTTTTATTGTATTGTTTTTTTACCTACGATTGGTAGGTACGGTGCTAAAATTGGTGTCGACAGAAGCGGTCCACCATGCATGTTGACGTTGTCTTTGGCACTTTTAAAGAAGACATCCCACACGCGCTATTTATTTACAATTTTACGAAATCCGACACTTTGACCTACTTAAAATGTGCTAACTCATCAAGTTTGCATCTGTAGTGTTCAACATAAGCAGTTGTCAACATAAGCGGTTGTTGACTAAAGGTAAAATAGCCATTGCTTTACTTTGGACTTAAGAAGAATGGGCGCTAAAATAGTTTTTTTACCTACGGTAGGTAGGTGCGGTGCTAAAATTGGTGTCGACATGTTGACGTTGTCTTAAGCACTTTTTAAAGAAAACATGGTGGACATGAAATCCCGCATGCGCTATTAATTTACAACTTTACGAAATCGGACACTTTGACCTACTTTAAATGTGTTAACTCATCAAGTTTGCATCTGTAGTGTTCAACATAAGCAGTTGTCGACATAAGCGGTTGTTGACTAAAGGTAAAATAGCCATTGCTTTACTTTGGACTTAAGAAGAATGGGCGCTAAAAATAGTTTTTATTGTATTGTTTTTTTACCTACGGTAGGTAGGTGCGGTGATAAAATTGGTGTCGACAGAAGCGGCCCGCCATGCATGTTGACGTTGTCTTAAGCACTTTTAAAGAAAACATGGTGGACGTGACATCCCGCATGCGCTATTTATTTACAATTTTACGAAATCCGACACTTTGACCTACTTCAAATGTGCTAACTCATCAAGTTTGCATTTGTAGTGTTCAACATAAGCGGTTGTCGACATAAGCGGTTGTTGACTAAAGGTAAAATTGCCATTGCTTTACTTTGGACTAAGAAGAATGGGCGCTAAAAATAGTTTTTATTGTATTGTTTTTTTATCTACGGTAGGTAGGTACCATAGTAAAATTGGTGTCGACAGAAACGGTCAGCCATGCATGTTGACGTTATCTTAAGCACTTTTAAAGAAAAACATGGAGGACGTAACATTCCGCGCACCCTATTTATTTTCGATTTTACGAAAATCCGACACTTTGACCTACTTCAAATGTGCTAACTCATCAAGTTTGCATCTGTAGTGTTCAACATAAGCAGTTGTCAACATAAGCGGTTGTTGACTAAAGGTAAAATAGCCATTGCTTTACTTTGGACTTAAGAAGAATGGGCGCTAAAATAGTTTTTTTACCTACGGTAGGTAGGTGCGGTGCTAAAATTGGTGTCGACATGTTGACGTTGTCTTAAGCACTTTTTAAAGAAAACATGGTGGACATGAAATCCCGCATGCGCTATTAATTTACAACTTTACGAAATCGGACACTTTGACCTACTTTAAATGTGTTAACTCATCAAGTTTGCATCTGTAGTGTTCAACATAAGCAGTTGTCGACATAAGCGGTTGTTGACTAAAGGTAAAATAGCCATTGCTTTACTTTGGACTTAAGAAGAATGGGCGCTAAAAATAGTTTTTATTGTATTGTTTTTTTACCTACGGTAGGTAGGTGCGGTGATAAAATTGGTGTCGACAGAAGCGGCCCGCCATGCATGTTGACGTTGTCTTAAGAACTTTTAAAGAAAAACATGGAGGACGTAACATTCCGCAAGCGCTATTTAAATTGACAATTTTACGAAATCCCACACTTTGACCTACTTCAAATGTGCTAACTCATCAAGTTTGCATTTGTGGTTGTCAACATAAGCGGTTGTTGACTAAAGGTAAAATAGCTATTGCTTTACTTTGGACTTAAGAAGAATGGGCGCTAAAAAAAGTTTTTATTGTACTGTTTTTTTACCTACGGTAGGTAGGTGCGGTGATAAAATTGGTGTCGACAGAAGCGGTCGGCCATGTATGTTGACATTATTTTAAGCACTTTTAAAGAAGAACATAATGGACGTGATATCCCACACGCGCTATTTATTTACAATTTTACTAAATCCGACACTTTGACCTACTTCAAATGTGCTAACTCATCAAGTTTGCATTTGTAGTGTTCAATATAAGTGGTTGTCGACATAAGCGGTTGTTGACTAAAGGTAAAATAGCTATTACTTTACTTTGGACTTAAGAAGAATGGGCGCTAAAAATATATTTTTGCCTGTTGTTTGATACCTACGATGGGTACGAACGGTGCTAAAATTGGTGTCGACAGAAGCGGTTGGCCATGCATGTTGACGTTGTCTTAAGCATTTTTTAAAGAAAAACATGGATGTAACATTCCGCACGTGCTATTTATTTACAATTTTACGAAATCCGACACTTTGACCTACTTAAAATGTGTTAACTCATCAAAGTTGCATTTGTAGTGTTCAACATAAGCAGTTGTCAACATAAGCGGTTGTTGACTTAGCTTTCATTGCTATGCTGATGACACCCAACTCTACATGCCCCTAAAGCTGACCAACACGCCGGATTGTAGTCAGCTGGAGGCGTGTCTTAATGAAATTAAACAATGGATGTCCGCTAACTTCTTGCAACTCAACACTAAGAAAACGGAAATGCTGATTATCGGTCCTGCTAAACACCGACATTTATTTAAAAATACCACCTTAACATTTGACAACCAAACAATTACACAAAGCGACTCAGTAAAGAATCTGGGTATTATCTTCCACCCAACTCTCTCCTTTGAGTCACACATTAAGAGTGTTACTAAAACGGCCTTCTTTCATCTCCGTAATATCGCTAAAATTCGTTCCATTTTGTCCACTAGCGACGCTGAGATCATTATTCATGCGTTCGTTACGTCTCGTCTCGACTACTGTAACGTATTATTTTCGGGTCTCCCTATGTCTAGCATTAGAAGATTACAGTTGGTACAAAATGCGGCTGCTAGACTTTTGACAAGAACAAGAAAGTTTGATCATATTACGCCTATACTGTATATACCTTTATATACATATATATATATATATATATATATATATATATATATATATATATATATACCTATACTGGCTCACCTGCACTGGCTTCCTGTGCACTTAAGATGCGACTTTAAGGTTTTACTACTTACGTATAAAATACTACACGGTCTAGCTCCAGCCTATCTTACCGATTGTATTGTACCATATGTCCCGGCAAGAAATCTGCGTTCAAAGAACTCCGGCTTATTAGTGATTCCCAGAGCCCAAAAAAAGTCTGCGGGCTATAGAGCATTTTCTATTCGGGCTCCAGTACTATGGAATGCCCTCCCGGTAACAGTTGGAGATGCTACCTCAGTAGAAACATTTAAGTCCCATCTCAAAACTCATTTGTATACTCTAGCCTTTGAATAGCCCCCCTTTTTTAGACCAGTTGATCTGCCGTTTCTTTTCTTTTCTCCTCTGCTCCCCCCTATCCCTTGTGGAGGGGAAGACACACAGATCCGGTGGCCATGGATGGGGTGCTGGCTGTCCGGGGTCGGGACCCGGGGTGGACCGCTCGCCTGTATATTGGTTGGGAACATCTCTGCGCTGCTGACCCGTCTCCGCTCGGGATGGTTTCCTGCTGACCCCACTGTGGACTGGACTCTTACTGTTATGCTGGATCCACTATGGACTGGACTCTCACAATATTATGTTAGACCCACTCAACATCCATTGCATTCGGTCTCCCTAGAGGGGGGGGGTTACCCACATATGCGGTCCTCTCCAAGGTTTCTCATAGTCATTCACATCGACGTCCCACTGGGGTGAGTTTTTCCTTGCCCTTATGTGGGCTTTGTACCGAGGATGTCGTTGTGGCTTGTGCAGCCCTTTGAGACACTTGTGATTTAGGGCTATATAAATAAACATTGATTGATTGATTGATTGACTTAAGGTAAAATAGCCATTGCTTTATTTCAGACTTGAGAAGAATGGGCGCTAAAAATAGTTTTTATTGTATTGTTTTTTTACCTACGGTTGGTAGGTACGGTGCTAAAATTGGTGTCGACAGAAGCGGTCCACCATGCATGTTGACGTTGTCTTAAGCACTTTTAAAGAAGAACATAATGGATGTGACATCCCACACGCGCTATTTATTTACAATTTTACAAAATCCGACACTTCGACCTACTTAAAATGTGCTAACTCATCAAGTTTGCATCTGTAGTGTTCAACATAAGCAGTTGTCGACATAAGCGGTTGCTGACTAGATGTAAAATAGCCATTGCTTTATTTCAGACTTGAGAAGAATGGGCGCTAGACATTTTTTCTTGTACTGTTTTTTTACCTACGGTAGGTGCGGTGCTAAAATTGGTGTCGACAGAAGTGGTCGGCCATGCATGTTGACGTTGTCTTAAGCACTTTTAAAGAAAACATGGTGGACGTGACATCCCGCATGCGCTATTTATTTACTATTTTACGAAATCCGACACTTTGACCTACTTCAAATGTGCTAACTCATCAAGTTTGCATTTGTAGTGTTCAACATAAGCAGTTGTCAACATAAGCGGTTGCTGACTAAATGCAAAATACCCATTGCTTTACTTCGTACTTAAGAGGGATGGGCGCTAAAAATAGTTTTTATCGTATTGTTTTTTATCTATGGTAAGTAGGTACGGTGCTAAAATTGGTGTCGACAGAAGCGGTCCGCCATGCATGTTGACGTTGTCTTAAGCACTTTTAAAGAAGAACATAATGGACGTGACATGCCGCACACGCTATTTATTTACGATTTTACGAAATCAGACACTTTGACCCATTTCAAATATTGTGCTGCTCAAATGTGCTAACTCATCAAGTTTGCATCTGTAGTGTTCAACATAAGCAGTTGTCGACATAAGCGGTTGCTGACTAAATGTGGAATAGCCATTGCTTTACTTCGGACTTAAGAGGAATGGGCGCTAAAAATAGTTTTTATCGTATTGTTTTTTAGCTACGGTATGTAGGTAGGTAGGTACGGTGCTAAAATTGGTGTCGACAGAAGCGGTCCGCCATGTTGTCTTAAGCACTTTTAAAGAAGAACATAATGGACATGACATCCCGCACACGCTATTTATTTACAATTTTACGAAATCCGACACTGTGTGCTAACTCGTCATGTTTGCATCCGTAGAAAATGCAGAAAACTAGAAAGTCGTAATGTGCAACATAAGCAGTTAACTTCCAATTTAAGTGTGCGTCGAAATAAGGCATTGCAGGCATCGTCAGCTGTATCGGTCACGTGTTTTGTCTTAAAGTGACACACACACACACACACACACACACACGGGTGTTGTGTTTCATGATGTATAGTTTGACCCACCACCACTCACTACTATATACTTACTACTAGTGTGCTAACTCTACTGTCATGGAACAATCTATATTTATGAAAAATGAATGATTAGTCCCAAAACGCTCTTTAGTCATTTGCTTTGAAGAAAGTGTGTGTGGGGGGTGAATAAGGGGGAGAAAAGGGGGGGCTGCTGCGGGGGGGCCCGCTTGCTCATTTGGAGAGCTTTTCCAATTATACAATTAGTGAGGAATGTAGGCCAGCGGCCTCGCAGCTCCTCCTGCTCCTGACCCCGGATAACAAGTTCCCTCCTATTTATCTCCTCCTTCTCCTCCTCTCGCCGCCGCCTAAACAGCGAGAGGAGCAAATTAGCGTGCCGGGACCTTTACGGCGAAAGTGGCGCCCCCCCCCCCCAGTGAAGCGATCCTCGGGCGGACAAACGGCGCCGCCCTTTGTGGTGGGACTTAGAGCACGTTCATAGATCAGCTCGGAGGTCAGCTCATCTCTGGTTAAAGACTGCGTGATGCCTTCAAGAGCTCCCAGCATGCCCCCAAAGTCTCAGTCTTTGACACACACACACGCACACACACACACACGCACACACGCACACACACACACACACACGCACACACACACACACACACACACACACACACACGCACTCACACAAAATGTACACCGCCATCTTCGCTTCAATTGTTTCACGGTGGACGAGGAATTATTCTGTTATGAACGCCTCAGAGTTAGCACGCATTGTAGCGACTGATTACGTCTGCTACCTCACGCCTAAAACCTTTGAAACACATGTGCTACTCAACACACATGCTACCTATAACATGTGCTACCTATAACATGCGCTACCCAACACGCATGCTACCTATCACATGTGCTACCTATCACATGTGCTACCTATAACGTGCTACCTATCACACATGCTACCTATCACATGTGCTACCTATCATTCATGCTACCTAGAACATGTGCTACCTATCACACATGTTACCTATCACATGTGCTACCTATCACATGTGCTACCTATCATTCATGCTACCTATCACATGTGCTACCTATCATTCATGCTACCTATAACATGTGCTACCTATCACATGTGCTACCCATCACATGTGCTACCTATAACATGTGCTACCCATCACATGTGCTACCTATCATTTGTGCTACCTATAACATGTGCTACCTGTCACACATGTTACCTATCACATGTGCTACCTATCATTCATGCTACCTATAACATGTGCTACCTATCATTCATGCTACCTATAACATGTGCTACCTATCACATGTGCTACCTATAACTTGTGCTACCTATAACATGTGCTACCTATAACATGTGCTACCTATCACATGTGCTACCCATCACATGTGCTACCTATAACATGTGCTACCCATCACATGTGCTACCTATCATTTGTGCTACCTATAACATGTGCTACCTGTCACACATGTTACCTATCACATGTGCTACCTATCATTCATGCTACCTATAACATGTGCTACCTATCACATGTGCTACCTATAACTTGTGCTACCTATAACATGTGCTACCTATAACATGTGCTACCTATCACATGTGCTACCTATCATTTGTGCTACCTATCACATGTGCTACCTATCGCACATGTTACCTATCACATGTGCTACCTATCATTCATGCTACCTATAACATGTGCTACCTATCACATGTGCTACCTATAACTTGTGCTACCTATAACATGTGCTACCTATAACATGTGCTACCTATCACATGTGCTACCTATCATTTGTGCTACCTATAACATGTGCTACCTATCACACATGTTACCTATCACATGTGCTACCTATCATTCATGCTACCTATAACATGTGCTACCTATAACATGTGCTACCTATACTATATGCTACCTATCACACATGTTACCTATCACATGTGCTACCTATAATTCATGCTACCTATAACATGTGCTACCTATCACACATGCTACCTATAACACGTGCTACCTATCACATGTGCTACCTATAACAAACGGAATACAATGATATGCAAATCATTTTCAACCCATATTCAGTTGAATATGCTACAAAGACAACATATTTGATGTTCAAACTGATAAACATTTTTTTTTTTTTTTTTGCAAATAATCATTAACTTTAGAATTTCATGCCAGCAACACGTGACAAAGAAGTTGGGAAAGGTGGCAATAAATACTGATAAAGTTGAGGAATGCTCATCAAACACTTATTTGGAACATCCCACAGGTGTGCAGGCTAATTGGGAACAGGTGGGTGCCATGATTGGGTATAAAAACAGCTTCCCAAAAAAATGCTCAGTCTTTCACAAGAAAGGATGGGGCGAGGTACACCCCTTTGTCCACAACTGCGTGAGCAAATAGTCAAACAGTTTAAGAACAACGTTTCTGTCATGACTTGGTCCGGGGTGTGTGCTTTTCCAGGATGCAACGGAAAGTTGGCACGGGCGAGACGGGAATTAAGGTACATGATTTATTATTATCAAAAAAAGGAATAAATGAAAGCGCGCACAGTGGCGGAGAATAAACTATGAAACCAAAAGACTATAGCAAAAAAGTACAAACAAAAAACACGCACAATGGCGGAGAACAAACTATGAAACCAAAAAGACTATAAATATGGAACAAAAACTTACTTGGCTTGGACAAAAGTAGTTGCTTGAGGAATTGACATGAAAAGAAGTATCAGGCATGAACAGAGCATAAATGTGTTGAGGTCGTCAGGACGAACAACAGAAAATGAATGAACTTAAATACTATGGACATGATTAGTGAAAGCAGGTGCGTGACTCAAAACGTGAAACAGGTGCGTGACGTGACAGGTGAAAACTAATGGTTGCTATGGTGACCAGACAAGGGAGTGAAAAGACAGAAACTAAACAAAACATGACTTAAAACAAAACATGATAATACAGACATGACAGTTTCTCAAAGTGCAATTGCAAGAAAACCTGCCCAGTCTATATATTTTTGAGATGCGTTGACAAATGAAAAAATTGTCGTTACGCGATTAAACATTGTGTGTTGTTTTTGCAGTCAGGAAACAAAGCATTGTGGGTAGTCGACATAATCGAGTCGTGGATGTGCTATGTCACTGGCTTGTTTCATCATGTTACTTTTTAGGATAAGCGTTTTGTTCCACAAACCCCGCCCACTTCCTGTCCGCCATCCATATAAGGACGCACACTCCGGATCCAGCTGACACTCGAAAGGAAAAACCACCAGGACGCCGTGGCGCGAAAGGCCCGTCATCTGGAGAGGGTCAATTTATAGCGGGGCGGCCTCTCGACCGTCGGCGTGCTCAGTTTGCGCCGCTCGGCCCGGCGGGTATAAATTAGACGTGATTGGCGTCCCGGCAGAACAAAACTCTTTATCTCCCTCTCTGACAGCCTTCATTTGCGGGAGGAGTGGCAGACTTGGTGGGAGTTAATGATTATAATTATTTGCCGCTTTTTTTTTTTTTTTTTTTACATCGCGGGATAATTATTTAAGAGGTTTGTGTCGTCGTGGTTGTAATCAGTATAGAGAGATTACACGGAATCCGCATGCCAACAGATGGCACTTGGCGGCTGTTGTTGCTTCCTAATAAAGGCAGAGCGCCATGCTATGTCGCTGGCGTGTAACATGCTATGTATTGGTAGCAGACGTATTTGATTGCGAGCAGGGATTTTTCGTAGATAGCAATTTGACTTGGTAGGTAGCAGTTATGTTAGCATTTGTTAGATACAAACCCCGTTTCCATGTGAGTTGGGAAATTGTGTTAGATGTAAATATAAACGGAATACAATGATTTGCAAATCATTTTCAATCCATATTCAATTGAATGCACTACAAAGACAACATATTTGATGTTCAAACTCATAAACTTTTTTTTTTTTTTGCAAATATTAATTCACTTAGAATTTCATGGCTGCAACACGTGCCAAAGTAGTTGGGAAAGGGCATGTTCACCACTGTGTTACATGGCCTTTCCTTTTAACAACACTCAGTAAACATTTGGGAACTGAGGAGACACATTTTTTAAGCTTTCCCATTCTTGCTTGATGTACAGCTTAAGTTGTTCAACAGTCCGGGGGTCTCCGTTGTGGTATTTTAGGCTTCATAATGCGCCACACATTTTCAATGGGAGACAGGTCTGGACTGCAGGCGGGCCAGTCTAGTACCCGCACTCTTTTACTATGAAGCCATGTTGATGTAACACGTGGCTTGGCATTGTCTTGCTGAAATAAGCAGGGGCGTCCATGGTAACGTTGCTTGGATGGCAACATATGTTGCTCCAAAACCTGTATGTACCTTAATGGCGCCTTCACAGATGCGTAAGTTACCCATGTCTTGGGCACTAACACACCCCCATACCATCACACATGCTGGCTTTTCAACTTTGCGCCTATAACAATCCTAACAATTTTCCTCTTTGGTCCGGAGGACACGACGTCCACAGTTTCCAAAAACAATTTGAAATGTGGACTCGTCAGACCACAGAACACTTTTCCACTTTGTATCAGTCCATCTTAGATGAGCTCAGGCCCAGAGAAGCCGACGGCGTTTCTGGGTGTTGTTGATAAACGGTTTTCGCCTTGCATAGGAGAGTTTTAACTTGCACTTACAGATGTAGCGACCAACTGTAGTTACTGACAGTGGGTTTCTGAAGTGTTCCTGAGCCCATGTGGTGATATCCTTTACACACTGATGTCGCTTGTTGATGCAGTACAGCCTGAGGGATCGAAGGTCACGGGGCTTAGCTGCTTACGTGCAGTGATTTCTCCAGATTCTCTGAACCCTTTGATGATATTACGGACCGTAGATGGTGAAATCCCTAAATTCCTTGCAATAGCTGGTTGAGAAAGGTTTTTCCTAAACTGTTCAACAATTTGCTCACGCATTTGTTGACAAAGTGGTGACCCTCGCCCCATCCTTGTTTGCGAATGACTGAGCATTTCATGGAATCTACTTTTATACCCAATCATGGCACCCACCTGTTCCCAATTAGCCTGTTCACCTGTGGGATGTTCCAAATAAGTGTTTAAATGAGCATTCCTCAACTTTATCAGTATTTATTGCCACCTTTCCCAACTTCTTTGTCACGTGTTGCTGGCATCAAATTCTAAAGTTAATGATTATTTGCAAAATAATCAGTTTGAACATCAAATATGTTGTCTTAGTAGCATATTCAACTGAATATGGGTTGAAAATTATTTGCAAATCATTGTATTCCGTTTATATTTACATCTAACACAATTTCCCAACTCATATGGAAACGGGGTTTGTACTTAGCTCTCTTTGACCACGGTGCCGCTAAAAGTAGTTCCTCTGCGTTAGCGCTTATAATAACAATATCGCTTAATATTGGAGTATTTTTCCCGCAATTGAATGTTTTTTTTTAATATATAAGGATTGTGTTTGATTACCCCTCCAAAAAGTGGCAGTTCTTTTTCAGCACTTCTTTTTACACTTGAATGCCAATGGAGATCGTTACAAGGTGACCTAAAACCGTTTTCTGCCATGGCCACAATTTGAACCCAATTATTTCTACTTGCGTTATTTCCTATGGGTGAAATGATTTCCGCCGGCGGCGGAGAACAAATTATGTTCCACTGTTGAGGTTCCACCGGATAAAAAACATTGGGTTCTATTTTTAACCGACTGTTAAATTGATTCCCTTTACAGCCAGAGAGTATTTTCCACGAGTGCGTCTTCTAAAGTTGATTAAACTTCAGCCGTGAGACAACACCCTCGCCGCCATCTTCCCCCAAAATTTGACAAAGACGGCGCTGGTTCTGGTTTTATCAGTTCAGAGGACATTTTTTCCTTAACATTGTCCCCTTTTTTTTGAATCTGATCTAAATGCAGCTTCATGAACAATCCCTCCCTCAGTCCGTGTGTGTGTGTGTGTGTGTGTGTGTGTGTGTGTGTGTGTGTGTGTGTGTGTGTGTGTGTGTGTGTGTGTGTGGACATCAGAGCATGTGTTAGCTCTGCTTCCAATGTGTGGCGCATACCTCCGGGGTGACTCATACGTTGAATCCAACTCAAAATGTAACAACAACGCCGTTGTTGTCTTTGTGAAGCTGTGATGTTCCAGAACCCCCTGAGAACCGGCGTCCTCTGCAGTGGACGTTTGTTTGTGCTCTATTTCTTTCGTCACGTTGATTTGACCGTTGAAATTTGGTCATTTCCAACCAATGTTCTACAACGCAAATACGTTGAAACAACACACAAACCCCGTTTCCATATGAGTTGGGAAATTGTGTTAGATGTAAATATAAACGGAATACAATGATTTGCAAATAATTTTCAACCCATATTCAATTGAATGCACTACAAAGACAACATATTTGATGTTCAAACTCATAAACTTTATGCAACACGTGCCAAAGTAGTTGGGAAAGGGCATGTTCACCACTGTGTTACATCACCTTTTCTTTTAACAACACTCAATAAACTGAGGAAACTAATTGTTGAAGCTTTGAAAGTGGAATTCTTTCCCATTCTTGTTTTATGTAGCGCTTCAGTCGTTCAACAGTCCGAGGGTCTCCGCTGTCGTATTTTACGCTTCATAATGCGCCACCTATTTTCGATGGGAGACAGGTCTGGACTGCAGGCGGACCAGGAAAGTACCCGCACTCTTTTTTTTACGAAGCAACGCTGTTGTAACACGTGCTGAATGTGGCTTGGCACTGTTTTGATGAAATAAGCAGGGGCGTCCATGAAAAAGACAGCGTAGATGGCAGCATATGTTGTTCCAAAACCTGTATGTACCTTTCGCATTAATGGTGCCTTCACAGATGTGTAAGTGACCCATGCCTTGGGCACTAATACACCCCCATACCATCACAGATGCTGGCTTTTGAACTTTGCGTCGATAACAGTCTGGATGGTTCGCTTCCCCTTTGGTCCGGATGACACGATGTCGAATATTTCCAAAACAAATTTGAAATGTGGACTCGTCAGACCACAGAACACTTTTCCACTTTGCATGAGTCCATTTGAGATGATCTCGGGCCCAGAGAAGCCGGCGGCGTTTCTGGGTGTTGTTGATAAATGGCTTTCGCTTTGCATAGTAGGGCTTTAACTTGCACTTAGAGATGTAGCGACCAACTGTATTTAGTGACAGTGGTTTTCTGAAGTGTTCCTGAGCCCATGTGGTGATATCCTTTAGAGATTGATGTCGGTTTTTGATACAGTGCCATCTAAGGGATCAAAGGTCACGGTCATTCAATGTTGGTTTACGGCCATGCCGCTCACGTGGAGTGATTTCTCCAGATTCTCTGAACCTTTTGATGATATTATGGGCCGTAGATGTTGAAATCCCTAAATTTCTTGCAATTGCACTTTGAGAAACGTTGTTCTTAAACTGTTTGACTATTTGCTCACGCGGTTGTGGACAAAGGGGTGTACCTCGCCCCATCCTTTCTTGTGAAAGACTTGGCATTTTTTGGGAAGCTGTTTTTATTCCCAATCATGGCACCCACCTGTTCCCAATTAGCCTGCACACCTGTGGGATGTTCCAAATAAGTGTTTGATGAGCATTCCTCAACTTTATCAGTATTTATTGCCACCTTTCCCAACTTCTTTGTCACGTGTTGCTGGCATCAAATTCTAAAGTTAATGATTATTTGCAACAAAAAAAAATGTTCATCAGTTTGAACATCAAATATGTTGTCTTTGTAGCATATTCAACTGAATATGGGTTGAAAATGATTTGCAAATCATTGTATTCCGTTTATATTTACATCTAACACAATTTCCCAACTCATATGGAAACGGGGTTTGTATTTGTTGACGACGTTTGATCAAAATTGTTTCTGATGTTGATTGGACCATTGAAATTTGGTCGTTACCCAACCAATATTCTACAACACAAATACAACGTTGAAACAACATGCTTTTTGACGACGTTTAACCAATGACGTCTGATTTGACCATTGAATTTTGGTCATTTCCCAACCAAAATTCTACAACACAAATACTTTGAAACAACATACTTTGTGACAACGTTTAATCAATGTTGGGTTGTGACGTTGGTTTGATCATGAAAATTTGGTCAATTCCCAACCAATATTCTACCACAAACATACATAACGTTGAAGCAACATGTTTTTTGACGACGTTTAATCAATGTCAGGTTGTGACGTTGATTTTACCATTGAAGTTTGGTAATTTCCCAATCAATATTCTACAACACAAATACAACGTTGAAACAACATGCTTTTTGACAACGTTTAATCAATGTTGAATCTGACGTTCATTTGACCATTGAATTTTAGTCATTTTCCAACCAATATTCTACAACAAAAATACTACGTTGAAACAACATACTTTTTGATGACGTTTAATCAATGTTGGGCTCTGACGTTGGTTTGAAAGTTAAAATTTGGTAATTTCCCAACCAAAATTCTTCAACACAAATATGTTGAAACTACATGCTTTTTGACAACGTTTAATCAATGTTGAATGTGACGTTCAGTTGACCATTGAATTTTAGTCATTTTCCAACCAATATTCTACAACAAAAATACAACGTTGAAACAACATGCTTTTTGACGACGTTTAATCAATGACGTCTGATTTGACCATTGAATTTTGGTCATTTCCCAACCAATATTCTACAACACAAATACTTTGAAACAACATACTTTGTGACAACGTTTAATCAATGTTGGGTTCTGACGTTGATTTGACCATTGAATTTTGGTCATTTCCCAACCAATATTCTACCACAAACATACATGACGTTGAAACAACATGTTTTTTGACGATGTTTAATCAATGTCAGGTAGTGACGTTGATTTGACCATTGAAGTTTGGTCTTTTCCCAACCAATATTCTACAACACAAATACAACGTTGAAACAACATACTTTTTGGCGACGTTTAATCAATGTTGGGCTCTGTCGTTGGTTTGACCGTTAAAATTTGGTCATTTCCCAACCAATATTCTACAACACAAATACAACGTTGAAACAACATGCTTGTTGACAACGTTTAACCAATGTTGGGTCTTATGTTGATTTGACCATTGAATTTTGGTAATTTCCCAACCAAAATTCTACAACACAAATATGTTGAAAGTACATGCTTTTTGACGACATTTAATCAATGTCAGGTTCTGACGTTGATTTGACCATTGAATTTTGGTCATTTCCCAACCATATTCTACAACACTATTACGTTGAAACAACATACTTTTTGACAATGTTTAACCAATGTCGGGTTCTGACGTTGATTTGACCATTGAAATTTGGTCATTTCCCAACCAAAATTCTTCAACACAAATATGTTGAAACTACATGCTTTTTGACAACGTTTAGTCAATGTTGAATGTGACGTTCAGTTGACCATTGAATTTTAGTCATTTTCCAACCAATATTCTACAACCAAAAATACAACGTTGAAACAACATACTTTTTGACAACGTTTAATCAATGACATCTGATTTGACCATTGAATTTTGGTCATTTCCCAACCAATATTCTACAACACAAATACTTTGAAACAACATACTTTGTGACAATGTTTAATCAATGTTGGGTTGTGACGTTGGTTTGATCATTAAAATTTGGTCATTTCCCAACCAATATTCTACCACAAACATACATAACGTTGAAACAACATGTTTTTTGACGACATTTAATCAATGTCAGGTTGTGACGTTGATTTTACTATTGAAGTTTGGTCATTTCCCAACCAATATTCTACAACACAAATACAACGTTGAAACAACATGCTTTTTGACAACGTTTAATCAATGTTGAGTCTGACGTTCATTTGACCATTGAATTTTAGTCATTTTCCAACCAATATTCTACAACAAAAATACAACGTTGAGACAACATACTTTTTGACGACGTTTAATCAATGTTGGGCTCTGACATTGGTTTGACAGTTAAAATTTGGTCATTTCCCAACCAAAATTCTTCAACACAAATATGTTGAAACTACATGCTTTTTGACAACGTTTAATCAATGTTGAATGTGACGTTCATTTGACCATTGAATTTTAGTCATTTTCCAACCAATATTCTACAACAAAAATACAACGTTGAAACAACATACTTTTTGACGACGTTTAATCAACGACGTCTGATTTGACCATTGAATTTTGGTCATTTCCCAACCAATATTCTACAACACAAATACTTTGAAACAACATACTTTGTGACAACGGTTAATCAATGTTGGGTTGTGACGTTGGTTTGATCATTAAAATTTGGTCATTTCCCAACCAATATTCTACCACAAACATACATAACGTTGAAACAACATGTTTTTTGACGACGTTTAATCAATGTCAGGTTGTGACGTTGATTTTACCATTGAAGTTTGGTAATTTCCCAATCAATATTCTACAACACAAATACAACGTTGAAACAACATGCTTTTTGACAACGTTTAATCAATGTTGAATCTGACGTTCATTTGACCATTGCATTTTAGTCATTTTCCAACCAATATTCTACAACAAAAATACTACGTTGAAACAACATACTTTTTGATGACGTTTAATCAATGTTGGGCTCTGATGTTGGTTTGACCGTTAGAATTTGGTCATTTCCTAACCAATATTCTACAACACAAATACAACGTTGAAACAACATGCTTTTTGACAACGTTTAATCAATGACGTCTAATTTGACCATTGAATTTTGGTCATTTCCCAAAAAATATTCTACAACACAAATACAACATTGAAACAACATACTTGTTGACAACGTTTAACCAATGTTGGGTCTTATGTTGATTTGACCATTGAATTTTGGTAATTTCCCAACCAAAATTCTACAACACAAATACGTTGAAAGTACATGCTTTTTAAAGACATTTAATCAATGTCAGGTTCTGACGTTGATTTGACCATTGAATTTTGGTCATTTCCCAACCAATATTCTACAACACAAATACTTTGAAACAACATACTTTGTGACAACGTTTAATCAATGTTGGGTTGTGACGTTGGTTTGATCATTAAAATTTGGTCATTTCTCAACCAATATTCTACCACAAACATACATAATGTTGAAACAACATGTTTTTTGACGACGTTTAATCAATGTCAGGTTGTGACGTTGATTTGACTATTGAAGTTTGGTCATTTCCCAACCAATATTCTACAACACAAATACAACGTTGAAACAACATGCTTTTTGACAACGTTTAATCAATGTTAATTCTGACTTTCATTTGACCATTGAATTTTAGTCATTTTCCAACCAATATTCTACAACAAAAATACAACGTTGAGACAACATACTTTTTGACGACGTTTAATCAATGTTGGGCTCTGACGTTGGTTTGACCGTTAAAATTTGGTCATTTCCCGACCAATATTCTACAACACAAATACAACGTTGAAACAACATGCTTGTTGACAACGTTTAACCAATGTTGGGTCTTATGTTGATTTGACCATTGAATTTTGGTCATTTCCCAACCAAAATTCTACAACACAAATACGTTGAAAGTACATGCTTTTTAAAGACATTTAATCAATGTCAGGTTCTGACGTTGATTTGACCATTGAATTTTGGTCATTTCCCAACCAATATTCTACAACACAAATACGTTGAAACAACATACCTTTTGACAATGTTTAATCAATGTCGGGTTCTGACGTTGATTTGACCATTGAAATTTGGTCATTTCCCAACCAAAATTCTTCAACACAAATATGTTGAAACAACATGCTTTTTGACAACGTTTAACCAATGTTGAATCTGACGTTCAGTTGACTATTGAATTTTAGTCATTTTCCAACCAATATTCTACAACCAAAAATACAACGTTGAAACAACATGCTTTTTGACAACGTTTAATCAATGATGTCTAATTTGACCATTGAATTTTGGTCATTTCCCAACCAAAATTCTACAACACAAATACTTTGAAACAACATACTTTGTGACAACGTTTAATCAATGTTGGGTTGTGACGTTGGTTTGATCATTAAAATTTGGTCATTTCCCAACCAATATTCTACCACAAACATACATAACGTTGAAACAACATGTTTTTTGACGACATTTAATCAATGTCAGGTTGTGACGTTGATTTTACCATTGAAGTTTGGTCATTTTCCAACCAATATTCTACAACACAAATACAACGTTGAAACAACATACTTTTTGATGACGTTTAATCAATGTTGGGCTCTGACGTTGGTTTGACCGTTAAAATTTGGTCATTTCCCAACCAATATTCTACAACACAAATACAACGTTGAAACAACATGCTTTTTGACAACGTTTAATCAATGACGTCTGATTTGACCATTGAATTTTGGTCATTTCCCAACCAATATTCTACAACACAAATACAACATTGAAACAACATGCTTGTTGACAACGTTTAACCAATGTTGGGTCTTATGTTGTTTTGACCATTGAATTTTGGTAATTTCCCAACCAAAATTCTACAACACAAATACGTTGAAAGTACATGCTTTTTAAAGACATTTAATCAATGTCAGGTTCTGACGTTGATTTGACCATTGAATTTTGGTCATTTCCCAACCAATATTCTACAACACTATTACGTTAAAACAACATACCTTTTGACAATGTTTAATCAATGTTGGGTTGTGACGTTGATTTGACCATTGAAATTTGGTCATTTCCCAACCAAAATTCTTCAACACAAATATGTTCAAACTACATGCTTTTTGACAACGTTTAATCAATGTTGAATGTGACGTTCAGTTGACCATTGAATTTTAGTCATTTTCCAACCAATATTCTACAACCAAAAATACAACGTTGAAACAACATACTTTTTGACGACACTTAATCAATGACGTCTGATTTGACCATTGACATTTGGTCATTTTCCAACCAAAATTCTACAACACAAATACGTTGAAACAACATGCTTGTTGACAACGTTTAATCAATGCTGTGTCTGGTGCTGATTTTATAATTGAACTTTGGTCATTTCCCAACCAATATTCGTTGAAACAACATGCTTTTTGACAACATTTAATCAATGTTGGGTTCTGCCGTTGATTTGACCATTGAAATTAGGTCATTTTCCAACCAATATTCTACAACGCAAATACATTGAAATAACATATTTGTTGACGACGTTTGATCAATATTTTTTCTGATGTTGATTGGACCATTGAAATTTGGTCATTTCCCAACCAATATTCTACAACACAAATACAACGTTGAAACAACATACTTGTTGACGACGTTTAACCAATGTTGGATCTGATGTCGATTTGACCATTGAATTTTGGTCATTTTCCAACCAAGATAAACATTTGTTTTATCAAAATCAAATTACAGTATGTTATTTATGCAGTTAGATAATTTTCCTCGACATTTACTAACAACATGTGGTTTATTTTGTGCATAAGTAGGTCTTTGTATCTACAAAGATACAAAGACCTGCTATTGCGACATCCAGTGGACACATTTAGAACAGCAGTTTATTTCATTCAAAAATTTTAAGTTCATTTTTATACTTAGCAAACTCATCCCGCGGGGCCGGATAAAACCTATTAGCGGGCCTGATCCGGCCCTCGGGCCGTACCTTTGACACCACTGTGATAAACAATGTCAATTGTGGTGATCTGGTTTGGAAATAACATGTGCATTGCATTATGTTTTTTTGGTTTACTATGGAAATAACATAAACATAATATTTTGGGACCGTCTGTGTCAGAAATGATAACAATTTTAAGTCATATATGGAAAATAAAAAATAATAATGTTCTCGAGTTATTTGTTCAAAAGGGCAAAACAAAGCTCCAGTTTCAAATAATTGGAATTTTCCGTCTTTAAAGTGATAAATCGCTTTTGCACTCGTTATCAATCGTCTTTGTAGATCACCCTCGACAGTATTTGCTCCTTTGTAGTTTGCACACGCTATTTAGCTGATGGCTGTCTGTGCAAATCGACCGTCTTTGCAGAGGGAAAGAAAGCGCTCACAAAAGTGGACAGCTGCTGTGCTCCTTTTATTCATTATTATTATTATTTTTAACTCTGGCCGCTCCCCGCTGCTTCCCAGTGAACGTTACCACATGATTTTCCCAGCTCGCGGAGAAAAAGGTTCCTATTGATTAGTACTTTACGAGCGATCAATTTGCACAAATTGGCTTGAAACCCCCCACACCCCCCTCCCCCCGCGCCTCGTCTTTCTCTCCACTCATCAGCATGGAGGGTTATTTTATTTTTTTATTTTTTTAAGTTTAGCGTGTGACCCAGAAACACACTGAAATGTAATGTTATTACATGCACATACACAGGGGGTTTAAGTTAGTTTTGAATGCAACACCCACCTAAATAGTTCCAACAAAGAAAGAGATGATACAGAGCTGTCCTATCTTGTATTTGAGCAGGTGATGAAGCCAGTTCAGATGAGAGGCGAAACGTCTACCAGGACAACCTGAACAGTCCTGTCCTGTCAAAGACTAGAAAGGAAACCTTTGGAGCCGTCCTATCTAGTATTTGGCTGTCCTATCTAGTATTTCAGCGTGTCCTGATAAGGCTTGTTCAGATGACAGGCGGAACGTCTACCAGAACAACCTGGACAGTTGCGTCCTATCAACGACTAGATAGGACATCTTTACAGCCGATTAGAGCTGTCCCATCTTGTATTTGAGCATATCCTTTTGAAGCCAGTTCAGATGAAAGGCGAAACGTCTACCAGGAAAACCTGAACAGTCCTGTCCTGTCAAAGACTAGAAAAGAAAGCTTTGGAGCCGTCCCATCTGGTATTTGGCTGTCCTATGTAGTATTTGAGCGTGTCCTAATAAGGCTTGTTCAGATGGCAGGCGAAACGTCTACCAGAACAACCTGGACAGTCGCGTCCTATCAACAACTAGATAGGACATCTTTACAGCCGACGAGAGCTGTCCTATCTTGTATTTGAGCATATCCTGATGAAGCCAGTTCAGATGAAAGGCGAAACGTCTACCAGGACAACCTGAACAGTCCTGTCCTGTCAAAGACTAGAAAAGAAAGCTTTGGAGCCGTCCTATCTAATATTTGGCTGTCCTATGTAGTATTTGAGCATGTCCTGATAAGGCTTGTTCAGATGACAGGCAATACGTCTTCCAAAATCCAGTCCCATCACAGACTAAATAAGACATCTTTAGAGGCGACAAGAGCTGTCCTATCTAGTATTTGAGCATGTCCTGCTGAAGCCAGTTCAGATGAGAGGCGGAACGTCTACCAGGACAACCTGAACAGTTCCATCCTATAAAAGACTAGATAAGACAGCTTCAGAGCCGACTAAAGCCGTCCTATCTAGTATTTGCGCATGTCCTGATGAAGCTTGTTCGGATGAGAGGCGAAACGTCTACCAGGACAACCTGAACAGTTCCATCCTATCAAAGACTAGATAAGACTGCTTCAGAGCCGACTAAAGCCGTCCTATCTAGTATTTGCGCATGTCCTGATGAAGCTCGTTTGGATGAGAAGCGAAACGACTTCCAAAATCCAGTCGCATCACAGACTAGATAAGACATCTTTAGAGGTGACTAGAGCTGTCCTATCCAGTATTTGAGCATTTCCTGATGAAGCCAGTTTAGATGAGAGGCAAAACGTCTACCAGGACAACCTAAACAGTTCCATCCTATCAAAGACTAGATAAGACAGCTTCAGAGCCAACTAAAGCCGTCCTATCTGGTATTTGCGCATGTCCTGATGAAGCTTGTTCGGATGAGAGGCGAAACGTCTTCCAAAATCCAGTCCCATCACAGACTAGATAAGACATCTTTAGAGCTGACTAGAGCTGTCCTATCTAGTATTTGAGCATGTCCTGATGAAGCCAGTTCAGATGAGAGGCGGAACGTCTACCAGGACAACCTGAACAGTTCCATCCTATAAAAGACTAGATAAGACAGCTTTAGAGCCGACTAAAGCCGTCCTATCTAGTATTTGTGCATGTCCTGAGGAAGCTTGTTCGGATGAGAGGCGAAACGTCTTCTAAAATCCAGTCCCATCACAGACTAGATAAGACATCTTTAGAGGTGACTAGAGCTGTCCTATCTAGTATTTGAGCATGTCCTGATGAAGCAAGTTCAGATGAGAGGCGAAATGTCTACCAGGACAACCTGAACAGTCCAGTCCTATCGAAAACTAGAAAGGAAAGCTTTGGAGCCGTCCTATCTAGTATTTGAGCGTGTCCTGATAAGGCTTGTTCAGACGTGAGGCGAAACGTGTACAAGAACAACCTGGACAGTCCTGTCCTATCAAAGACTAGAAAGGAAAGCTTTGGAGTCGTCCTATCTAGTATTTGAGTGTGTCCTTATAAGGCTTGTTCAGATAAGAGGTGAAATGTCTACCAGGACAACCTGAACAGTCCTGTTCTATCTAGTATTTGAGCGTGTCCTGATAAGGCTTGTTCAGATGAGTGGCGAAACGTCTACCAGAACAACCTGGAGAGTCCCGTCCTATCAACGACTAGATAGGACAGCTTTACATCCGACGAGAGCTGTCCTATCTTGTGTTTGAGCATGTCCTGATGAAGCCCGTTCAGATGAGAGGCAAAATGTCTACCAGGACAACCTGAACAGTCCTGTCCTCTCAAAGACTAGAAAGGAAAGCTTTGGACCTGTCCTATCTAGTATTTGAGTGTGTCCTGATAAGGCTTGTTCAGATGAGAGGCAAAATGACGACCAGGACAACCTGAACAGTCCTGTTCTATCTAGTATTTGAGCGTGTCCTGATAAGGCTTGTTCAGATGAGTGGCGAAACGTCTACCAGAACAACCTGGACAGTCGCGTCCTATCAACGACTAGATAGGACAGCTTTACATCCGACGAGAGCTGTCCTATCTTGTGTTTGAGCATGTCTTGATGAAGCCCGTTCAGATGAGAGTCGAAACGTCTACCAGGACAACCTGAATAGTCCTGTCCTCTCAAAGACTAGAAAGGAAAGCTTTGGACCCGTCCTATCTAGTATTTGAGTGTGTTCTGATAAGGCTTGTTCAGATGAGAGGTGAAACATCTACCAGGACAACCTGAACAGTCCTGTCCTATCAAAGACTAGAAAGGAAAGCTTTGGAGCCGTCCTATCTAGTATTTGAGCATGTCCTGATAAGGCTTGTTCATATTACAGGCGAAACGTCTACCAGAAACAACCTGGGCAGTCGCTAGATAGGACAGCTTTACATCCGACTAAAGCTGTCCTATCTTGTATCTGAGCATGTCCTGATGAAGCCAGTTCAGACGAGAGACGAAACGTCTACCAGGACAACCGGAACAGCCCTGTTCTATCAAAGACTAGAAAGGACATTTTTGGAGCCGTCCTATCTAGTATTTGAGCGTGTCCTGATAAGGCTTGTTCATATTACAGGCGAAACGTCTACCAGAACAACCTGGGCAGTCGCTAGATAGGACAGCTTTACATCCGACGAGAGCTGTCCTATCTTGTGTTTGAGCATGTCCTGATGAAGCCAGTTCAGATGAGAGGCGAAACGTCTACCAGGACAACCTGAACAGTCCTGTCCTATCAAAGACTAGACGTCATCCTGTGACCGCCACTACAACACTGCTGAACTTTGACCGAGTCAGCAAAAAAAAAAAAAAAGGTGTTCTTGCGTGTGATTAGTCATCTTGTACAAATACGACGTTAAGTCAGCACTCGGCTTGTGAGGACGGCGTGTGTGTGCGTGTGTCACATGACAGACATATTTTCATTTCTGGTACCTGCTGACGGGCGCCGCTGGCACACTCGCCGCCTGGCAGGAAGAAGGTCGACAGCGCCGCTCGAGCCGGGCCAACACGAGGCTGCGAAACAAAAGGAAATGTGAAGCTTGACGAGTTGGGAAGGTCTTTGTTCCAGGCAACAGACCACACAATTGTTCTTTGATTCGTCCTCTTTGCAGCCATTATTAGACACACCTGCCACTAGAACCACGGCGGGGATCAAAGTGGAGCCGACCCAGACCCGGGTCCAAAAGTCTGGACTGAGAGACGTTTGGAAAAGTAAAAAAAAAACATCCAAAAAATAATAATTCAAGGAAAAAATGCATAAAAAAAGTTGAAACATTGATCATTAAGGTTGGGTACCTTTCACATTGGAACCGATACAGTACCAATTCTCGAGATATCAATACCAGTACCAATTATTTGGACCTTTTTTTTTCATTTATATTAAACCTCTAAAGGCTTAGTTGGCCACATGCGTGGACAGTCCTTTTAGCTCTTATTTCCAAAATTGTGTACACTACTGAATTGGGGTTATATGGCCACATATGTGGACACTTATACTGCCATGTGGTGGTGTGTCACAAGAGTATAATATACAATGGAATTCGGAAAAAAAAAGTGTAAATATAAGAATTAGCACGTCACTAAACATGAAGTACACGTTTGTGTACGTATGGACTAAGTACATCATATCAAAAGATGATTCTTAGTTTTTATTCTAATTAGGGTCCAATAAGCCCAAATAGCAAAAATAAATTTAAAAAAAGCATGTAAACAAACAACTTTGGTCTTAAGAGGTTTTAAAGTGGGCTGCCCAATTGATATATCTTGTTTTCCTACCATGATGTGTGTTGCTCAGCATTAAGGGTTGCAATTGGGGTTAAATCACCAAAAAAATATTCCCGGGCGTGGCCATCGCTGCTGCTCACTGCTCCCCTCACCTCCCAGGGGGTGATCAAGGGTGATGGGTCCAAATGCAGAGAATAATTCCGCCACACCTAGTGTGTGTGTGACAATCATTGGTACTTTAACTTTAATTTAGTAGTCAGAAAGTAGTCTTTGCCATTAAGTTGAATGTGGCAATTGTGTCTTTTGTTGAGTCCTACAAAGTGTTTGTACTGTAAGTAATGTACTTATTACACACTGGTTGTTTGATTGTAACACACATCAAAGTGGTAGTGTTGAAATCGACATTTAAAATTACTAATGCTAATCCATAGCATGTATATGGCATATTCGATGTAAATTAGCATTGAGCTAGCGCATTTTTGAAAAGTGGAGCCTTACTGTGTTTCTGAGCGCTTTTTATCAGGCATGCGAAATTACAATATACATTTTTTTTGTGTGTGACAATCATTGGTACTTTAACTTAACTTTGTAGTCAGAAAGTAGTCTTTGCCATTAAGTTGAATGTGCCAATTTTGTCTTTTGTTGAGTCCTACAAAGTGTTTGTACTGTAAGTTTTGTACTTATTACACACTGGCTGTTTGATTGTAACACACATCTAAGTGGTAGTGTTGAAATCGCTATTTAAAATCACTAATGCTAATTCATAGCATGTATATGGCTTATTCCATGTAAATTAGCATCGAGCTCGCGCATTTTTGAAAAGTGGAGCCTTACTGTGTTTCTGAATGCTTTTTAATCAGCGTAATCAACGTAACCCGCTAATCCCGATAGAAATCTTTTTGTTTACACGTGTTTTTTTTTTGTTTTTTTTCCATTTTATTTTTATTGACATCCAGCATCAGACATTCCTATCCATGACATCATATTCACATACATCATATACCTGTTGTCTGCCCTAAATGTCAACATACTTGTTGTTTATATCCCAACCATACCACCCCCTCACCAAAAAAAGAAAGAAACAGCAAAAAAAACAAAGTAGTATCTACAAATATGTAAATTAAATAAACAAAAAGGATATAATAATACATTAATAATAATAATAATCAGAAATAAAATAGAAAAATATAAACAGATACATATACATATATATGTAAATAAATACACACCCACATACATATATAGGATGGATATATATATATATATATATATATATATATATATATATATATATATATATATATGTATATATATATATATATATATATATATATATATATAGGGAGTAATCCTTTTTTTTTAAATTTATTTATTTATTTTTTATTTAATTTAATTTGTATTTGTATTATATTATTTTTTTCATACACGTGTTTTAAATGCGGTTTTGATCCAGATTAGTGTGGAGACGACAATAGCGTGATACATAGCAGGCGCATGTTTCTCTCTGCATTGCACCTAAAAAATAAAAAATAAATGCCATAAAAAAATTAAAAAAATTAAAAAAAAAGTCCTGATTTACATTCCGGTTAACGATGCTAACCCGCGACACGCCCGTGTGACTTTGTCGTCTCTTCGTTTGCACAGGAAAGTGTGTTGCGTTGCCGCCGCTGCGCCGCACAAAGATCAGCTGTCAATCAGGTGCTCGGCTCTTAAAAGTCGTGTCTCGCTAACGACGTCTTCGCCGCGACATGAAGGGAGGGAGATGCAGATGTGGTGGGTCTAGCAGGAGGGCCACCCACATCTACACACCACCAGTGTTTCAATGGAGCCACCGCAGGGACACACACACACACACACACACACACACACACACGCACGCACACACACACACACACACACACACGCATACACACACACACACACACTCATGTTGCCTTAAGTCATAATCTAAATTGGCTCCCAGGGGCCTGCGACTACCTTGTTCACCAAAGGCATTGTGTATGTTTCCTGAGTGCTTCGCAGATGCTACTGTAACCTGAGACACACACACACACACACACACACACACACACACACACACACACACACACACACACACACACACACACACACACACACACACACACACACACACACACACACACAAACTGCAGAGAGTCGCTATGCTTTGTGTCTCCTCCATCAGGACCATCATTACAGTGGAAATAGTTTGGTGTTTTAAAGCAACAAACAGCCACCACACAAACACAATGGGGGAGGGGCTAAAAGGGGGGTGGGTGTGTCGGGTGGGTTAACGCGAGGGAAATAAAAGTGACATCCGACGTTTGATACGTCTAAAAAGTCACCGTGTCGATTCTCGACTGCAGCAAACGCGGACGGCGAATGCTAACTGTTGTCAATGGCGCCTCTGCTGGTGGCAGACGAGTATTGCGCTCCGTTTGGGATTATCCTCCAACTTTCATTCTCAAGCTGCTATTATTCGTAAAGAAACCGGCAGAGATATGTAAAAAAGTGTCATTGATGGCGGCTAACGTGCTAACTAACACACGTAGCAGCTAACGTGCTAACTAACACACGTATCAGCTAACTTGCTAGCTAACACACGTAGCAGCTAACATGCTAACTAACACATAGCAGCTAACGTGCTAACTAACACACGTAGCAGCTAACTTGCTAACTAGCACACATAGCAGCTAACGTGCTAACACACACACACACACATAGCAGCTAACATGCTAACTAGCACACGTAGCAGCTAACATGCTAACTAGCATACATAGCAGCTAACTTGCTAACTAACACGTAGCAGCTAACGTGATAACACACACAGCAGCTAATGTGCTAACACCCGCAATAGCTAACGTGCTAACACACACATCAGCGAACGTGCTAACATACGTAGCAGCAAAAGTGTTAACACACGTAGCAGTGAACGTGCTAACTAACATATAGCAGCTAACGTGCTAACACACGTCGCAGCTAACGCGATAACACACGTAGCAGCTAACGTGCTAACTAACACAGAACAGCTAACATGCTAACTAACACGTAGCAGCTAACGTGCTGACTAACACACGTAGAAACTAACTTTCTAGCTAACACACAGCAGCTTACATGCTAACTAACACACGTAGCAGCTAACATTCTAACTAACATGTAGCAGCTAACGTGCTAACTAACACACGTAGCAGCTAACTTGCTAAGTAACACACGTAGCAGCCAACTTGCTAGCTAACACACATAGCAGCTAACATGCTAACTAACACACATATCAGCTAACATGCTAACTAACATGTAGCAGCTAACGTGCTAACTAACACATTGCAGCTAACGGGCTCACTAACACACGTAGCAGCTAACTTACTAACTAGCACACGTAGCACCTAACGTGCTAAGTAACACGTAGCAGCTAACATGCTAACTAACATGTAGCAGCTAACGTGCTAACACACACGGATAGCAGCTAACTTGCTAACTAGCACACGTAGCAGCTAACGTGCTAACTAGCATACATAGCAGCTAACTTGCTAACTAACATGCAGCAGCTAACGTGATAACACGCAGCAGCTAATGTGCTAACACCAGCAGTAGCTAACGTGCTAACACACGCGGCAGTGAACGTGCTAACACATGTAGCAGTGAAAGTGCTAACACATGTAGCAGCGAACGTGCTAACTAACATATAGCAGCTAACGTGTTAACTAACACGTAGCAGCTAACTTGGTAATTAACACACGTAGCAGCTAACGTGCTAACTAACACATAGCAGCTAACGTGCTAACTAACACACATAGCACCTAACTTGCTAACTAACACACATAGAAGCTAACGTTCTAACTAACACATAGCAGCTAACGTGCTAACTAACACGTAGCAGCTAATGTGCGAGGGCTGTCCTAAATAAGACAGCTTTAGAGCCGACTAAAGCTGTCCTATGTAGTATTTGCGCATGTTCTGATGAAGCCTGTTCAGATGAGAGGCGAAACCTCTTCCAGGACAACCTGAAAAAAATCCAATCCCATCACAGACGAGATGACGCCGTCCTATCTAGTCCTGCAGCCTGCTCAGGCGGGAGGCTAAACTAGTTAGCCTATGTCGCTAACAAATGACAAAACCAGTTCAGATGAGAACAAAATGTCTTCCAGGACAACCTGAACAGTCCAGTCCTATGAAAGACTAGAAAGGACAGTTCTAGAGCTGACTACAGCTAACCTATCTAGTCTTGAAGCCTACTCAGAAGTGAGTTGACATTAGTACGCACTTGTGAAACCTGCTCGACAACCTAAACAGTTGAGTCCTATCAAAGACTCGACAGGACAGCGCTTGAGTTGACTATCTTTGAGCAATCCTGTTAAAATAAGCGTTGAAATGTCTACCAGGACAACCTGAACAGTCCTGTCCTATCAAAGACAAGATAGAACAGGTTTAACCCCGTCCTATCTAGTATTTGAGCATGTTTTGAGAAGGCTTGTTCAGCTGAGAGACATAACGTCTACCAGAATAACCTGGACAGTCCAGTCCTATCAACGACTAGAAAGGACAGCTTTACAGCCGACTAGGGATGCCCTAAATAAGACAGCTTTAGAGTCGACTAAAGCCGTCCTATCGAGCATTTGCGCATGTCCTGATAAGGCTTGTTCAGATGAGAGGCGAAACATCTACCAGAACAACCTGGACAGTCCCGTCCTATCAACGACTAGAAAGGACAGCTTTACAGTCGACTAGGACTGTCCTGAATAAGACAGCTTTAAAGTCGACTGAAGCCGTCTTATCTAGTATTTGCGCATGTCCTGATAAGGCTTGTTCAGATTAGAGGCGAAACGTCTACCAGAACAACCTGGACAGTCCAGTCCTATCAACGACTACACAGGACTGTTTTACAGCCGACGAGAGCTGTCCGAAATAAGAAAGCTTTAGAGCCGACTAAAGCCGTCCTATCGAGTATTTGCGCATGTCCTGATAAGGCTTGTTCAGATGAGAGGCGAAATGTCTACCAGAACAACCTGGAAAGTCCCGTCCTATCAACGACTAGATAGGACAGCTGTACAGCCGACTAGGGCTGTCTTAAATAAGACAGCTTTAGAGCCAACTAAAGCCGTCCTCTCTAGTATTTGCGCATGTCCTGAGAAGGCTTGTTCAGATGAGAGGCACAATGTCTACCAGAACAACCTGGACAGTCCCGTCCTATCAACGACCAGAAAGGACAGCTTTACAGCCGACTAGGGCTGTCCTAAATAAGACAGCTTTAGAGTCGATGGAAGCCGTCCTATCTAGTATTTGCACATGTCCTGATAAGGCTTGTTCAGATTAGAGGCGGAACGTCTACCAGTACAACCTGGACAGTCCCGTCCTATCAACGACTAGATAGGAGAACTTTGCAGCCAACTAGGGCTGTCCTAAATAAGACATTTTTAGAGTCGTCTAAAGCCATCCTATCTAGTATTTGCGCATGTCCTGATAAGGCTTGTTCAGATGAGAGGCGAAACGTCTACCAGAACAACCTGGACAGTTCCGTCCTATCAACGACTAGATAGGAGAGCTTTGCAGCCAACTAGGGCTGTCCTAAATAAGACATTTTTAGAGTCGTCTAAAGCCATCCTATCTAGTATTTGCGCATGTCCTGATAAGGCTTGTTCAGATGAGAGGCGAAACGTCTACCAGAACAACCTGGACAGTTCCGTCCTATCAACGACTAGATAGGAGAGCTTTGCAGCCAACTAGGGCTGTCCTAAATAAGACAGCTTTAGAGTCGACTGAAGCCGTCCTATCTAGTATTTGCGCATGTCCTGATAAGGCTTGTTCAGATTAGAGGCGAAACGTCTACCAGAACAACTTGGACAGTCCCGTCCTATCAACGACTAGATAGGACAGCTTTATAGTCGACTAGGGCTGTCCTAAATAAGACAGCTTTAGGGTCGATTAAAGCTGTCCTATGTAGTATTTGCGCATGTTCTGATGAAGCCTGTTCAGATGAGAGGCGAAACCTCTTCCAGGACAACCTGAAAAAAAAATCCAATCCCATCACAGACGAGATGACGCCGTCCTATCTAGTCCTGCAGCCTGCTCAGGCGGGAGGCTAAACTAGTTAGCCGATGTCGCTAACAAATGACGAAACCAGTTCAGATGAGAACAAAAATGTCTTCCAGGACAACCCGAAAAGTCCCATCCTATCAAAGACTAGATAGGACAGGTTTAGCTCCGTCCTATCTAGTATTTGCGCATGTTCTGATGAAGCCTGTTCAGATGAGAGGCGAAACCTCTTCCAGGACAACCCGGAAAAAAAATCCAGTCCCATCACAGACGAGATGACGCCGTCCTATCTAGTCCTGCAGCCTGCTCAGGCGGCAGGCTAATCTAGTTAGCACATGTGGCTGGCAAACAACAGCTACTTTCTGAACAACAACAACAACAATCATCACACAACCAGCAGTACAAGTGCCTCTCCTCAAAAGTCTGCCTTTTAAGTCACCGCGGTCGCGCCTCGCCGCCTGGTCACGTGACCGGCACCTGCCTTGGCGTGACTCAAAAAGGAAGGCTCGTCTTTCTTTATTAGCGAGCGCTTGTGCCCGCACACAGCGGGAGGAAACAACGGAGCGAAGGTGGCGGCGTTTAAGCGCTGAAGTAATGAGGCAAGAGCAGTCAAGTGTTGATTCTACAAAAAAGATGGAGGGGGGGGGGAAGTACACACACACACACACACACACACACACACACACACACACACACACACATACTGGTTATTATTTGGAATGGGGACCAAGTTTTTGTTCATACCTTGTGGGGACCACCCTTTCTACAGGTTGTGGAGGCATAAAGCAAATCATTTAAAAAAAAATCCCTTTAGGGTACCTGTTTTATATTGTCCCCATACCGCCAGAGGTCCCCTAAAGTTGACCGTGTAAACCAGGGGCAATTATTTTGACCCGGGGGGCCACATTTAGAGAAAAAAAATGTGTCTGGGGGGGAAGGTATATCTATTTTTAGGAACACTGATACAAAACCTCACAATAATGTCTGATTGAATGCTAAAAACGTCAGACCTCCTTAAAAAACGTAATGGAATTTAAAAATTGTCTATGAACGATAAAACCCTGAATATTGACAAAATATGAATGCCACACCGCCTTTTGATCGACACATTGTACAATCAAGTGAAACGCAACAAAAATGCGACAAACAGTGAAATATGAACGCGAAGGGTACAAAATAAACCCCACCTACAATTTTGATACATCTGATACATCACTAAGCTTTAGAACTTTCTTGTGAAAGTTTCCTTCCGTGTCTGTGGAAACGCTTCCCGCCCACACTGCTTGGTGCCTCGTCTGAGCTGCTGTGACGTAGATGACCATAGTAACTAATTAGATTACCAAAGTAACTAGTATATCATCCAAAAAGCGCAGATTCCAACCATTGAAATACTTTGTATAGTTGAAGACTTAGAAAACATGACTGCACATCATAATGGCAGCTACACTTTCCATCTTAAAGATCTAAAAAAAAATTATTTGGGAATGTCCGGCGGGCCAGATTGAAAAGCTTAACGGGCCGCATGCGGCCCCCGGGCCTTAATTTGCCCAGGTCTGTCTTATAGGAAGTTTCACCACTTAAATGTTAAAGCAAATCATTAAAAAAGGTTTCCCTTTAGGGCAGTGGTCCCCAACCACCGGGCCCTGGCCCGGTACCGGTCCGTGGACCGATTGGTACCAGGCCGCACAAGAAATAAAACAATAAAAAAAAATATATATATATATATGTATATATATACAGTTGTTTATGTGAGAGCATTGCAGTAGTGTGTATAAGAGTGTTTCAGTAGTGTGTGTGAGAGAAAAACATTTCAGTTGTTTATGTGAGAGCATTTCAGTATTGTGTATAAGAGTGTTTCAGTAGTGTGTGTGAGAGAAAAACATTTCAGTTGTTTATGTGAGAGCATTTCAGTAGTGTGTATAAGAGTGTTTCAGTAGTGTGTATAAGAGTGTTTCAGTAGTGTGTGTGAGAGAAAAACATTTTAAAAAAAAAAAAAAAATATATATATATATTTTTTTTTTTTTTTTTTTTTTATGAAATCAACATAAAAACACAATATATACATTATATATCAATATAGATCAATACAGTCTGCAGGGATACAGTCCGTAAGCACACATGATTGTATTTCTTTATGACAAAAAATAAAAAATAAAAAAAATTAAAATACCATAACACACCCCCCACCCCCACCCCCCAGTCCGTGGGACAAATTTTCAAGCGTTGACCGGTCCGCAGCTACAAAAAGGTTGGGGACCACTGCTTTAGGGGACCTGTTTTATTGTCCCCATACCGTCAGAGGTCCCCTAAAGGTGACTGTGTAAATAGAGCGATGTCCCCGTTAAGT